>NC_091282.1:391240500-391579302 GCF_032444005.1 Ranitomeya imitator
AGGGCTAGGGCTAGGGTTAGGGCTAGGATTAGGGCTAGGGTTAGGGCTAGGGTTAGGGCTAGGGTTAGGGTTAGGGCTAGGGCTAGGGTTAGGGCTAGGGTTAGGGCTAGGGTTAGGGCTAGGGTTAGGGTTGGGACTAGGGTTAGGGTTAGGGTTAGGGCTAGGGCTAGGGTTAGGGTTAGGGTTGGGGCTAGGGTTAGGGCTAGGGTAAGGACTAGGGTTAGGGTTAAGGCTACAGTTAGGGTTGGGGCTAAAGTTAGGGTTAGGGTTTGGATTACATTTGCGATTGGGAATAGGATTAGGGGTGTGTCTGGGTTAGAGGTGTGGTTAGGGTTACCGTTGGGATTAGGGTTAGGGGTGTGTTTGGATTAGGATTTCAGTTATAATTGGGGGTTTCCACTATTTAGGCACATCAGGGGGATCTCCAAACGCGACATGGCGACCGATCTCAATTCCATCCAATTCTGCATTGAAAAAGTAAAACAGTGCTCCTTCCCTTCCGAGCTCTCCCGTGTGCCCAAACAGGGGTTTACCCCAACATATGGGGTATCAGCGTACTCAGGACAAATAGGACAACAACTTTTGGGGTCCAATTTCTCTTGTTACCCTTGGGAAAATACAAAACTGGGGGCTAAAAAATAATTTTTGTGGGAAAAAAAGAGATTTTTTATTTTCACGGCTCTGCGTTATAAACTGTAGTGAAACACTTGGGGGCTCAAAGTTCTCACAACACATCTAGATAAGTTCGTGGGGGGGTCTAGTTTCCAACATGGGGTCACTTGTGGGGGTTTCTACTGTTTAGGTATATTAGGGGCTCTGCAAACGCAATGTGACGCCTGCAGACCATTCCATTTAAGTCTGCATTCCAAATGGCGCTCCTTCCCTTCCGAGCCCTCCCATGCGCCCAAACGCTGGTTGACCCCACATATGGGGTATAAACGCACTCAGGACAAATTGGACAACAACTTTTGGGGTCCAATTTCTCCTTTTACCCTCGAGAAAATACAAAACTGGGGGCTAAAAAATAATTTTGAGGGGAAATTTTTTATTTTATTTTCACGGCTCTGCGTTATAAACTGTAGTGAAATACTTGGGGGCTCAAAGTTCTCACAACACATCTAAATAAGTTCCTTGGGGGGTCTAGTTTCCAATATGGGGTCACTTGTGGGGGGTTTCTACTGTTTAGGTACATTAGGGGCTCTGCAAACACAATGTGACGCCTGCAGACCATTCCATCTAAGTCTGTATTCCAAATGGCTCTCCTTCCCTTCCGAGCCCTCCCATGCGCCCAAACGCTGGTTCTCCCCCACATATAGGGTATCAGCGCACTCAGGACAAATTGCACAACAACTTTTGGGGTCCAATTTCTCCTGTTACCCTCAGGAAAATACAAAACTGGGGGCTAAAAAATTATTTTTGTGGGAAAAAAATTTTGTTTTATTTTTACGGCTCTGCATTATAAACTTCTGTGAAGCTCTTATTGGGTCAAAGTGCTCACCACACATCTAGATAAGTTCCTTAGGGGGTCTACTTTTCAAAATGGTGTCACTTGTGGGGGGTTTCAATGTTTAGGTACATCAGTGGCTCTCCAAACGCAACATGGCGTCCAATCTCAATTCCTGTCAATTTTGCATTGAAAGGTCAAACGGCGCTCCTTCCCTTCCGAGCTCTCCCATGCGCCCAAACAATGGTTTACCCCCACATATGGGGTATCAGAGTACTCAGGACAAATTGTGCCACAACTTTTGTGGTCCAATTTCTTCTCTTACCATTGGGAAAATAAAAAATTGGGGGCGAAAAGATAATTTTTGTGAAAAAAAAATGATTTTTTATTTTTACGGTTCTGCATTATAAACTTCTGTGAAGCACTTGGTGGGTCAAAGTGCTCACCACACCTCTAGATAAGTTCCTTAGGGGGTCTACTTTCCAAAATGGTGTCACTTGTGGGGGGTTTCAATGTTTAGGCACATCAGTGGCTCTCCAAACGCAACATGGCGTCTCATCTCAATTCCTGTCAATTTTGCATTGAAAGGTCAAACGGCGCTCCTTCCCTTCCGAGCTCTCCCATGCGCCCAAACAATGGTTTACCCCCACATATGGGGTATCAGAGTACTCAGGACAAATTGTGCCACAACTTTTGTGGTCCAATTTCTTCTCTTACCATTGGGAAAATAAAAAATTTGGGGCGAAAAGATAATGTTTGTGAAAAAAAATGATTTTTTATTTTTACGGTTCTGCATTATTAACTTCTGTGAAGCACTTGGTGGGTCAAAGTGCTCACCACACCTCTAGATAAGTTCCTTAGGGGGTCTACTTTCCAAAATGGTGTCACTTGTGGGGGGTTTCAATGTTTAGGCACATCAGTGGCTCTCCAAACGCAACATGGCGTCCCATCTCAATTCCAGTCAACTTTGCATTGAAAAGTCAAATGGCGCTCCTTCCCTTCCGAGCTCTGCCATGCGCACAAACTGTGGTTAACCCCCACATATGGGGTATCAGCGTACTCAGGACAAATTGTACAACAACTTTTGGGGTCCATTTTCTCCTGTTACCCTTGGCAAAATAAAACAAATTGGAGCTGAAGTAAATTTTTTGTGAAAAAAAGTTAAATGTTAATTTTTATTTAAACATTCCAAAAATTCCTGTGAAGCACCTGAAGGGTTAATAAACTTCTTGAATGTGGTTTTGAGAACCTTGAGGGGTGCAGTTTTTAGAATGGTGTCACACTTGGGTATTTTCTATCATATAGACCCCTCAAAATGACTTCAAATGAGATGTGGTCCCTAAAATAAAATGGTGTTGTAAAAATGAGAAATTGCTGGTCAACTTTTAACCCTTATAACTCCCTAACAAAAAAAAATTTTTGGTTCCAAAATTGTGCTGATGTAAAGTAGACATGTGGGAAATGTTACTTATTAAGTATTTTGTGTGACATATCTCTGTGATTTAATTGCATAAAAATTCAAAGTTGGAAAATTGCGAAATTTTCAAAATTTTCGCCAAATTTCCGTTTTTTTCACAAATAAACGCAGGTAATATCAAAGAAATTTTACCACTATCATGAAGTACAATATGTCACGAGAAAACAGTGTCAGAATCACCGGGATCCGTTGAAGCGTTCCAGAGTTATAACCTCATAAAGGGACAGTGGTCAGAATTGTAAAAATTGACCCGGTCCATAACGTGCAAACCACCCTTGGGGGTAAAGGGGTTAATGACCGGGCCAATTTTTACAATTCTGACCACTGTCCATTTATGAGGTTATAACTCTGGAATGCTTCAATGTATGCCGGTGATTCTGACATTGTTTTCTCAAGACACATTGTACTTCATGATAGTGGTAAAATTTCTTTGATATTACCTGTGTTTATTTGTGAAAAAATGGAAATTTGGCGAAAATTTTGAAAATTTCGCAATTTTCCAAATTTGAATGTTTATTCCCTTAAATCACAATGATATGTCACAAAAAATACTTAACAAGTAATATTTTCTACATGTCTACTTTACATCAGCACAATTTTGGAACCAAAATTTTTTTTGTTATGGAGTTATAAGGGTTAAAAGTTGACCAGCAATTTCTCATTTAACAACACCATTTTTTTTAGGGACCACATCACATTTAAAGTCATTTTGAGGGGTCTATATGATAGAAAATAACCAAGTTTGACACCTTTTTAAAAACTGCACCCCTCAAGGTGCTCAAAACCACATTGAAGAAGTTTATTAACCCTTCAGGTGTTTCACAGGAATTTTTGGAATGTTTAAAAAAAATGAACATTTAATTTTTTTTCACAAAAATTTTTACTTTACCAAGGGTAACAGGAGAAAATAGACCCCAAACGTTGTTGTACAAATTGTCCTGAGTACCTGTATACCCCTTATGTGGGGGTAAACCATTGTTTGGGTGCAAGGCAGAGGAAGGGAAGGAGCGCCATTTGACTTTTCAATGCAAAATTGTCTGGAATTGAGATGGGACGCCATGTTGCGTGGGGAGCCACTGATGTGCCTAAACATTGAAACCCCCCAAATGTGACACCATATTGGAAACTAGACCCCCCAAGGAACTTATCTAGCTGTGTTGTAAGAACTTTGAACTCCCAAGTGTTTCACTACAGTTAATAACAGAGCCGTGAAAATAAAAAATCATTTTTTTTCCACAAAAATTATCTTTAACACCCAGTTTTGTATTTTCCCAAGGGTAACAGGAGAAATTGGTCCCCAAAAGTTGTTTTCCAATTTGTCCTGAGTACGCTGATACCCCATATGTGGGGGGAACCACCGTTTGGGTGCATGGCAGAGCTCGGAAGGGAAGGAGTGCCATTTGGAATGCAGACTTAGATGGATTGGTCTGCAGGCATCACGTTGCATTTGCAGAGCTCCTGATGTACCTAAACAGTAGAAACCACCCACAAGTGACCCCATATTGGAAACTAGACCTCCCAAGGAACTTATCTAGATGTGCTGTGAGAACTTTAAACCCCCAAGTGTTTCATTACAGTTAATAACGCAGAGCCGTGAAAGTAAAAAATCATTTTTTTCCACAGAGATTATCTTTAACACCCAGTTTTGTATTTTCCCAAGGGTAACAGGAGAAATTGGTCCCCAAAAGTTGTTTTCCAATTTCTTCTGCGTATGCTGATACCCCATATGTGGGGGAAACCATTGTTTGGGCGCAATGCAGAGCTCGGAAGGGAAGGAGCGCCATTTGGAATGCAGACTTAGATGGATTGGTCTGCAGGCGTCACGTTCCATTTGCAGAGCCCCTGATGTGCCTAAACATTGAAACCCCCACAAGTGACACAAGTTTGGAAACTAGACCCCCCCAAGGAACTTATCTAGATGTGTTGTGAGAACTTTGAACTACCAAGTGTTTCACTACAGTTAATAAGGCAGAGCCGTGAAAATAAAATATAATTTTTTCCACAGAAATTATCTATAACCCCCAGTTTTGTATTTTCCCAATAGTAACAGAGGAAATTGGTCCCCAAAAGTTGTTGTCCAATTTGTCCCGAGTATGCTGATACCCCATATGTGGGAGGAACCACCGTTTGGGCGCATGGCAGAGCTCGAAAGGGAAGGAGCACCATTTGGAATGCAGACTTAGATGGATTGGTCTGCAGGCATCATGTTGCATTTGCAGAGACCCTGATGTACCTAAACAGTAAAAAACCCCCACAAGTGACCACATATTGGAACTTAGACCCCCAAGGAACTTATCTAGATGTGTTGTGAGAACCTTGAACCCCCAAATATTTCACTACAGTTTATAACGCAGAGCCGTGAAAATAAAAAAAATTTTTTTCCCACAATAGCGTTTTTTAGCCCCCCAATTTTTTTCCCCAAGGGTAACAAGAGAAATTGGACCCCAGAAGTTGTTGTCCAATTTGACCTGAGTATGCTGGTACCCCATATGTTGGGGTAAACCTCTGTTTGGGCGCACGGGAGAGCTCAGAAGGGAAGGAGCACTGTTTTAATTTTTCAATGCAGAATTGGCTGGAATTGAGATCGGACGCCATGCCACATTTGGAGATCCCTGATGTGCCTAAACAGTGGAAACCCCCAATTCTAACTGAAATCCTAACCCCAAAACACCCCTAATCCAAACCACACCCCTAACCACAACCCTAACTCCAACACACCCCTAACCCCAAACCCAACCATAATCCTAACCACACGCCTTACCCTGACACACCCCTAACCCTAATCCCAACCATAAATGTAATCCAAACCCTAACCCTAGCCTCAACCCTAACCCTAGCCATAACCCTAACCCTATCCCTAACCCTAGCCCCATTGATAGCCCTAACCCTAGCCCTAACCCTTGCCCCAACCCTAGCCCCAATCCTAGCCCTAACCTTAGCCCTAACCCTAGCCCAAACCCTAATGGGAAAATGGAAATACATTTTTTATTTTTTATTATTTTTCCCTAACTAAGGGGGTGATGAAGGGGGGGTTGATTTACTTTTATAGCGGGTTTCTTTAGTGGATTTTTATGTTTGGCAGCCGTCACACACTAAAAGATGCTTTTTATTGCAAAAAATATTTTGTTTGCGTTACCAAATTTTGAGAGCTATAATTTTTCCATATTTTGGTCCACAAAATCATGTGAGGTCTTGTTTTTTGTGGGATGATTTGATGTTTTTATTAGTAACATTTTCGGTCGAGTGACATTTTTTATCCCAAATTTTTGTGAGGCAGTGTGACCAAAAACCAGCTATTCAAGAATTTTTTTTTTGGGGGGGGCGTTTGTACCGTTCCACATTTGGTAAAATGAATAAAGTAGTTTTATTCTTCGGGTCAGTACGATTACAGTGATACCTCATATATATTTTTTTTATGTTTTGGCGCTTTTATACGATAAAAACTATTTTATAGAAAAAAGAATTATTTTTGCATTGCTTTATTCTGAGGACTATAACTTTTTTATTTTTTCACTGATGATGCTGTGACATTTTTTGCAGGATAAAATGATGTTTTCAGCGGTACCATGGATATTTATATATGTCTTTTTGATCGCGTGCTATTCCACATTTTGTTTGGCGGTATGATAATAAAGCATCGCTTTTTGCCAAGTTTTTTTTTTCCACGGTGTTCACTGAAGGGGTTAACTAGTGGTACAGTGTTATACTAAATATGTGTACTTTTATTGCTTTTTTTTTATTTAGATAACGGAATGTATTTATGGGAACAATATTTTTTTTTCTTTATTTAGGAATTTTTTTTTACACATCTAAATATTAATTTTTTACTTTATAACATTGCCCCAAGGGGGGCATCATGTTATAGGATCAGATTGCTGATCTAACACTTTGCAGAGCACTGTGTCAGATCAACGATCTGACATGCAGGGCTGCAGGCTTACCACCAGCGCTAGCTCTGAGCAGGCGCTGGCAAGCCACCTCCCTTCAGGACCTGGATGTAGCCCCAAGGCCATTTTGGATCCGGGGCTTGCAGGGAGGAGATGCTCTGTACAAGGTGAGCATATCGCCTTGTACCGAGGGTCTCAGGGAAGCATGCAGGGAGCCCCCTCCCTGAGCGATGCTTCCCTTTGCCCCCGGAATGCTGCGATCATGTTTGATTGCAGTGTGCTGGGGGTTAATGTGCCAGGGGCAGTCCGTGACCGCTCCTGGCATATAGTGCGGGATGTCAGTTGCAATAGTCAGCTGACACCCGGCCGGGAGTGCGGCCGATCGCTATGACGTACTATCCCGTCCTTGGGAATTAAGTCCCAGGTCACCTTGACAGGATAGTACGTCATATGGGATTAAGGGGTTAAATTTAAGTTCACACAATGAGTTGTTGGTGAATTTTTTGATGCTGCATAAAAAGTTGAATCTTACAGTTTCAACAAAGTACACTGGATTAATAGAAATGTCATGCCCACTGTGCTTTTTTTTTACACAGTGTAAACTGATCTGCAGTGTGTTTGTGAAAAAAGCAAGATGGCACTTTGTCTTGCAGGTGCCTGGAGTAAAATGTGTGGATTTTTGCCATAGAATTAGAAATGGGAAATAATGCACTAAAAAATGCATGTAATCCGCACATGACTATATAAGGTTTTGCCAAATACCAGGAAGTATGAAAAACAAAGCAGCCTAGTCTGAAATTATCACACACCAACAAGAGACATAAACCTCTAAAAAATGATCAAAAAAATGCACACAAAAAACGCAATAAAAAAATGCAAATAACCTATATAATAGGTGTAGAAATGCTGCAGAAAATTTGCATGATCAAAAATGCATCAAACAATCACCTTGGGGACTTAGCCTAAAGGTGGACAATCACATCTGTATGTAGGGCCTGGATTACATGAATTTTTAAAAGTAATAGCATATTATCTTGGGATCTGTTGAGTTGCCAGAAACTATAGTCTTTGAATAAAGTTCTACAATTGGTCTATTTATTTTTCCCTTTCTTTTTTATTAATTATCACGAATTTTAATAATTTATTTTAATATTAACTTGAAGGTTGCAGTCACACTATCATTATTTTTTTTTTACATCAGTATTTGTAAGCCAAAACCAGGAGAGGAACAATCAGAGGAAAAGTATAATAGTAACATATGCACCACTTCTGTATTTATCACCCACTCCTGGTTTTGGCTTACAAATACTGATGTGAAATACTGACCAAATACTTATAAAGTGACAGTAGTCTAAGCCTAAAAATAGTCGTTCTTTTATTTTACTTGTCATCAAATTCATATTTTGAAGCAAACATTTGTCAAGTGCAAAAAAGAGGGCTGAGTATAGTAATATTATATTTGATCTTGAAGCTGTAAGTACTGGCTTAAAACACTGCAGACAATCAGATAATCCAATGTATAGATATCCGTGTACTGTAATGTATTAGTTCAGGTATATCTCTTATAATAAAAATTATTTTGAATAATATTTTACCAGTAAAACATTTTTCTTTTATGAAGAATGATAATGATTGTCCTTAGAATGCAGTCAACCGTTCTCATGTAGTAATTTAATAGGAATGAAAGCTATTTTCTACACATTACACAAGGACCATAGTAATAATGCATGTTTTTAAACAAAATCTTGTCAGAGTCATGAGAGATGACTTCACTATAGTAATTTTTTATCATGGGACATAAATATGTTATGTATCATAGGAAGACCGATATCCTCAGCAATGTACGTACAATAGATTCTTGTGAACAAAGCTTACCATCTATTGTTCTAAGACTTGAAACAGAGAAGATAAATTGCATGTTTAACATCTGAAGACGATAAATGAGGGGGATGAAGAGTCATTCCTTTTAAATTTGTCAATAACAAAACAATGCAGAATGAGTCCAGGAAGTTATATTAGGAAATAGAAAATATTTTTTTTCAATTTATTTAAGATTTTTTAAATTCTTGTCGCTCCATGACAAATTATTACATAATGGATCATTAACAGGGTGTTTACAGATGCGGGCTAAATTAAACACAGTTGGAGATTAACATTCACATAAAGGTGTGTGTCCAAATGGGCCTTAACCCTTTAGTGACAAAGCCAATTTTGGTCCTTAATGACAGGCCAAATTGTTTACAATTCTGACCACTGTCCCTTTATGAGATTATAACTCTGGAGCGCTTCAACGGATTCCACTGATTCTGAGAAAGTTTTTTCGTGACATATTGTACTTCATGTCGGTGGTAAAATGTCTTTGATATGACTTGAGTTTATTTATGAAAAACACGGAAATTTGGCAAAAATTTGGAAAATTTAGAATTTTTCAAACTTTTAGTTTTTGTGCCCTTAAATCAGACAGTCATATCACACAAAATAGTTAATAAATAACATTTCCCACATGTCTACTTTACATCAGCACAATTTTGGAAACATCACTTTTTTTGTTAGGAAGTTATAAGGGTTGAAATTTGACCTGCGATTTTAGGCTCCATCTCACATTTGAAGGGGATCAATATAATAAAAAATATCTCAAAGTGACACCATTGTAAAAACTGCACCCCTCAAGGTGCTCAAAACCACATTCAAGAAGTTTATTAACCCTTCAGGTGCTTCACAAGAACTAAAGCAATGTGGAAGGAAAAAATGAAAATTGTATTTTTTTCACAAAATATTTACTTTGGAACCAAACTTTTATACTTTCACAAGGGTATCAGGAGAAAATGGACCACAAAACTTGTTGTGTAATTTCTCCTGAGTATGCTGATACCCTGTATGTGGGAGAAAGCCACTGTTCAGAAGGGAGTGAGCACTGTTTGACTTTTTGAATACAAAATTGGCTGGAATTAAAGGTGGGCACCATGTCACATTTGGAGACCCCTGATGTACCTAAACAGTCAAAACCCCCAATGCTAACTCCAACCCTTAAACAGCCATACCCATGACCCTAAGCCCAACCCTAACCCTACCACAACCCTATCCCCAACTCCAACACCACTCTAACCCCAACCATAACCCCAACACAACCGTAACCCCAAAATAACCATTTCCCCAACACAACCCTAACCCCAGCACAACCCTAACTCAAACCCTAACTACTAACTCCAACACCACAACTCTAACCCCAAAACCACAACTGTAACCCCAAAACCACAAATGTAACCCCAACCGTAACTCTAACACAACCCTTGTGATCGCCGTTATTTAGTAAATAATGGTGATCACAGGACTGGGGACCGTAAAAACTGACCCAAATCATCTTCTCTGGGGTTTCAGCTACTCCTGGTAGCTGAGACCCCGGAGATTATCTGATGCTGGGGGGAGTTACAACCTTATTTCTCAGCTCCGTTTAAAAGTGGCGCTGAGGAGTAAGTACCCTTAACTGCCGCCATTAAAAGGCGTATCGATGGTCGTTAAGGGGTTAAAAGGTCTAGGGAGATGATTTTATGAAGGCATGCTGGGCCACTTGTGGAGCACAGCTGAGAGCAGTGGCTAGAGGAAAAGGAGGTAGAGCCCTGTCAAGCTAGGTGCAAAATACTCCTAATTTTCCCGAGTTAAAAGTAAAGAAAAAAAATTACATATTTGGTAAAACTGCTTCCAAAAATGTCTGCTCTACTAAAATATAAAATTAATTAAATGTAATCTGTCAATAGAATCAACCCTCCTAAGCCATTTAAATGGGCACACAGATCACAGGAAAGTGAATAAATGATATGCGATCCAATGTCGTATTCCGGAGAAATCCATTTTTTTCTTCTATGTAAATGTGCTGCTCCAGGTTATGGACAGTACACTGCTCTGTATGACGGTCTGCTTGCAGAGCTTAGTTTAAATAAAATTGGGAATTCCAAGTGTGATATATAATGGCTGCTCTCTGGTGTCCTGATCTCACCACAGAACTGTTTGTGAAAAGTGAGACAATCTGCAGGTGACTCTCAGTGCTTCAGCTCCCATGTTACAGGTGGCCAGTGTTATATATAGTGTTAGGCTAGGGTCACATTGCGTTAGGGCAGTCCGTTTAGCGTATAGCACTACGGACTGCGCTAACGCAATGTCCCAAAAGGGATCGCCTTTGCCGATCCTGCTAGCGCAGATCCCCGGTCACGTGGGGCCGCTCATTTACAGTAATGAATATGCGGCTCCACCCCTATGGGAGGTGGAGCTGCATATTCATGACTGTAATCGGCGGCCCCACGTGACCGCTCATACAGTAGAAGGTGCAGCCAGGACAGGAAGCAGCGCCAGCCAGCGAGAGAGCCTGGTGAGTATTTTAATAACAGAGGGGGGGCGCACAGGGGGTGGGAGGGCAGTGGGGACATGGAGCTTTATTTTAAACACGATTATTCTTATCTTCTCTACAGCAAATGCTGCTGCAGAGAAGATATGAATGGCGGCTTTAGCACCAGTGGGGGGACAGCACTTAATGTAGCGCTGTCTCCTGCACGGCACACGGACTGCACACGGACGACGTCCGTGTGCGGTACGTGTTTTACACGTACCCATTGACTTTAATGGGTCCGTGTAATCCGTGCGCTCCCACGAACACTGACATGTCTCCGTGTTTGGCACACGGAGACACGGTCTGCAAAAAATCAATGACATCTGCACAGATGCATTGATTTCACTGTGTCTACGTGTGTCAGTGGCTTCGGTACGTGAGGAAACTGTCACCTCACGTACCGGAGCCACTGACGTGTGAAACCGGCCTTAGTTGGATTTGTGCTGCACCCTTTCATTTAAAATAGTCTCTGGAGGCAGATTCTCATGCAGATCAGGGTCTGACCCATAGTCCTGAACAGTTAATTCACAGATAAGAAAAATGTGGATTTTTTTGAAATAAGACATTGGATCACATATAACTAGGCATCATTTTATTCAGCTTTCTATGAATTGCATGCCTATATAAACTGCCTATGAGGTTGAGGTTGGGCAAAAGATTCACTTTAACCCAAAATAGATTCAGCAAAGAGGAAAAAAAATAAATTTCAGAGTTATTTTTTTTCCTTTTTTTGTAATTGCAACACCACAAAATATGTAATATTTAGAGACATTACACTGTATGTACACCAAAATTGTATAAATAAAAAGACAAGCTCACCATGCAAAAAAAAATGTTTTCACATAGCTCCAATGATAGAAAAATAAAAAAACTTATGGGTCTAAAAAATGGCAGGAAAACCATTTTTTTAATAAAGCTAGTTTTTTAAGTCCCTAAAATAAAGAAGTAAACATATTTAGTTTTATCACAATCATAATGACTTGGGAAATTAAGTTGCCATGTCATTTTTGTTATACAGTTAACACTATAAAAAATGGTCAAACTTCACTTTTTTCACCATTTCACTGCACTTTTTTCTTACTCTATATAGTAAAATAAATGATGATGATGATGCAAGATTCACTTATTGGGAAATGTGAGAGTAAGGAAGATTTGTCCCATGATCGTCTAGCATTTTATCTATGCTGAGAAGATACAGTTAACAATAGTAGACAACAGCAACTTTATTAGCCGCTTTCATGAGATGTTGACCAGATATTTTGAAAAATTGGTGAAGTATAACAGTGCGATTGTGAATGGTAGAATAGTCTACAAAGGGGGAAAAAAGTGAAACATTATAATGGGATTGTGCAGGGGCGGACACTGACAACTTGGGGCCCGTGTGAAAGAATAGTGTCTGGGCCCCCCTACCTGCTGGGTACGCTGCTTAAAATAAGGGCAATCTGGCAATGGGACCCCTGGAGCCTCAGGTTCGGAGAAACAAGCCAGATCACCCTCCTTATTACTGCCCTGCAAGCAGGGGCGTACATAGAGTTCACAGGGCACCATAGGAAAAGTTCTATTTAGGCCTCCCCACACTTCTATACATATATATATATATGTATCATATTTTATGGCATATAAGACGACCTATTAACCCCTGAAAATCTTCTTAAAAGTCGGGGGACATCTTATACGACAGGTCTCGTCTTATAGGACGGGTGCATATGGTGAGTGGGGGAGTGGTCCCGATGACAAAGAGAGGGGATGTCTCAATGGGAAGGTGTAAGTGGAGTATCCCCCATTACCTCATTGTAGCAAAGCAGCGATGCTCTCTGTGCTGGGGGGCGGCGTCATCGTATCTCTGTGCAGCATTGGGGCTCCGCTGGCATTTCCTCAAAGCCCGGAGGCACCGGCAGCTCCATTGCTGCGATGCGGTGGCCTTCGGGAAAATGGCTGCTGGGGGCGGCGCATGCTCAGATTCAGATCTCGTCCCGAGATCTCGAGAGATGATGCCGCGCAGAGATGCACCACCGCCCCCCAGCACAGAGCTCCCACACTGCACAAAAAGGAGCCGCCCCCGCACAGAGACCCCACACTGCGCATAGAAGAGCCGCCAACGCCGCCCCCCGCACAGAGAGCATCGCTGCTACAATGAGCAATGAGGTAATGGGGGATACTCCACTTACACCTTCCTTGTGAGATGCCCCCTCTCTTCATCATCGGGACCACTCTACCCCACCATATGCACATTGGTCACCTGCCCTATAAGACGACACACGGCGTATAAGAAGACCCCTGACTTTTAAGAAGATTTTATATTTTAACTAGAAAAGTTGGGGGGTCGTCTTATATGCCCAGTCGTCTTATACGCTGGAAAAAGCGGTATATATATATATATACAGTGGGGCAAAAAAGTATTTAGTCAGTCAGCAATAGTGCAAGTTCCACCACTTAAAAAGATGAGAGGCGTCTGTAATTTACATCATAGGTAGACCTCAACTATGGGAGACAAACTGAGAAAAAAAAATCCAGAAAATCACATTGTCTGTTTTTTTAACCTTTTGTTTGCATATTATGGTGGAAAATAAGTATTTGGTCAGAAACAAAATTTCATCTCAATACTTTGTAATATATCCTTTGTTGGCAATGACAGAGGTCAAACGTTTTCTGTAAGTCTTCACAAGGTTGCCACACACTGTTGTTGGTATGTTGGCCCATTCCTCCATGCAGATCTCCTCTAGAGCAGTGATGTTTTTGGCTTTTCGCTTGGAAACACGGACTTTCAACTCCCTCCAAAGGTTTTCTATAGGGTTGAGATCTGGAGACTGGCTAGGCCACTCCTGGACCTTGAAATGCTTCTTACGAAGCCACTCCTTCGTTGCCCTGGCGGTGTGCTTTGGATCATTGTCATGTTGAAAGACCCAGCCACGTTTCATCTTCAATGCCCTTGCTGATGGAAGGAGGTTTGCACTGAAAATCTCACGATACATGGCCCCATTCATTCTTTCATGTACCCGGATCAGTCGTCCTGGCCCCTTTGCAGAGAAACAGCCCCAAAGCATGATGTTTCCACCACCATGCTTTACAGTAGGTATGGTGTTTGATGGATGCAACTCAGTATTCTTTTTCCTCCAAACACGACAAGTTGTGTTTCTACCAAACAGTTCCAGTTTGGTTTCATCAGACCATAGGACATTCTCCCAAAACTCCTCTGGATCATCCAAATGCTCTCTAGCAAACTTCAGACGGGCCCGGACATGTACTGGCTTAAGCAGTGGGACACGTCTGGCACTGCAGGATCTGAGTCCATGGTGGCGTAGTGTGTTACTTATGGTAGGCCTTGTTACATTGGTCCCAGCTCTCTGCAGTTCATTCACTAGGTCCCCCCACGTGGTTCTGGGATTTTTGCTCACCGTTCTTGTGATCATTCTGACCCCACGGGGTGGGATTTTGCGTGGAGCCCCAGATCGAGGGAGATTATCAGTGGTCTTGTATGTCTTCCATTTTCTAATTATTGCTCCCACTGTTGATTTCTTCACTCCAAGCTGGTTGGCTATTGCAGATTCAGTCTTCCCAGCCTGGTGCAGGGCTACAATTTTGTTTCTGGTGTCCTTTGACAGCTCTTTGGTCTTCACCATAGTGGAGTTTGGAGTCAGACTGTTTGATGGTGTGCACAGGTGTCTTTTTATACTGATAACAAGTTTAAACAGGTGCCATTACTACAGGTAATGAGTGGAGGAAAGAGGAGACTCTTAAAGAAGAAGTTACAGGTCTGTGAGAGCCAGAAATCTTGATTGTTTGTTTCTGACCAAATACTTATTTTCCACTATAATATGCAAATAAAATGATAAAAAAACAGACAATGTGATTTTCTGGAATTTTTTTTCTCAGTTTGTCTCCCATAGTTGAGGTCTACCTATGATGTAAATTACAGACGCCTCTCATCTTTTTAAGTGGTGGAACTTGCACTATTGCTGACTGACTAAATACTTTTTTGCCCCACTGTATATATATATATTTTTTTTTTTTTTTTTTTTACTGAGATGGAGTTACAGTATATATACTTTATGTGTAATATAAATGTAAATATATGTTTACATATGTATATAAAAATCAAAAAAAGTTGAGACAGCACACCATAGATCAATTATCAGGTTCTATTTATTGTCCCATGTAGCGACGTTTCGGTTCATAAGTGTGGACCTTTCTGAAGCCTAGAGAAAAGTCCACACTTATGGACTGAAACATAAACCCAACTGAGCATCTCTGGAGAGACCTGACAATGGCTGTCCACCAATGTTCACGATCCAACCTAACAAAACTGGAGAGGATCTGCAAGGAAGAATGGCAGAGGATCCCCAAATCCCGGAGTGAAAAATATTGCATTATTCCCAAGAAGACTCATGGCTGTACTAGGTCAAAAGGGTGCTTCTACTCAATACTGAGCAAAGATGGGCTGCAGAGTGTACATTAATGAGAAAAAAATGAACTTTTTTGAATTTACCAAATGGCTGCAATGAAACAAAGAGTGAAAAATTTAAAGGGTCCTAAATACTTTCCGTACCCACTGTACATATACCATACATACACACACATATACCGTACATACATACACACTTATATACACATATAGTATATACATACCGTACACACACATACACACACAGATATACAGACACATACATACACACACATAGATACACATATACATGTACTGTACATACAATCACACACATAGACACACACATACATACACAGATGTACACACGCATTCATAGATACACACATATACATACACACAATGTAAAAACACATATATATAATGTACATACATACACACATAGATGCACACACATACATATATACATAGATGCACACACACATACACATAGATACACACATAAATACACCCTATACCCTACACATGTACACATATATATAGTGTACATATACACCCACACATATGTACATACACAAACACACACACTAAATTATGACCTCAGGTGATCAGATGAGCCCTGGAGGAGGTCGATCTCACAGTTAAGAGATCAGCTGGAGAGGGTTGCAGAACCCAATGTGGGGGATGGGGACACAGCAGAGAGGACTGATATCAGCTCCTGGTGCTGCTGTGCTGCTCCTGTGCTGCTGTGTGCTCCCTCCTCCTCCAACTTCTTCTCTGTGAGATGCTGCAGCCTGCTGGGAATAGAACAGAGGAGGGAGCAGAAGCTGTAACGTAAGTCCTGCTTCTCCTCCACTGTTGCCACCTGTGTGCAGCCTGGGCCCCTGACTACAGGTGAGTACTCACCATTTCGACGCACCATGCAGCAGGACAGAGACGGCAGCTAGTGAGCTCTCTCATCAGTCTGGAGGGGAAAGCGTTCATTGTCCAGCATCTCTCCCTGCATGTCACATGCCTCCTTTTTCAACTCTGCACTCTGCTCTGTCCCCAGCTCTGGGAAGTCACATGATTACGGGAGGGGGGAGAAGAGCCTGCTATTACATGACACTGGGCCCCTCTCATTCTTACCTGTAATCTTGACTCGGTGGCCCCATACTCTGCTACTATGGGCAGTACAACCCTGCTTGCAGGGTCCCCCTTTATCTTTGGGCCCTGGTGCAGTTCCACTGGCTGCACCGGCAGTATGTCCGCCTCTGGGATTGAGCTTGTTTTGGTGTTGTAAATGCTAACTTCATGAGACATAAAAATATCATGTTATAGCTGCATAACAGTTGGATTAAAAATAGTGCTATGTCCTATTGTTCGTAATCTGATATTGTTGTTGGACATTGTTTCTGAGCCACCCCGAAACACAGTGTCTGCAAATTGAGATTCTGGTTTGGCTATTATCCTAAGTCATGTGACAAGGCTCGTTAAAGGGTCGACATTGACTTTTAGGATTGCTACTTCCATTAGGTGGCACTAGAGTTCTAGTTCTCTTCCTCTCTGAAGAGACAATTTGCATATTTCCCAGAGGAGCATTGCGGCTTTAAGCCTTCTCATCTCGGCATGCTTAGCATGTCAATATCAGCAAGGAGAAATGATACTTCTTGGATTTCTGAGTCATCTGATGTTAGAATTGTGCCCAGTGTTTATGTTCATTGATTTTTAAAAGAGAAATAGACTATTGATGTCCCAGTAGGCTTATATTGCATTGCCAAGTTTCAATAGTAGAGGAGGGTTGTGTGTCTTTTCTTAATTACTCAGGTAGTGAAATATAGACTATGCAGTACTGAAAACAGGAAGAAAAACTTTAGCAAAATGTCTGTCTACTGCAGGAGCAAGCAAGATAAGTAATGATTAACCTCTTTCTATAGAAGCCAATATTCATCTTTGAGCTTTTGCTCTTCCTCAACTTCTTCAAGAAAGCCATAACTTTTTTTTGGTCAGCAAAGCCATATGAGGGCGTCATTTGAGCAGGATAAATTGTAATTTTAAATAACATCATTCACATCACCATATAATGTACCGATAACTAGGAAAAAAATTCCAAGTGGAATGAAATTGTAAAAATGTTCAATTCTGCCCAATTTTTTTACCTTTGGCATTCAATGTAAAGTAAAAGTTGTCTGTAAATGTGATTCTTCTGGGAATTATTAGTGATGAGCAAATATACTTGTTACTCGAGATTTCCCAAGCACGCTTCTGTGTCCTCCGAATATTTTTTAGTGCTCGGAGATTTAGTTTTCATCGCCGCAGCTGAATGATTTACATCTGTTAGCCAGCATAAGTACATGTGGGGGTTGCCTGGTTGCTAGCGAATCCCCACATGTACTTATGCTGGCTAACAGATGTAAATCATTCAGCTTCGGCAAGAAAAACTAAATCTCCGAGCACTAAAAAATACTCGGAGGACCCCCGAGCATGCTCGAGAAATCTCATCACTAGTAATTATGATTATAGTGCTACCAAACTTATAAAGTTTTATTATATTTATAATTTAGTGGTGAAAACCTCCGAACTTTGTAAAAGAAATGTTGCTTGTATCACTATATTTTTAGACCTGAAACTTTTTTTTTACATTTCCATTGATACAGTTGTAGGGAAATAAAAAAAAACAAATGGAGGGTATTTCCATGGGGATGAAAAAGACACATAAATCCAATAAGTGAGGTACAACGAAAGTATTATAAAAATAAAAACTTTTTATTAAAAAAGTTGGATGCAGATGAAACAGTGTTTTTTTAATACAACATTTTATTTCTATAATACTTTGGTTCTAACCTCAAGTATAGGATTAATTGGCTTTATTTATCTCAATAGGGGGCCCTCCATCTGGTTTTATTCACTTCATTTAACTCTGCTGGAACTCCCCATAGAGGATATTTGATTTCCACAGTATACCAGGCTGGCTGCACATACCGGAACCCACTATAGTGTATTTGTGCCTATAGCACAGCTTTACCTGATGAGAAGATTGTACACAATTTGTTATACATTTTTACATTGTTATACATTTTTAATCTACTACACTCAGAAAGTGTTCTTCTCTCTTCCTTTTCAACCAAAGTAAATTCCATTATTGGTTTATTGAAAAAACTGTGTGAGGTTTTGTTTTTTGCATGGCGAACTGTGGTTTTCATTGGTAACATTTTGTGGCAAAATACAATACAATTTATTATTTGGGGAGATGTGGTGACAAAATAATGGCACTTCTGCTGATTCACTGAGCTAGATGTCACTCAGAGAGCATTGGGAGTGAATACAGAACTCTTACTACAAAGATAAAGCTGACTGCTCTCAGACCTATGTGCCATTCACAACCATACATCTAGTTAGGCAACTAAATATATTGCTAAAGACTGTATAAAAAAAAAGCTGCTTAATGAAGATCAACTTAAAATGACTGGTAAAACACTCCAGAACTACATTATATATAACAATATAAATCGTAGTGCAGCAGTTGTACACTGACGCAGTGATGAGGCAGTGACCCAGCACAGTTCCAAACAGAAAGTCTCTTTAGTGCGTTTACTTCACAGCATTAAATGTCCAACTCACAAAAATACAGCATTAATGTTCAACTTACAGCTGTACATAAATGATATCCTCTGGATTGCAGCCGGGAACCATATCCCCCAGATTTCAGTCGTTACAGATTACACCGGTCCACCTCTGACTTGTTGCCATGGGCGACTGCACCGCTGCCGCTGTGTACGCTTTGGGTGCCAGGAGTTCACTCTGCTTGGCTCTGTGTTACTCTCACACAGATCTGAGCTTTTGCAGAGCCGTCTGTTTTGCTTGCTGCAAACTCGGCTCTGATACTGACACACCAAAATCCTTTACTGCAGGGATTTTAAGCCAGAATCTGTGGCCTTAGGCCACATGTAAGACCCTGCCTGGAGCAAAGGGACAGGCCCAACTCCTTCCTGCAGTCTGTTTCCAAAATAAAAGCCCATACAGGCTTTTCCTGAGCAATCCCAGGCCAGATAGCTTGGCCAGGTCCACGCTTTCCTTTATTTTGCCCTGTAACTCACAGGCATCCTGCTGTGACTACAAGTTACTCCAGCGGGTCTAATTGGGCTCTGTCCGCATCCTGGGGATAACACACAGCGACCCCCACATGTGACACTGGCCACTGCCTCACAATATATACATTTATATTACCCCCTGTGAGATAGCACTCACTGCACGTGTTGGGGAACACTCGCTTGGCTTGGGATACACTCAGACAAGCACGTTTTTTCACTTAAACAGTATGTCCGGTTTATTTTATGCAGCATAAACTGGGACATGCACAGCTCAATATTTACATTTCATAATTAGCTTCTACTCACAGACACTAAATACTGGACTTCTTACTTCGTCCAGTTACCATGGGTGACCGTACACCGACCGTACTTGTGGGACAAGAGGTGCCAGAACAACCTTAATTCAAGCTGACAGTGCAGAGTATCTTCCTCTGTGCCACACGTACCTGTCATTCACAATAATGCCAGACTTTGTCTCATCACCATAGTTATGCCTGCGACTGCCATGCATTCCTATGGCCTCAATACGTCTCCATGCACATTCTGGGAAGACCTTGCAGCGCCCCCTACCTGTAACAGGAGTCACTGCATCACACCCCAAATAAAGAGTGAGACAACCAGAATACATATTTTTAGGCTCAAATAATATTTTAATTGAAATATATTTGCCATAACAAAATATTAAGTGAAAAGCATAGTTACTCAAAGGGAAAGGGACAAGACATAATCCAGACAAATAAGCGGATAATTTTAACATAAACATAAGGATTCTGGTTGTCTCATCTCTTTATCCGGAGTTGATATACATAGGAGTTTGATTTATAATGAATATATTTTAAGCAATATTTACCTACAGATTAGCAGTATGGCTTCAGGTAAATACTGCTTATTTATCACAGGTTCCCTTTTAACAGCAGTGACATGCTCTGATATCTGCTATTAGATTTGGCAGCTGTATAACACAGCCAGCATTATCTGTGAAGCCTGATTTGTATTCTATCTGTAAAATGATTTTGGGTAACTTAAACCCTCCATAGTATTTGGGTTACATATTTGTAAAGCTATTCTTGTTTTTTTTATAAAACATGTTTGAAGACATAATTTATTAATCTATTATTCACTGTTATTGATCTGCCCAATAAGGAAAAGGTACATGCTGTAATAAACTCAGGATAACTTCTTATGCATACCTTACTTTGTGGACTATAAGATGGACCGGACTACAAGTCACAACCCAAATTTTGGGTGAAAAATCGTAAAAAAAATGTTTTAAATAAAATGGTGGTGTGTCTTATAGTCCGTTTTAATGGTAGCTTGCGGGGGGGTCAGCGGCGGTGAAGCAAGGTCACAGGAGGTAGGGTCACTGCGGAAGTTGGGTTGCTGCTTCAGGATGCCAGCAGCAGGAGTGGGAAAATGCTACGGTGCCTGGCAGCTCATCATCTGTAGGAGCTGGTGAGCGAAATCCTTTTTCCTATTCAGTTCCCTGCGGTAGGCTTCGGGAAAATGGCCACCAAAGGTGATGAATGCACAGATTAAGATCACGGGAAAAAAATATTGTCTCCACAAACACAGACTGCACATGCGCTGCCTCTGGTGGCCATTTTCCCAATGCCCACCGCAGGGAACTGGATGGGAAAGGGGACTCCGCTAACCAGCTGGCATCTAATGAGCGAACAGGCACAGCAGCATAGCCCTGCTACTGCCCTTAGTCTCCTGAAGCAGCAAACTGGCCTCCTTTGACCCAGCTCACCCACCCCCCAGTAAGCTAACCTTGAATTATAAAATGCACAACCATTTTCCTCTCATATTTGGAGGAAATAAAGTGCATATTAATAATCCAAAATTACCAAAAATATGGTACTTTCATACAGTTACACGCAGCATGTGCAAGCTTGCTGATAACTATGGTATATGTGGTTAAGACATTCGTTAGATTTTTCACTGTGATTTATTGCCTAATTGTAGAGATGAGCAGATATTTGTGAATTCAAATTCACAGAAATTTTCCCAAAAAATTAATTTGTGCAAATAAATTTGCATGAATCTCAACAGTGGAAAGATTGTAATTGCTTGGAAAATACATGTAGTGGAGAAAAGAGAGAGGACTTAATTGACCATAAGAGATTAAACTTTACAGGAGAAAGAGGGAGATGACCCTTCTGATCATAATAGCTTGTGATCTACAGAAGAGAAAGATCCCTGTGGATGATAAGAGCTTACAGTTTACAGGAGAAAGAAAGAGAGGACCTTGTTAACCATAAGAGATTACACACTACAGAAGAAAGAGACATAGGGCAGAGGCAGACTGCCATATTTCTCGTGCGAGAATCGCACCGTAAACCTCGTACCGGCTGTCGGCTCTCCTGACCTGAGCTTGACAGCTGAATAGAAATACATCATACTGTCTTGCTCAGGTCAGGAGAGGTGCCAGGCCAGTCCATGTAGTGTGATGCAATTCTCGCACGAGTTATACGGCCGTCTGGCTCAGCTGTTATCCAGAGATTCTTGAGATGGTAATCAGCATTGCGGTACAAACTGTGCTCTGCTGGGAACTGCTGACACAGTACAGACCAAAAGTTTGGACACACCTTCTCATTTAAAGATTTTTCTGTATTTTCATGACTATGAAAATTGTAAATTCACACTGAAGGCATCAAAACTATGAATTAACACATGTGGAATTATATACGTAACAAAAGTGTGAAACAACTGAAAATATGTCTTATATTCTAGGTTCTTCAAAGTAGCCACTTTTTGCTAAGATGACTGCTTTGCACACTCTTGGCATTCTCTTGATGAGCTTCAAGAGGTAGTCACTGGAAATGGTCTTCCAACAATCTTGCAGGAGTTCCCAGAGATGCTTAGCACTTGTTGGCCCTTTTGCCTTCACTCTGCGGTCCAGCTCACCCCAAACCATCTCGATTGGATTCAGGTCTGGTGACTGTGGAGGCCAGGTCATCTGGCGTAGCACCCCATCACTCTCCATATTGGTCAAATAGCCCTTACACAGCCTGGAGGTGTGTTTGGGGTCATTGTCCTGTTGAAAAATAAATGATGATCCAACTAAAATCAAACCGGATGGAATAGCATGCTGCTGCAAGATGCTGTGGTAGCCATGCTGGTTCAGTATGCCTTCAATGTTAAATAAATCCCCAACAGTGTCACCAGCAAAGCACCCCCACACCATCACACCTCCTCCTCCATGCTTCACAGTGGGAACCAGGCATGTAGAGACTATCCGTTCACCTTTTCTGCATCGCACAAAGACACGGTGGTTGGAACCAAAGAGCTCAAATTTGGACTCATCAGACCAAAGCACAGCTTTCCACTCGTCTAATGTCCATTCCTTGTGTTCTTTAGCCCAAACAAGTCTCTTCTGCTTGTTGCCTGTTCTTAGCAGTGGTTTCCTAGCAGCTATTTACCATGAAGGCCTGCTGCACAAAGTCTCCTCTTAACAGTTGTTGCAGAGATGTGTCTGCTGCTAGAACTCTGTGTGGCATTGGCCTGGTTTCTAATCTGAGCTGCTGTTAATCTGCAATTTCTGAGGCTGGTGACTCGGATAAACTTATCCTCAGAAGCAGAGGTGACACTTGGTCTTCCTTTCCTGGGGCGGTCCTCATGTGAGCCAGTTTCTTTGCAGCGCTTGATGGTTTTTGCAACTGCATTTGGGGATGCTTTCAAAGTTTTCCCAATTTTTCGGACTGACTGACCTTCATTTCTTAAAGTAATGATGGTCACTCGTTTTTCTTTACTTGCTGCTTTTTTCTTGCCCTAATACAAATTCTAACAGTCTGTTCAGTAGGACTATCAGCTGTGTATCCACCAGACTTCTGTTCAACACAACTGATGGTCTCAACCCCATTTATAAGGCAAGAAATCCCACTTATTAAACCTGACAGGGCACACCTGTGAAATGAAAACTATTTTTTGTGACTACCTCTTAAAGCTCATCAAGATAATGCCAAGAGTGTGCAAAGCAGTCATCAAAGCAAAAGGTGGTTACTTTGAAGAACCTAGAATATGAGATATAATTTCAGTTGTTTCACACTTTTTTGTTAAGTATATAATTCCACATGTGATAATTCATAGTTTTGATGGCTTCAGTGTAAATTTACAATTTTCATAGACATGAAAATAGAGAAAAATCTTTAAATAAGAAGGTGTGTCCAAACTTTTGGTCTGTACTGTATGTGATGGCCCAGTTATTGACCCCTTATGCAAGTTTTGATAATCCATGAGATAAGATGTCATACCTACAGGGTGTTTTAGGTTGATGCTTTTGCAGCTACTCAGAATGACATTAGCCAGCTCTCTGAGGCTTCAGCAGTGTGGGAGATGGTGCTGGGCAAGTTTTGCTAGTACAGACAATTTTTCTTTAGACTGTCTTTTAAGTATTGCAAGCTAACATTATGTTTTACTCTTTTCCTGCAGCAACACTAGAGGGGAAATAATACATTATATGATGGTTTCTAACAGTAAAGCTCTTATGATCAGCTTGTGCTGAGAACATTTTAAGTTCAAATGTATGCCTGTATGTTAAAGAAAAGGATACAAGATAATGCCGAAGGAAGGAAATTAAGGTTTTTACTCTTATGAAGAAGTAGCTATAATTGGAAAATCAAGGATGCAAAGTGTCCTAGAGATTGTGCAGTAGGGAAAAAAAGGAAAAAAAGTATTTAGTCAGCCACCAATTGTGCAAGTTCTCCCACTTAAAAAGATGAGAGGCCTGTAATTGACATCATAGGTAGACCACAACTCTGAAAGTCAAAAGGAGAAAACAAATCCAGAAAATCACCTTGTCTGATTTGGCAAGATATAGTTTGCAAAATGTGGTTGAAATAAGCATTTGGTCATTAACAAAAGTTCATCTCAATATTTTGTTGCATATCGTTTGTTGGCAATGACAAAGGTAAAATGTTTTCTGTAAGTCTTCACAAGGTTGGCACACACTGTTGGTGGTATGTTGGCCCATTCCTCCATGCAGATCTCCTCTAGAGCAGTGATGTTTTGGGCCTGTTGCTGGGCAACACAGACTTTCAACTCCCTACAATGTTTTTCTATAGGGTTGAGATCTGGAGACTGGCTAGGCCTCTCCGGGACGTTCATATGCTTCTTACGAAGCCACTCCCTCCTTGCCCTGGCGGAGTGCTTGGGATCATTATCATGCTGAAAGATAAATCCACATTTCATCTTCAATGCCCTTGCTGATGGAAGGAGATTTGCACTCAATATCTCATGATACATGGCCCTAATCATTCTTTCATGTACATGGATCAGTCATCCTGGTCCCTTTGCAAAGAAACAGCCCCAAGTCATGATGTTGCCACCCCATGCTTCAAAGTAGATATGGTGTTCTTTGGATGCCACTCAGCATTCTGTCTCCTCCAAACAGTATGAGTTTAGTTTATACCAAACACTTCTACTTTGGTTTCATCAGCCCATATGACATTATCCCAATACTCTTCTGGATAATCCAAATGCTCTCTAGCAAACTTCATGGGCATGTATTGGCTTAAGCAGGGGGATACATCTGGAACTGCAGGATCTGAGTCCCTGGCGGCGTAGTGTGTTACTGATGGTAGCCTTGGTCATGGTGGTCTCAGCTCTATGCAGGTCATTCACTCGGTCCCCCATGTGGTTCTGGGATTTTTGCTCACCGTTCTAGTGATCATCTTGACCCCACGGGGTAAGATCTTGTGTGGAGCCCCAGATCGAGGGAGATTATCAGTGGTCTTGTATGTCTTCCATTTTCTTATTATTGCTCTCATAGTTGATTTCATCACACCAAACCTCTTGCCTATTGCAGATTCAGTCTTCCCAGCCTGGTGCAGGGCTATAATTTTCTTTCTGGTGTCATTCGGCAGCTCTTTGGTCTTCACTGTAGTGGAGTTTGGAGTGTGACTGTTTGAGGTTGTGGAGAGGTGTCTTTTATACGGATAACAAGTTCAATCAGGTGCTACTATTACAGGTAATGAGTGGAGGACAGAAGAGTCTCTTAAAAGAAAAGTTACAGGTCTGTTAGAGCCAGAAATCTTGCATGTTTTAATTTGCAAAATAAATCTTGATAAATCAGACAAGGTGATTTTCTTTATTTGTTTTCTCATTACGACTCTCATAGTTGTGGTCTACCTATAATGTCAATTACAGACCTCTCTCATCTTTTTAAGTAGGAGAACTTGCACATTTGGTGGCTGACTAAATACTTTTTTCCCCACTGTATACATTCACAGCATATAAAGAAGCACTCCTCCCATCAAAGTTTTTATCCTCTTAATACATTACGGTCATCATATTATATGGCAATGTGTACTTACAATTACTTTTCTACCCAGCTAATTCTTCTCTTTTCTCTGTACTATGTAGAAACAGTAAAAAAGCCCAATCACCCTGATTACAGACACCCAGAGAACAGCACCAAACCAGGATTTATATTTAAAATACGCTTTTATTACATCATCATAGTAGCAACAAAATAGATAATAAAAATGTATCATATAAAATTAATAATTCAGTACGTACCACAGGACATATAAGATAGTAAAATAACGGCAAACCCAATATTACATTATAGGTCCCAACCAAGATAAAAAGACAACAGTGTAAATCTCATTAACATATAAAAACAATTCCTTCAGATGTGCAATATAAATACCATATGTACTCCAGAGTGAATCAATATAAAGTGCTACATGCTAGAAGAAATCAATTGCATATGTTCCAAAAAGTGCTATGTGCTCCAGCCATCCTGAGCAAAACTAATTAAGTGCTATATGTGCAAGGTGCTAGGAGGGACCAAAGAAATATTAATGTCGGTATATACCTTTTGGGTAGCCTTGTCCTGCGATAACGCACCCCGACGCGCGTTTCGGACAATTTCCTTCGTCAGGAAGGAATTGATTTTTACAGTAGATGAAACATAAAACTGAATGGAAAATTAATGATGTTAATATTTTACACATATTCCTTGCCCCATACAACCATTCTTCTTTCTCTATAAAGTGTGTACATATTTTAAAATGTTGACACCAATGCATGCATTTCATTTAAAGTTTCCCTTCAATTAAGTTTTGATATTTACAAGCTCTGCAGTATGATGTGAACATGGATCTAACAGCTTGAGTCATTATTTATTCATCTTTAGCTCCTGCCGCATATTTATATTTCAGTAACTTTGTCATGTGGGATTTCTTGCAGCATGGTTACTCTAAGAATTGTCACATCAGAGTACCCTACAAAAATATCTTAAATGACATTGTAATGCATATACTAATATGTTTATATAGAAAAAAAGAGACCATTATTGAAGTCACATTTGTCAGTCTCATGGGTAAGGTTCTTTAAATATGCCCTCCAATCAAAGTTTATCATTTTAATATATTGCAATCACAATGTTATATGGCACTGTGTACTTACAATTGCTCATTTTGCATTTTTACCCAGCTAATTCTTCTCTTTTCTCTTCTCTATGTAGAAACAGGAAGTTTCTTGTCCCTACTTTTATTTCCCTCTTCAACTCCTGACAAAGCTGCTTCCTCCTCCCCCCTGCCAGGAAATTTTGCAGTGACTTATGAGCCACACAGAGAAAACTGACCTCCTGTTTCTACATAAAACTTAGAACGATTTATGATGATTGAAATATATTAACAGGTTAAAAGCTTTGATGAGAGTGCTTCTTTAACTCCGTGGTGCATATGCATTTACACATACATCCTAATTAGAGTAAACCATTGTATCAGAGTGTAACACCTCAGGGAGGTGAGCTACCTAGAGTGGACCCACTGGACCGTGGAACCGACCCTCTCCTGGGTGATCAGAACCTAATGGGACCGACCACTATACAGGGACCATCAGGGGCAAGCCCAGGGGACTCTAATACCGTGGCAGCAAATAGTGAGAAGGGTGGCTCATAAGGAAGCAAGGGTATGGTGAGGTAGCAGAAAGGGATTCGAGAAGAGACTGGGAGACGTTGGAGGACTAGGGGTACTGGTAAGGAGTTACTAGCATGGAACAAATAGGGGAAGCAGCCTGATATACCCAATCCTTTACCCCTATAGGCTGGACGGCGCTTCCAGGTCAGGACACGTCAGCTCCATAAGATGCACGCGGCCGCCTCCCTTGCTACCCAGGAAGCATGCATGCACAGGTGCCGGGATCTCACCGACGACCGCGAGACCGAAAGTCCAGGGGAAGCACAGCGAGACTAGCGATGAACAACACACACTGGAGCAGATGGAACAGGGTGAGCAGCGGAGGACCGAGCCACGGCGGTAACACAGTGAGTCCTGTATGTTACAGGGATGTCTTAGACACAGGTGTTGCAAATGTACTGAAACAGTGGAAGCTGATTGTAATACTATCATATATATCTGTGCTCCTGCTTTATCACTTGGAGCCAAAGCTCTAAATTCTTTGATAAAGAAAATAGATGATTCTATCATGTGGTTATACATCTGGACAGATACGGTATAGGTTTTTTTTATAACAGTGTTTGCTAAAAAAAAAACGTTGCTCAACGTTGCATTTAAATTTTTTTTTCACACAAAGATCATTCTAAATTCCATTTTAATGACCATAATCTGTACAGTAAGTGTCAGGTAATACACAATTAGGATGTTTAAAATTATATTTAATAAGTAGATCTGCCTGGATTGAAACCTCCCAAGCTTTGCTTCCATATAGACATGGTTAATATGCCTTGAACTGATGAAAACTAATATGCCACATCAGAATATGCAAGTTAGCATAAATGACTTCACATATGTTAGGTTATCCTATTTAATACACCAGCATTTCGAGGTGAATAGTCACTGAAGTTGTAACCGCCATTATTCTGTAATCATAATATGTGAATAATAGGAAACGATCTGTGGTGCTAAAGGGGAGCCTGTTGCTCAGTACTCCTTCAATGTGCCAGAGAGACATTCTGTAATACCTAATTTCAACTGCTGTGACAATAATACTGCAAATGAAAATCAGTTCTTTTGAAAACAACCTCTTTAATGTTTTTGTAATGTGGCTATGTAGTGAAAGAGAAATGAAAGCCAAAAAAATGTACCTAATATTAAAATAAAACTTATTTTAGTATAGTCAATTTAAAAGCTAGGATTTTAACTTTCCCTGGAACAAAATATTCTTAAGCAAAATGGTCAGCAAAATGTTTTTAGCCTCCCACAACTGATTTTCCAGCACACTCTGCAGCTCTATTATCTACATATTTTGGTTACTACCCTGCAGTTTAGCCTCTCATTTCTTCTATTCAGAATCCATCTTGACTCAAAGATTTCTCCCTGCATTACTTTAAGAATACAATAATTAACCAGAGCCAGCATGGGTTTGCAAACAAATCATGCCAGACTAATCTAATTTCCTTCTATGATGGAATCACTGACTGAGTGGATCAGGGAAATGCGGTTGATTTAGTATATCTCAACTTCAGTATCTCATACTATTCTTATTGAAAAAATTACCAAGTATGGAATTGACAAGGCTATAGTTAGGTGGATTCATATTTGGCTCTGTAATCATATTCAAAGAGTGGTGATAAATGGTGGACATCCAATTGAAGAGTGTTTAAGTGGGGTACCACAAGGCTTTGTCCTGGCCAGTGTATTATTTAACATTTTTATAAATGATCTAGACAATGGAACTGCAGGTAAACTAATCAAATTTCAAACTATGCAAAAGCTTGGAGGGATAGCTAGAGAAGGATACAGAAAGATCTAGATAAGCTTGAAAAATGGACAGTGATTAATAGAATGGTAATTAACTGGGATTAATGCAAGATTCTACATCTGGGCAAGGAAAATGAAAATTACATTTACAGAATAGGAGGAATAGAACTAAGTAACATCACATGTGAAAAAGAATTGGGTATACTAATAGATCACAGACTACACATGAGTCAACAGTGTTATGCAGAAGCAAAAATGGCAAACACATTTCTAAGGCATACAGTGGGGAAATAAGTATTTTATCCATTGCTTATAGACCAATAGTGGCAGTTAAAGCACCGAGTTGCCAAGCAACAACCTCAAAATCTAAGTGATTTAGAGATGATCTGTAAAGAGGAGTCGACCAAAATTCCTCCTGACATGTGCGCAAACCTCATCAACTACAAAAAACATCTGACTGCTGTTCTTGCCAACAAGGATTTTGCCACCAAGTATTAAGCCTAGTTTGCCAGAGGGTCAAATGCTTATTTACCACTGCAAAATGCATATAAATGTATATAATTTATACAATGTGATTTTCTGGATTTTATTTTTGATATTTATCTCTCAATGTTAAAATTAACCTACCCTTAAAATTATAGACTGTTCAGGTCTTTGTCAGTGGGCAAACTTACATAATCAGCAACTGATCAAATACTTATTTCCCCACTGTAGTAAGACTGTAGTAAGAGAATCATAGAGTCTAGGTCACATGAAGTAATTATCCATCTCTACTCCTGCTTGTTTAGGCCTCAACTGAATTACTGTGTCAAGTTCTGGGCATCACATTTTAAAAATGACATTGAAAAACAGGAAAAAGTTCAGAAAACTTGGTGACCGGACTGCAAAGTATGTCCTACGAGGAATGGTTAAGTGATCTGGGAATGTTTATCTTGCAAAAAAGAAGGCTAAGAGGAGACTTAGAAAACACTGTAGAAAACATGAGAAATTAGAAAAAAACTTTTGACAGTGAGAGTGATTAATGAGTGGAACAGGCTGCCACAAGAGGTGGTGAGTTTTCCATCAGCTGAAGTCTTCAAACAGAGGCTGGACAGACATCTCTTTGGATTGGACACGATAACCCTTGAGGTCCATTCTCACTCTAACATTCTATGATTCTATCTTCCTCTACTTAAGGATATATTCACATAGCATCAAATGGGTAGATAGTGCCACTTTCATCTCTGACTATTGTGGTAAGGTTATGATTACCCTTCTCTTTACATTCTCCTAAATAAACTGATGCATTAGAAATCATGGAAACTAAACTGACCTTTCATTATCTACATAATTTAAGTATGTGACAGAAGTTATGCAATCATTATCAGAAATTGTGAATGAAGTTTGTCACTTGGAGGAACATGTTTTATGCAATTTCATCATAAAATAGCTTTGAATACCTAAAATGGTGACCTCATTCACAGAACTTAAAGGCATTTAATTACCAGGGAGGTCACAATAACATGATATACATGAAGAAAAGGTCTAAATGAATTCTAAGTTACAAGAATAATTAAATAATCTAATGCTAGCTGAATTATATACAATTAGCGCTGCTCTAAACATTTCACATGAGACTATGTAACAGATTTATTATTTAATAGGATGGCTGATTGAAAATTTATTGAGAAGAGCAAGTTTAGAGATTAAAATTTTGCTCTGAGATTTGTATGAAGTTAGCTTTTCAGTAACATATACACAAAAAATATTCTTTTTCTTTTCCCTTGTCTATTAGGCGTATTGAATGGATTGACCAGCTGAGACATATAATTGTGCTAAAATGAAATGCATATATAGAGTACATATAATAATAAAAGCAAAATAATTTTTAGCATAGCATTGCCCGGAATAATTGTATTCATGCACAACAAGAAGCTACTATACGTATAGCTTTCCTGCCCTTTCCTGAATATTATTTTCTCTGCTTTTCTTTAATATTGGAATATAAACCTTTTTCAACCAAAACAGTATTTGGAACCAAAATCTACAATGCAATAATAAAATAGACACTATATAACAATATTTAATCTAATTGTCCACATATATCATTACTAACATATCAATATTAATTGATAGTCATATGAAGTACTAATTTCAAAATTCACTCAAATAGAAGGCTAGTGATTTGCATATATTGCTTTACTTCAAAGGTCTATTTCCAAATTGAACTGAAATGTCAAAACATTTAATGGTATTATTATATTTTTCTTGAGTGCTGCAATGTTATTATATAAATATAATTAAAATTGAAAACCTTTTTATTTTAAATTGTTGAGTTTCATGCTTTGAACTTTTCTAAAGTTAATATATTGCTGTAAAAGAATAGTGCTGCTTTTATCTTATCTGGGAAAATATCAGCAATATAATGTCAAAGGGATTCCTTTAAACCTATGATTATGAACGATCAGGCTCTAGATAGAGTATATAGTGCTTATATGTAATGTATGGCTATAATTACATATGAATTAAGGACATTTTTAAAAGTGATGTACAATCTAATAAGTTGCTCAAAATAGCTGCACTTATTTTTAAAAAGCTGATGTGTAACAGTTCCTGCTGTTCTTTAATTTGAACCACATACTATGGGTACGGTACTTTATTTTTAATGGGAAAAAATGGATGTAAAAGTCTTAGTAAGATAAAAAAAATATAGCTATATAGTTAAAAGAATGTTATGGTTGTCAATGGTCTTAGTTCCAACATCATAAATATAGTATTCTTTATATTTTTAACCAAAGAACTACTAAAACCTAAAGAGATAAACTGGAATATAAGTTGGTATGTGTACAATGTGTAGGAGTATGTTCACACTTGCCACTAAACAGACAAAATCTAAGATAAAAACAAAATGAATAAATACCCTGCATGGAAATAAAATAGGGTAGTAGCTTAACATAATTTTTAATCAAAAAAGATTAACCCCTTTCTGACATTACACGTACTTTTCCATCCCATGGACGGAATAGTATATCATGCCCTTTAATAAGACACTGCGACTTAAGTCGCGGTGATCACTTTAAAATTACGACGCCATCTTACCTGGAGGAAGATGGTGTCAGCATCCTAGGGCCTGTCTCCCCCCCAGGCCTCCCGATTGCTGTGATTGGCTGTTCAACTCTGAACAGCCAATCGCAGCCTTTCTCACTGTTTTAGCCCATCAGATTGGCTGAAATGGTGAGGTCTCAGGCTAGGATCGAGTACCGATATACTCGATCCTAGGCCGGTGCCTGGCAACGCCAGGCATCGGCCAAACCCCCCCGGATTGGCACGATCGACAATCACATCGATCGTGCCAATCCAATTGATCGCGGTAACTTCCTTGATTGCATTGTGATCATGGTAACTTCCTGGATTGCTATTGCAGCACCTATCTTACGCCAGAGGCAGGAGCAGATTGGCGCGATCAATGTGATCATCGATCGTGCCAATCACAAGGCACAGCAGCGGTGTGACCGCACTATGCCCTGCTGGTAACCCGCTGGTGACCTGCTTAGGATCGGAGCTGTGAGCTCCGACTATAGGCCGGTGCCTAGCAACACCGGCGTCACCAGGGCCTCCTCTGATTGGTGGGATCGATGCACGCTTGGACTGGCCCACAGGGTAACAGGGGAATCCTTCGGTGGGCCCCTGTGTAGATCTGGGCCCCCAAACCCACTGTATGTGTAGTACTTGGCATAATTCACTTGATTCACTCTGCACAGAAAAAAGCAGCATCTCATCATTCATTCACCACCCTACCCAGTTTATTATTATATAGAGATATAGGTAAATTTGTATTTGCATACAGCTGAAAAGTGCCCCCCCAAAGTCAATGTTACTGGTGTGCCCTTGCCACCCCAGTCCGACACTGGATCGATGTGATCATCGATTCCACCAATCACAGGTCACAGCAGCGGTATGACCCCTCTGTGACCTGTCTCACCTGCCCCTGACCTGTCTGACTGCTCTGCAGGAATCCTCACACTTGTTGAGGATTCCTGCAGAGCGGTCATGCTGAAAAATCCCCTCCTGTGCTGAGACTTGTGGTGCCACAGTAGCCTGTGACACCACAATTCTTGCTAAAGAAAAAAGACAGAAGAAAGAAGAAAGAAGAGGGACTACAACCATAAGTGTTGATACCCTGATCCCAGCCTGATCTCTCTTCATCCCCTATCCCCCCATCCCTTTCTCCCTCCACCCCCACTTTGCGCCGCATCCGTGCCCAAATTTAGCAGCTGTCGAGCGTTGATGGGTGATGCAATTCACCCATCAACACTCATGCTCGCTTTTTTTTCACCCCCCTTAGCACCGCCGAGCGTTGATTGGTGACGCAGTTCACCGATCACCACTCGTGCTCACTTTTCTTTTTCCCATCCCCATGCGCACACCCAGCCGCTGCGCTCTAACCCATGCCTTCCCTTTTTTTCCCATCCCCGTGCGCTCACCCAGCCGCCTCGTCTAACCTATGCCTTCCCTTTTTTTCCCCCTTCCCCGTGCGCTCACCCAGCCGCCGCGTCTAACCCGTGCCTTCCCATTTCTTTTTTTCCATCACCGTGCGCTCACCCAGCCGCCGTGTTTAACCTGTGCCTTCCCTTTTCTGTCTTTTTTTTCCAGTCCCCGTGCCCTCACCCAGCCGTCACGTTGAAACCATGCCTTCCCTTTTCTTTTTTTTCCCATCCCCGTGCGCTCACCCAGCAGCCGCTGAGCTCTGATAAGTGACACGGTTCACTTAACAGAGCTCTCGTGCCTGCCATTTTTTTCACATCCCTGTTTGCACACCCACTGTTAGGAGTCGAGTTTCCTCTGCTGCACAGGGGGAATCTCGATCCGTCTCCGCTGCGGTCTCCCATTCTCCTCCAGCCACAGTGGAGTCTGCTCAGCAGGGACGTCGATCCCAGCGTCTCGCTCAGTCTGACTCTGTGAGAAGAGTTACTGCTGCTTCTCCAGCTTCTGCCTTTAAAGCCAATACTGGTCAGCAGCGAGCGGACTTCTCTGGGACTAAGTCCTTGTCTGCACACACTGAGCATGCCCAGGGCAAGATCTCCCGTTGGAGATCGAGGGTCATGTGCTCAGGCTCTGCGGCACATTCCATTGGTCCTCTTGGCAGGTCTTGGAAGGGCAAAAGTTCTGTAGCCACTTCCTGTGCTGCAACTATATAAACTGCGCATGACCGCACGGCCATGCGCTAGTATTGTCTCATAATGTTATATGTGTGTGTGTAGATGAATGTATGTCGATGGATGAAAGCTCCTAAATATCCCTCCCTAGAGTTGTTGTCTGCTCGCGGATGTTGGTAGCTATCTAGCGCCCGACTAATCATCTGCACGATACACACATTACAGCGTCCTCTTGCTGTGTCCGCCTGTACGGCGCCGTGCGCTTGCCTTGCGCTTTCCATACCCAAGCCTGTTTGGTTGGTGGCGTCCGTCAGTGCGGCATTGCTCGCACTCCTGTGCATTTATATATCTATATTTAAGTTTCCTTTCACACCCAGTTGCGGTGTAGTGCCAGCGAGGGTCTAATCGGACTTCAATCCCAGTTGGGGTTAAGTACGCTGACTACTCGCTCGCGCTTTAGGTGCGGTACCGCAATCCTGTGACACAACAGGATTGCTCCCTTCACGCTGGGTGAGGTTGAACCCACGTGTATATACTTTAGTGTACCGCCATATAGTCTGTATTTACTAGCAGCAGGTTTTCACCTGCACGGTGGACCCCGGACTGCGAACGCATCTATATCACCTTTCTTGGTGCGTTCCGCCGGTCCTAACATAATACTAGCGCCAGGGTCTGGCTAGTAAATGATGGACGATCAGTGTTCACAGCGGTACATCCAGCAGCTGGAGGGAAGGTTGGCGGCTCTTGAGCGTTCAACCTCAGCTGTGGATGTCACTGCTGTCGCTGTTCAGGCTGCTAGTGTTGCTGCAGCCACCTTGTCCACTGCCGCTCCTGTTCCGACTCTAACTCGCCTCCCGCTTCCAGAGAAATTCTCTGGTGACTGTAAGTCTTGTAGGGGTTTCGTGAGTCAGTGCTCTATCCATCTCGAGCTTCTGGCCTCTCGTTTCCCTACAGAGCGGGCTAAGGTGGGATTTATAGTGTCTCTTCTATCGGACAGAGCGTTGCAGTGGGCTACGCCACTATGGGAGCGTGGCGATCATGTGGTGCAGAGTGCTCCGTTGTTTCTGAGCACTCTGAAACAGGTCTTTTTGGGACCTCGTGTCACCCATGATACGGCGCTCCAATTGTTGGCATTGACTCAGGGCTCGTCCTTGGTCAGTCATTTTGCCTTCCACTTCCGCACCTTAGCATCTGAGCTGGAGTGGTCGGATAAAGCCCTCATTCCAATATTTTGGAGGGGGCTGGCTGACCACGTTAAGGACACCCTGGCCACTAGGGAGATTCCCGCCACACTGGAGGAATTAATAACTCTATCCACTCGTATTGATCTCAGTTTTCACGAGCGGAGGTTAGAGCGAGCCCAGTGTAGGCAGAGGTTTCGGCTGGCTCCCACCTTCGCCAAACCTTTGGAATCTCCAGACCAGGCTCCTGAGCCCCATGAGCCTGTGGTAGAGTCTCGAGCAGGATCTAAGTCCCGGACCGCTCGTGCACTCCAGATTTGTCATCTTTGCCAACAGTCTGGACATCTTGCCTCCAGATGTCTCCAGCGGTCGAGGAAACGTCAGCGTCTAGTGGTAGTTGGTGGAGGTGCACTAGACACAGCGACGTTTGCCTCCAAATTGTCCTTTAAGGGGACAATAACATTGGGCTCATCCTCTCACTCGGTAGAACTCTGCGTGGATTCTGGGGCGGAGGGCAATTTTATGTCTTCAGCCTTCGCCCAACGTCACGCAATTCCTCTGTTCATGCTATCTCAACCAGTAACGGTACGAGTGGTGAATGGGTCGACACTGCCCACACAGATTACACATCAAACTATCCCTTTTACTCTGTCCATGTCACCATCTCATCAGGAGATTATATCTCTACTCGTCATTCCTGAGGGAATTGATGAGGTTCTCTTGGGGATACCTTGGTTACGGTACCACTCTCCTCACATCGAGTGGTCCTCAGGCAGAATTCTGGGATGGGGTGAATCTTGTGGGAACAGGTGTCATGGAGAGTGCGTTCAGGTTACTACTACAGAGGTACCCGCAGATCTCTCCTCTCTCCCCAAGCAATATTGGTCTTATGCAGACGTGTTCTCCAAAAAGGCAGCGGAGACTCTTCCACCCCATCGCCCCTATGACTGTCCTATTGATCTCTTGCCTGGTGCTGAGCCTCCCCGGGGTCGAGTCTATCCATTATCTCTCCCGGAAACGGAGGCAATGTCTCAGTACATACAAGAGAATTTGGCAAGAGGGTTCATTATGAAGTCAGTGTCACCTGCTGGGGCAGGGTTCTTTTTCGTGCAGAAGAAGAATGGAGAACTATGTCCATGCATAGACTACAGGGGTCTTAATGCTATCACAGTTAAGAACAAGTACCCTTTGCCGTTGATATCTGAGCTTTTCGATAGGCTTCGGGGAGCTAGAGTGTTTACTAAACTAGATCTGCGGGGTGCTTATAACCTGATTCGCATCCGTGAGGGGGACGAGTGGAAAACGGCATTTAACACCAGAGATGGGCACTATGAGTATCTGGTGATGCCCTTCGGGCTCTGTAATGCACCAGCCGTTTTCCAAGACTTTGTCAACGATATCTTCCGGGATATGCTTTCCACCTCGGTTGTAGTCTATCTGGATGATGTTCTCATCTTTTCTCCAGATATTGACTCCCACCGGAGAGATGTTGGCAGAGTCTTCGATCTCCTACAGGCAAACTCTCTTTATGCAAAGTTGGAGAAGTGTGTGTTTGAGCAGGAGTCCTTACCTTTCCTGGGCTATATTATCTCCGCCCAGGGATTGGCTATGGATCCTGCCAAACTACAGGCTGTGATGGACTGGCAAGAGCCCCATTCTCTTAAAGCGGTGCAGCGCTTTATGGGGTTCATAAACTATTACCGCCAGTTCATTCCCCACTTCTCAACTCTGGTAGCTCCCTTGGTACCCCTCACCAAGAAGGGAGCGAATCCCAAATTGTGGTCGGAAGAGGTCTCCAAGGCCTTCACTTCTATTAAGTCCCACTTTGCTAGCGCTCCCATCTTACATCGTCCCGATGTGGATAAGCCATTCCTAATGGAGGTGGATGCCTCGTCCGTTGGTGCTGGAGCAGTCCTCTACCAAAAGGATGCTCAAGGTCGGAAGCATCCATGCTTCTTCTTCTCTAAGACCTTCACACCAGCGGAGAGGAACTACCGCATCGGGGACAGGGAGTTGCTAGCAATGAAGTTGGCCTTTTCGGAGTGGAGACACCTTCTGGAAGGTGCGCGGTTTCCCTTCCAAGTTTACACGGACCACAAAAATTTGGTCTATTTGCAGACAGCCCAGCGGCTAAATTCTCGCCAGGCCAGATGGTCCCTGTTCTTCTCCCGGTTCCACTTTTCTCTTCATTATCTCGCCGGGGAGAAGAATATCCGTGCTGACGCTCTCTCTCGCTCCCTTATGTCAATTGAGGAGGAGGAAGAGGAGCCTCGGCTTATTGTCCCTTTCGAGAGCCTGAGAACCGTGGCGCCGGTTTCGCTAGAGTCTGTACCTCCGGGCAAGACTTTTGTGCCCATTAATTTGCGACCGGAGGTTCTCTCTTGGGCTCATTCGTCCAGGGTGGGTGGACACTTTGGGACAAAGAGGACATCTGAGCTACTGGCGGGGACGTACTGGTGGCCGCATATGGTCCGGGATGTCAGGGATTATGTTCTGGCGTGTGTCTCCTGTGCCAAAAATAAATCTCCTCGTCAAAGGCCAGCTGGTTTGCTCTACCCCTTGCCGGTGGCAGATAGGCCCTGGGAAATGGTCGGGATGGACTTTGTTGTGGGTTTGCCCAAGTCTCGCGGCTGTACCATCATTTGGGTCATCACCGATCATTTCTCAAAAATGGTGCATTTAGTGCCGCTACCACGGTTACCTTCTGCACGGGCCTTGGCAGCGTTGTTCATTAGACATATCTTCTGCCTGCATGGTATGCCAGACAAAACTGTCAGTGACCGAGGTCCCCAGTTTGCGTCTCGGTTCTGCAGAGAGCTCTGTCGTCTTCTCAGTATTGAGTTGAATCTCTCTTCCGCTTATCATCCCGAGACGAATGGGTTGGTAGAGAGGGCCAACCAGACCTTGGTCACATACCTGCGACATTTTGTTTCTGCCAGGCAGGATGACTGGGAATCCTTGCTATCATGGGCAGAGTTTGCACTGAACAACGCCATAGCCGATTCCACTGGACAAACCCCATTCCTCCTCAACTATGGTCAGCATCTACGGGTACCTGTGCCTATGCCCGTGTCTTCCGCCGACTCCAGGGTGGCAGACTGGGCTGTGGAGGCACGGGATATTTGGGACCGCACTCAGGATGCCATTTGGGCCTCTAAGGAGAGAATGAGGTTCTCCGCCGATGAGCCCCGCCCCGCTCCGACCTTTGCTCCTGGCGACTTGGTGTGGCTCTCCGCCCGTAACATCAGGCTGTGAGTTGAGTCCACTAAATTTGCTCCTCGCTACTTGGTCCCATTCAGGGTCCTCGAGCAGGTTGATCCTGTGGTCTATCGTTTGGACTTTCCGCCACGCCTGGGTATCACCGACACCTTTCATGTGTCCCTCTTGAAACCCGTGTATATGTCCCGGTTCTCCGAGTCATCTGCTGGGACATCGGGTTCGTCTTCGGACGATTATGAGGTGAACGCTATTTTGGGGTGCAAGGTGGTGCGTGGTAAAAAATTTTATTTGGTGGACTGGAAGGGTTATGGCCCCGAGGACAGGTCCTGGGAGCCTGTTGAGCACATTCGGGCTCCGCAGCTCATTGCTGCCTTCGAACGTAGCGAGGCCCAAGGAGGGGGGGGCCCTAGGAGGGGGGGTAATGTTAGGTGTCGAGTTTCCTCTGCTGCACAGGGGGAATCTCGATCCGTCTCCGCTGCGGTCTCCCATTCTCCTCCAGCCGCAGTGGAGTCTGCTCAGCAGGGACGTCGATCCCAGCGTCTCGCTCAGTCTGACTCTGTGAGAAGAGTTACTGCTGCTTCTCCAGCTTCTGCCTTTAAAGCCAATACTGGTCAGCAGCGAGCGGACTTCTCTTGGACTAAGTCCTTGTCTGCACACACTGAGCATGCCCAGGGCAAGATCTCCCGTTGGAGATCGAGGGTCATGTGCTCAGGCTCTGCGGCACATTCCATTGGTCCTCTTGGCAGGTCTTGGAAGGGCAAAAGTTCTGTAGCCACTTCCTGTGCTGCAACTATATAAACTGCGCATGACCTCACGGCCATGCGCTAGTATTGTCTCATAATGTTATATGTGTGTGTGTGTAGATGAATGTATGTCGATGGATGAAAGCTCCTAAATATCCCTCCCTAGAGTTGTTGTCTGCTCGCGGATGTTGGTAGCTATCTAGCGCCCGACTAATCATCTGCACGATACACACATTACAGCGTCCTCTTGCTGTGTCCGCCTGTACGGCGCCGTGCGCTTGCCTTGCGCTTTCCATACCCAAGCCTGTTTGGTTGGTGGCGTCCGTCAGTGCGGCATTGCTCGCACTCCTGTGCATTTATATATCTATATTTAAGTTTCCTTTCACACCCAGTTGCGTTGTAGTGCCAGCGAGGGTCTAATCGGACTTCAATCCCAGTTGGGGTTAAGTACGCTGACTACTCGCTTGCGCTTTAGGTGCGGTACCGCGATCCTGTGACACAACAGGATTGCTCCCTTCACGCTGGGTGAGGTTGAACCCACGTGAATATACTTTAGTGTACCGCCATATAGTCTGTATTTACTAGCAGCAGGTTTTCACCTGCACGGTGGACCCCGGACTGCGAACGCATCTATATCACCTTTCTTGGTGCGTTCCTAACACCCAGCAGTGGCCGAACTTGGATAAGTGACGCGGTTCACTTATCAGAGCTCTCGTGCCTGCCATTTTTTTTCACATCCCTGTTCGCACACCTTATCAGAGCTAGGGCCTGCTGTTTTAGACTTTTCCTTGCACAGATATTTTTTCTCCCTGTTTGCATTTTTCCTTTAGCTTTTTCTTTTCAGAATAGTTTGCGCCAAACACTATCCCCCCCACATGTACACATAGTTACCAATAAAGTACACCCAAGCACCATACTCACAAAAAAATGTCCCACTCGTCCCATTCGTCCCAACAGCACTATTCAGCGGAGGAGGCATATTCTTTCCTTGCCTCCAACACTGAAAGCGAGGGAGAGGATCCCACTTTTCTTTATTTTTCTGATTCTTCCTCATCTTCTTCCCAACTCCTCATGATCCTCCTCTGGCCCTGCATAACCGCCACGCAGACGCCGCAGGACAGAAGCGGTGCCCATCATTCATGAAGATGAGGCAGGGCCCACTCCTGAAGATGAACCAGCGTGCCCCTCTTCGGACCCCATATGGACCTCGCCCTCCGAAAATTACGAGCCACTGATTCCTGATTTTGTGGCAGAATCAGGAATCAGGTTTGACACCACCGGCCTCACAGAAATAGACTTTTTCAAAGTGTTTTTCTCTTAGGATTTTGTTAACCTCATGGTGGAGCAAACTAATTTGTATGCTCGTCAATTTTTGAAGCAAAACACCGGTTCACCATATTCTAACTGGTCTCCTGCAGACGCAGTTGAAATGATGCAGTTTTGGGGCATGGTCCTTCATATGGGGCTCCTGAAGAAATTCGGCAATATTGGAGTGTTGATATTATATACAACACTCCAGTGTTCCGAATGGTTATGGTCCGGATGCGTTTTGAGGTCATCCGTAAGTTCTTGCATTATTCTGATAATGCACAGTGTCCCGCACGAGATGACCCCAACTTTGACCATCTTTTCAAAGTTCGGCCTGTCATCGAACACTTCAACAAAATGTTTGGTGAAGTGTATGTGCCCAAAAGGGACATCTGCGTGGATGAGTCCTTGGTTCATTTTAAGGGGCGGCTCAGATTCCGTCAATACCTGCACAGCAAGAGGGCCAGGTACGGAATCAAACTCTACAAGCTGTGTGAGAGTACCTCAGGGTACACCTTCTGTTGTGAATTCTGTGGCTGAATTCACTCCTGTGGTCACAAGTGGTACTGCAGCTTCTGAGCTTCCTCCCTCAGGTGTTCTGGTGAGCTCGTTAACTGCTTCATTACTTAACTCCGCCTGATGCTGCTATCCTTGTTCCTTGTCAATGTTTCAGTGTTGGATCTGAGCTTCTCCTGATTGTTCCTGTGACCTGCTGCTCTGTATAGCTAAGTGCTTTTTGCTTTTTTGTTGCTTTTTTCTGTCCAGCTTGTCTTTTGTTTTGCTGGAAGCTCTGAGACGCAAAGGGTGTACCGCCGTGCCGTTAGTTCGGCACGGTGGTTTTTTTTTGCCCCCTTTGCGTGGTTTTGCTTTAGGGTTTTTTGTAGACTGCAAAGTTCGCTTTACTGTCCTCGCTTTGTCCTAGAATATCGGGCCCCACTTTGCTGAATCTATTTCATCCCTACGTTTTGTCTTTTCATCTTAATCACAGTCATTATATGTGGGGGGCTGCCTTTTCCTTTGGGGAATTTCTCTGGGGCAAGTCAGGCCTATTTTTCTATCTTCAGGCTAGCTAGTTTCTTAGGCTGTGCCGAGTTGCCTAGGTAGTTGTTAGGCGCAATCCACAGCCGCTTTTAGTTGTGTTTAGGATAGGATCAGGTGTGCAGTCTACAGAGTTTCCACGTCTCAGAGCTCGTTCTTGTATTTTTGGGTATTTGTCAGATCACTGTGTGCGCTCTGATCGCTAAGCACACTGTGTTTCTGGATTGCCTTCATAACACCTGTCATTAGCAAACATAACAACCTTCAGCTTTAGAGTCAAGAAGGAAAGGACACCAGGATTGAACCACCTGAGTGTCCTTCTATCCTGGGAGTGAGTGGTAAAATTGTGTGGGATTTGGTGCTCCCACTGTTGGATAAAGGTTATCACCTGGGAAACACACATTCGCCAGAAGACTCGCTACACTCATCAGGAGGGCGTTAAACTAGAAGAAGAGGGGACGGGAAGAAAAACATTAGACTCGACCAAAGAAGACCCAGGAAAACATACTCAGAAGCGAGGTAAGAACATTTCTAAAACAATCCACAGCAAGGAGATTGGAACAAAACAAAATCCTCTAAACTGCATGCTCGCAAACGCCAGAAGCCTGACAAACAAGATGGAAGAACTAGAAGCAGAAATATCTACAGGTAACTTTGACATAGTGGGAATAACCGAGACATGGTTAGATGAAAGCTATGACTGGGCAGTTAACTTACAGGGTTACAGTCTGTTTAGAAAGGATCGTAAAAATCGGAGAGGAGGAGGGGCTTGTCTCTATGTAAAGTCTTGTCTAAAGTCCACTTTAAGGGAGGATATTAGCGAAGGAAATGAGGATGTCGAGTCCACATGGGTCGAAATTCATGGAGGGAAAAATGGTAACAAAATTCTCATTGGGGTCTGTTACAAACCCCCAAATATAACAGAAATCATGGAAAGTCTACTTCTAAAGCAGATAGATGAAGCTGCAACCCATAATGAGGTCCTAGTTATGGGGGACTTTAACTACCCGGATATTAACTGGGAAACAGAAACCTGTGAAACCCATAAAGTCAACAGGTTTCTGCTAATAACCAAGAAAAATTATCTTTCACAATTGGTGCAGAATCCAACCAGAGGAGCAGCACTTTTAGACCTAATACTATCTAATAGACCTGACAGAATAACAAATCTGCAGGTGGTTGGGCATCTAGGAAATAGCGACCACAATATTGTGCAGTTTCACCTGTCTTTCACTAGGGGGACTTGTCAGGGAGTCACAAAAACACTGAACTTTAGGAAGGCAAAGTTTGACCAGCTTAGAGATGCCCTTAATCTGGTAGACTGGGACAATATCCTCAGAAATAAGAATACAGATAATAAATGGAAAATGTTTAAGAACATCCTAAATAGGCACTGTAAGCGGTTTATACCTTGTGGGAATAAAAGGACTAGAAATAGGAAAAACCCAATGTGGCTAAACAAAGAAGTAAGACAGGCAATTAACAGTAAAAAGAAAGCATTTGCACTACTAAAGCAGGATGGCACCATTGAAGCTCTAAAAAACTATAGGGAGAAAAATACTTTATCTAAAAAACTAATTAAAGCTGCCAAAAAGGAAACAGAGAAGCACATTGCTAAGGAGAGTAAAACTAATCCCAAACTGTTCTTCAACTATATCAATAGTAAAAGAATAAAAACTGAAAATGTAGGCCCCTTAAAAAATAGTGAGGAAAGAATGGTTGTAGATGACGAGGAAAAAGCTAACATATTAAACACCTTCTTCTCCACGGTATTCACGGTGGAAAATGAAATGCTAGGTGAAATCCCAAGAAACAATGAAAACCCTATATTAAGGGTCACCCATCTAACCCAAGAAGAGGTGCGAAACCGGCTAAATAAGATCAAAATAGATAAATCTCCGGGTCCGGATGGCATACAGCCACGAGTACTAAGAGAACTAAGTAATGTAATAGATAAACCATTATTTCTTATTTTTAGGGACTCTATAGCGACAGGGTCTGTTCCGCAGGACTGGCGCATAGCAAATGTGGTGCCAATATTCAAAAAGGGCTCTAAAAGTGAACCTGGAAATTATAGGCCAGTAAGTCTAACCTCTATTGTTGGTAAAATATTTGAAGGGTTTCTGAGGGATGTTATTCTGGATTATCTCACTGAGAATAACTGTTTAACTCCATATCAGAATGGGTTTATGAGAAATCGCTCCTGTCAAACCAATCTAATCAGTTTTTATGAAGAGGTAAGCTATAGGCTGGACCACGGTGAGTCATTGGACGTGGTATATCTCGATTTTTCCAAAGCGTTTGATACCGTGCCGCACAAGAGGTTGGTAGACAAAATGAGAATGCTTGGTCTGGGGGAAAATGTGTGTAAATGGGTTAGTAACTGGCTTAGTGATAGAAAGCAGAGGGTGGTTATAAATGGTATAGTCTCTAACTGGGTCGCTGTGACCAGTGGGGTACCGCAGGGGTCAGTATTGGGACCTGTTCTCTTCAACATATTCATTAATGATCTAGTAGAAGGTTTACACAGTAAAATATCGATATTTGCAGATGATACAACACTATGTAAAGCAGTTAATACAAGAGAAGATAGTATTCTGCTACAGATGGATCTGGATAAGTTGGAAACTTGGGCTGAAAGGTGGCAGATGAGGTTTAACAATGATAAATGTAAGGTTATACACATGGGAAGAAGGAATCAATATCACCATTACACACTGAATGGGAAACCACTGGGTAAATCTGACAGGGAGAAGGACTTGGGGATCCTAGTTAATGATAAACTTACCTGGAGCAGCCAGTGCCAGGCAGCAGCTGCCAAGGCAAACAGGATCATGGGGTGCATTAAAAGAGGTCTGGATACACATGATGAGAGCATTATACTGCCTCTGTACAAATCCCTAGTTAGACCGCACATGGAGTACTGTGTCCAGTTTTGGGCACCGGTGCTCAGGAAGGATATAATGGAACTAGAGAGAGTACAAAGGAGGGCAACAAAATTAATAAAGGGGATGGGAGAACTACAATACCCAGATAGATTAGCGAAATTAGGATTATTTAGTCTAGAAAAAAGACGACTGAGGGGCGATCTAATAACCATGTATAAGTATATAAGGGGGCAATACAAATATCTCGCTGAGGATCTGTTTATACCAAGGAAGGTGATGGGCACAAGGGGGCATTCTTTGCGTCTGGAGGAGAGAAGGTTTTTCCACCAACATAGAAGAGGATTCTTTACTGTTAGGGCAGTGAGAATCTGGAATTGCTTGCCTGAGGAGGTGGTGATGGCGAACTCAGTCGAGGGGTTCAAGAGAGGCCTGGATGTCTTCCTGGAGCAGAACAATATTGTATCATACAATTATTAGGTTCTGTAGAAGGACGTAGATCTGGGGATTTATTATGATGGAATATAGGCTGAACTGGATGGACAAATGTCTTTTTTCGGCCTTACTAACTATGTTAGTATGTTACCTCTACACTGATAACTTTTATTCCAGCATCCGACTCTACAAAACCCTCTCTGCGCGAGGTTCCGCAGCCTGCGGTACTGTCTGCAAAAATCAGAGAGGCATCCCGAAAACGCTACTTGGGCAGATGCTCAGAAGGGGTGACAGCAGAGCCCAATGTAGCGACCACCTGCTGGGGGTCAAGTACAAGGACAAGAGGGATTTCCTTCTCTTGTCCACCATACACAGTGATTGCAGTGCCCTCAGCACTGTACAGGGTACCTCTACACAGGTCAGCCAGACTGTGTACTGGGGTTCAACAAAAACATGTGGGGCGTTGATCTCTCTGATCAACTCCTCCAATCATACAGTGCTTTGAGAAAGAACAAGGTGTGGTACAAAAAGCTGTCCATGTACATCGTACAAATGGCAATGCTCAACGCTTTCCTGCTGTCGTGATGTGCACGCCACACCGATACATCGTACCTTCAGTTCCAGGAGAAATTATACTTAAACAACAAATCATGAAGCACAATCTTAGTCTGTGGATGAGAGCAGAAAAATAGAGCTCTCCCAAAATTAGTACCCAGACTCACTGGGTTACCAGAACAACCCCAACCATGGGATACAGCGAAAAAACGGAGTATACAAATCCCAAAGATCATAATAGTATGAAAAAAGACTTTATTTTTACAAAAATACATATCAATCAATAGTAAATGTTAGCACCCATACAGGTAGGAAATACAGAAAGAAACTGAAGGTAAGCTGGTTCAGATGGGAAGAGCAAAGTACATCCAGGGCAAGCACACTAACAACAATTATGCTATTCCAAGTAAAACCCACGTGGCAAGGATAGTTTCAATATAGTACAGGGGTGCCAAAGGCAGTACCCCACAAAAAACACTCCTTAGTAAGATGGTTATCTATGCATGCTTACCCATAACTTGACCGGACGTCTCTCGCACTTGCCCAGCGGCCACCTGATGCGCGTTTTGCGGTCAAGCTTTTTCAAAAGGGGTTGAACATTGACCGTTCTGATACCTTTAAATAATCCACAAACCGGAACTATCGCTGATTGATGGCGCCTGCGCACCAAAACCCAGGCTCCACAACCCCCATAGCCGTCACCATCATGTGCATTTTGGGCGGAAATCCGCCAGGTGACGTCATCTGGCATGCGCACATGAAAGGTAATGATAGCCACTGGGGAGGTGGACGATACTGGAATCGTGCTGCGCCTGCGCACTCACAGCGGCCATTTTTCTGTAGCCCATTAGACGCTGCCATCATACAAGAGATAAAACACAAATCTAAATGCAGACCGGTGAAGAGATGGATTACACCGCAATGATGCCATGCATGCACGATCACAGCAGCCACTATTATAAAGCCCATGGGAATGTCCATCTTAACAGGAGATCGAACGTATGTCTCTATATCTGTATATCATACCCTGGATGACACACATGATTACAGCAGCTGCTTCCTCAAGAGCCAATGAACTTTCTGAGTAGAGGGAAGCAAGGCTTGCAGACAAGAGAACAAGAGCTGCTTCCTCAAGGGCCAATGAACTTTCTGAGGAGAGGGAAGTGAGGCTTGCAAACATGAAAACAAGAGCTGCTTCCTCAAGGGCCAAAGAACTTTCTGAGGAGAGCGAAGTGAGGCTTGCAGGCAAGAGAACAAGAACTTCTTCCTCAAGAGCCAATGAACTTTCTGAGGAGAGGGAAGCTAGGCTTGCAGATAAGAGAAGAGCTGCTTCCTCAAGGGCCAATGAGTCATCTCAGCAGAGAGAAGGCCGACTTGCCAGTAAGAGAATTGCTATTTCTTCCACCAGGGCACAGGAAATGGTTGGAGATTTGAAACATGATGCCTTTTGTTACCAGTCATAAATTATCAGGATAATCCTAAAGTTCAGACAGGAAAAATGGATGTGGTCTGCATGTACTACAGTGCCTTGAAATGGAAAGATGAACCATCAGGTTTATGCTGTGCAAATGGCAAGATAAAGCTTCCACTTCTCCTGTCACCACCAGATCCCCTAAAGTCACTGATGACAGGTACCAGTATAATATCAAAGCATTTCTTGGACAACATCAGGAAGTACAACTCCTGCTTCCAAATGACATAATTTGCTGCAACAAAAGAAATGTTTACAACAGGATTTATGCCAACATTTAAAGTTCAAGGACAGGTTTACCACTCAATTGGCTCACTGCTTCCATTACAAGGAGAAGAACCTCAATTTCTTCAACTCTTCTTCAGAAGAAGCAGGTGCTCAGTGGAGATGCTCTTTAATTCCTAATACTCACCTTGATATTGTCACTATTTTGCAGCAGTTCCTTCACTCCAACAATCCATATGTTCCACTTTTCAAGACTGCACTTGAATGCATGCCAAATGATGATTACAAGGTTGTCATACTACAAGATGAACATCAGTGACATTTCAATGCTCCCACATTTGATGAGGTAGCCATCTTGATTGTAGGTAATGATTTTCAAAGCCATGACATTGTGCTTCAGAAATGAAACAATAGTTTGCAACAAGGAGCAGAAACTCGCAGGTCCTATGATGCACTGCAATATCCAATCCTTTTTAGTAGGGAGAGGATGGCTATCACTTTGGAATACCTCAGACAGATCCTACAACAGGCAACCCTTCAGGAAAAAAAGTGTCTGCCATGAACTTCTATGCATATAGGATCATGACAAGATTTGCAGAGGAAAATCACATCTTGAAATGCAAACACCTCTTCCACCAATTTATTGCTGACATGTATGAAAAGATTGAAACTGAATGTCTTTTATATATCCGACTAAATCAAAAGAAGCTCAGGGCAGAGGAATATATTCACCTTAGAGATGCTGTGGCAAATGATGCTGATCCAAAAGAGTTGGGAGAAAATGGTTATTCTTCTATCAACTGTCACTGGAAGCCCAAGACACATGCACAAATACACACAGGATGCAATGACTTATGTGAGAAAGTATGGCCATCCAGATCTTTTCATCACCGTTACTTGCAATCCTGCCTGGGAGGAAATTGGAGGGCATCTGTTGCCGGGCCAAAAAAACAGTGAATCGCCATGACCTTATTACTCGGGTTTTCAAACAGAAACTTTAAAAAATGACTAATCTCATCACAAAATCACATATTTATGGTGAGACGCAGTGCTGGATGTATTCAGTTGAATGGCAAAAAAGAGGCCTTCCTCACGCCCACATCTTGATCTGGCTGAAGCAAAAAATTACAGCCTACCGAAATTGACAATATCATCAGTGCCGAATTGCCAGACCTTCAGATTGACCAATTGCTGTTTGACTCCATCACAAAAAACATGATCCATGGTCCCTATTCAAAGCATTACCCACGATCCCTGGTCCAAGAAACCCAAACAGGACAAGATGGATATCCAGTCTACCAAAGAAGAAAACCAGGGGATGGTGGTTTCACAGCAAAGCTCAAAATGCTTGTTGGATCATCACTCCAAGAGATAGAAATTGACAACAGGTGGGTAGTGCCTTACAACCCTTTGCTCTCAAAAATCTTCCAGGCCCACATAAATGTCGAATCTTGCCACTCTGTAAAATCAATCAAGTATATCTGCAAATATGTCCACAAAGGAAAAGATCAAGCAGTTTGTGAACGCCAGAAAAATGGACCTATTATTGATGAAGTGGAAGCATTCCAGATGGGTAGGTACATAAGCAGCAATTAAGCTGTTTGGTGAATACTAGGATTCTCCATTCATGAGCACTACCCACCAGTTGTGCATCTGAGTGTGCACTTGGAAAATGGACAGAAAATTTTCTTTAACCCAGCAAACTTGTAGCAGCAGCTCCTAACACCACCTAAGACCACCCTCTTGGCATTTTTTGAGCTGTGTCAACAAGACCCTTTTGCAAAAACAATTCTCTACTGTGATTTACCAAAGTACTACACTTGGAATGCCTCCAGAAAAACACTGGAATGGAGGAATCTGGGGCTTAATATTGAAAGCTATCCAGGGGTGAAAGCAACTGATACTCTTGGTCACGTCTACACTGTTCATCCGTCAAATGCAGAGTGCTTCTACCTGCGCATGTTACTTTATGTTGATGTTGTCAAAGGCCCTACATCATTTTCTGACCTGAAGACCATGCGAGGCCATATGTGTGAAACATTCAGGGAAGCTTGCCAAAGAAAAGGACTTCTGGAAAATGATGGACACTGGGACATGACCCTCAGTGAAGCAGCAGCCACACAAACCCCAAAGCGACTAAGATACCTCTTTGCTATTATTCTAACAACCTGTAGTATTTCAAATCCTCTTGAGATTTGGACAAAGTACAAAACTGATCTCGGTGAGGACATCCTCATGCAGATTAGAAGGGAAAATCCTCAGCAACTCATCAACTTCACTGAGGAATTGTTCAATGAAACTTTAAAGCTCCTTGAATATCAGTGCATAGCAATGTCAGGGAAAGCCTTACAGTTGCTTGGTTTGTCTGCTCCAATAAGAAATCCTGAAGGCATCCAAATGTGTAGGGAGATTTTCATAGAAACAAACTACAATATTGATGAACTGACAGCATTTGTGTCTTAGAATGAGCCAATATTGGTACCAGATCAAAAGGACGCCTATAACTACATTTTAAGTTTCAGTGAAACCAACAAAGGTGGGATTGTCTTCTTTGATGCTCCAGGTGGAACAGGAAAGACATTTGTAATCAACTTGCTCCTGGCAAAATTTCGACAACAAAAAAAGATTGTACTTGCAGTGGCATCTTCTGGAATTGCAGCTACACTTTTAAAAGGTGGCAGGACAGCACATTCGACATTCAAACTACCACTTAATCTGTCTCATAGTGACAGCCTTGTGTGTAATACTGGCAAGGGATCAGGACTGGCCAAATTGCTTCAAAAATGCAGTGCCATCATTTGGGATGCACCATGTCACACAAAAGGGCTCTGGAAACAGTGGACAGACTGCTGCAAGAACTACATAGCAATAAATATATCATGGGAGGAGTAGTTGTTGTTTTGGAAGGTGACTTCCGCCAAACACTACCTGTTATTCCAAGATCAACCCCTGCAGATGAACTCAATGCCTGTCTCAAAGCATCGCACCTTTGGAGAAAAGTAAAGAAAATGTCACTGAACACAAACATGAGGGTCTACAAGACAGGCGATGTTCCTGCTGGACTGTTTTCGAGCCTGCTGTTGACTATTGGAGATGGCAAGGCACGAGTAAACTCAACCACTGGACAAATCACCTTCCAAGCAACTTTTGTTGCATTGTGACTTCCATTGAGGAGTTGAAAGCAAAGGTTTTTCCAAACATTCAACTCCACTTCAAAAATTCGGGCTGGCTGTGTGAAAGGGCTATTCTAGCTCCCAAAAATGACAGAGTCAACAAGATCAATCTTCAAATTCTAAATCTCCTTCCAGGTGTGTGCACAACCTACAAGTCAGTGGATACAGTAATTGACCCTGCTCAAGCATTATTTTATCCAACTGAGTTCCTCAATTCCTTGGAGCCACAAGGACTTCCTCCTCACAACCTCTTTCTAAAACCTAAAGCACATATTCTGCTATTGAGAAATTTGGATCCACCAAAGCTGTGTAATGGAACAAGACTCTTTAAGAACCTGTTTCCACATGTAATTGAGGCAACCATTTTGACAGGATGTGCCACAGGAGAAGATGTTTTCATTCCAACAATTCCTCTCATTCCATCTGATTTGCCTTTTGATTTTAAACACCTCCAGTTTCCTGTTTGACTGTCATTTGCTATGTCTATCAACAAGGCTCAGGGACAGTCCTTGAACGCAGATGGAATGGATTTAAAATCTCCATGCTTTTCTCATGGTCAACTTTAAGTGGCCTGTTCAAGAGTTTAAACAGCCAAAAATCTGTTCGTCTTTGCACTTGAAGGAAAAACTAAGAATGTCGTTTATCAAAAGGCTGTCGAATAAGTAGTAGAAGATTTCTATACATTACTTGGCCAATTTAGTTAAATCTGTGTGGAATATCTCTGGTGTTGAAATATATGTTGTGAAATGCTTCTATTAGCTTAGTTTTTGCCTTTTAATAATTACGTTTCTATCTATTTGTTTTGTGGTTTTTGTTTGCAGAATAAATTTTTGTTAACATATTCTATTTTGCTAACAGCAGTTATTAAACCCGGCGAAGCCGGGTAGTACAGCTAGTATATATATATATATATATATATATATATATATACATATATATATATATATATATATTAGTTAAATTTGATTGGTCTTTTATATTTGTAACGGAGTGAAAAAGAAAAGGGGAGTATTTTGAAGAACCTAATTTTTAACACATTTTCTGGTTTGTTTCAGATATGTTTCTTCACTTCTTGTTTTCATATATGTTCTTTTGTAGTTTTGTTGCTCTCAGCCTAAATCTGCATTGTGCACTCTATATGAGGGAACATAATATTCTGATATACACAGATGTGTGCATGTGTCATACAGCTCTGTTCCCTCAAAGATGTCATAATGGTTAAAATGCTAGAAGGTTAAAATGAATTGAATGTTCGGTTGAAAGCCTCTAAATAGCAATATGCATATAATCCACTGCAAGAGTGCAGAGGGTAATAAGATCTTTGAAGGGAATTACATATTTCTACTAATAAGACACAATAGTGAAATCTCTTTCTAATTTTATTTTCTTATTGTGGATATTTTAGTCTATGTTTTGTATTTTATTATGGGAGTTGCCATTCTGCTTGAATGGATGTTAATGATATTTAGACGTATACTTTATAGTAATAAAATAAACCATAGAACATAGTCTGTATATGCTCATTCACTGATATAGTTTTTCAGGCATGTGCTATGTTCTGTGCAGAGGTCAAGGACCTTTGCAAATAGGGGAAGAAGTTTAACTGAGCCATTACTTGTTATAAAAGATGGAACCAATGCTTTTTTATATATAGATGAATCTTTTGTTACAAACCTGTGGAGGATAACAAGTTAAAGAAGTTGTCCACTACAATACATTTTTTTTCATAAATCTTGCTCTTATGTGCCACTGAAAACATCCACTGTGTTTATTTTAGCAATATTACCTTTTATCATGCTGTAGCAACACATCTTCAGTGCTGGATCCAGCTCTCATGGGGTTAATCAACAACTTCCTTTCTCCTGAGTTATTGTGCTGTAATACTACAAGTTCCATGATGCTTGGCACTGGCCACTAAGCCCGAAGCTACCACTCCCACTCCAAAACACACCCAAACCCCTCCCTCCTCTATCTTCAAAAAGATTTGTGATGTCATTTCTGTCCAACCTCCTCTTTTACATTTGTCCAACCCTCACTCCATTACACACAGATAGATAGATAGATAGATATGTATCTATCTATGTCTATTTATATAGATATGTCCATTTCCATGTTTCTAAACCCTTTCAACCCCTGGAGCTTTTTTCATTTATCGCTCCCCTTCTTTCCAGAGCCATAATTTTTTCGTCAATATGGCCATGTGAGGGCTTATCTTTTACGGAACAAGTTCTACTTTTAAACGACACCATTGGTTTTACCATGTCGTGTAACAGAAAATGTAAAAAAAACTGATGAAATTGCAAAAAAGTGCCATCCCACACTTGTTTTTTGCTTGGCTTTTTTGCTAGGTTCACTAAGGCTTTGTGCACACGTTGCGGATTTGATTGCAGATCCGCAGCATTTTTTGCTGCACAGAATTGCATCAAATCCGCAGTGTAGTGCACAACCAATGTAAGTCTATGGGAGCCGCAGACTTGTTGTGCACATGCTGCGGAAAAAGCAGCACCGAAACACAGCTTTTTTTTTCCGCACCATGCCACTTCTTTTGTGCCGAACTGCAGCGTTTCTGCACCCTTAGGCTGCCATCACACTAGCAGTATTTGATCAGTATTTTACATCAATATTTGTAAGCCAAAACCAGGAGTGGAACAAATAGAGAAAAAGTATAATAGAAACACGTCACTTCTTCAGTATTTATCTCCCACTCCTGGTTTTGGCTCACAAATACTGATGTAAAATACTGACCAAATACTGCTAGTGTGACGGCAGCCTTAGACTTTCATTGAGTCGGACACATCCGCAGCAAAACCGCAGATGTAAAAAAGATCTGTAATAGAGGAGGTTGGACAATAATGACATCACAAATCTTTTTTTTGTTCAATAATACATCTTCATTTAGCTTTCAAAAACACATACAAAAACGCACAAAAACTGCACCAAAAAAAATAAAAAATGTATCAAAACCGCACAAAAAATGCACCAAAACTGCACCAAAAACGCATGAAAACTGCACCAAAAACTGTGTCAAAACTGCACCAAAAACTGCATCAAAAACGCATGAAAACCGCAACAAAAACTGCATCAAAACCGCACCAAAAACTACATCAAAACTGCACCAAAAACTGCATCAAAAACGCATGAAAACTGCACCAAAATCTGCATCAAAACCTCACCAAAAACTGCATCAAAACTGCACTAAAAACGCATCAAAACTGCATCAAAAACTGCATCAAAACTGCAGCAAAAACTGCAGCAAAAACGCATGAAAATCGCACCAAAAACTGCATAAAAATGCACCAAGAACTGTATTAAAAACCATCAAATCCGCACCAATAACTGCATCAAAACTGCACCAAAAACTGCATCAAAACCGCACCAAATACTGCATCAAAACTGCATAAAAAATTGCATCAAAACTTTATCAAAAACTGCATAAAAAACATCAAAAACCTGAATCACAACCACGCAAAAAAACGCACCAAATACTGCAGCAAAAACTGAATCAAAACCACGCAAAAAATGCACCAAAAACCGCACCAAGAACTACATCAAAATCGCACTAAAAACCGGAATCAAAACAACGCAAAAACAGTGAAAAAAATGCATCAAAAACGCAGCTGCGTTTTCTGCAAGGAGATGGAGATTTTGTGCAGAAAATTCTGCACCCAAATCTGCAACGTGTGCACATAGCATAAAACTGACGTACCATTATGATTCTTCAAGGGGATTACGATTTCATAGACACCAACCACTTCTAGGTTATTTTTTTATCTAAGTGGTGAAAAAAATTCCAAACCCCGCCCGTTATTGCATTTTAATGCAATGTCACGGTGACCAAAGAAACATAATTTTGGCTTTTGATTTTTTTCTCGCTACGCCGTTTAGCGATCACGTAAATTTTTTTGTTGTATTGAATACAGCTGACATGTTGTGTCTTTGAAGTGGGTTCACTGCCGAAGCCCAACTCAAAGCGGGGGATACTGCCAGCTGACATACTATTTTGTCAGCTGGCAGAAAGAGGTTAATCAACAATATGTTTCAGCTTAAAAAAATGAAAACAAAAATGGCGTGGGCTCCCATGCAATTTTCTGCACCAGAGTGGGAAAGCCGATGTCCAGGGGGCCAATATTTGTAGCCTAGGAAGGGGGTAATACCCATGGCCCCCCCAGGCTATGAATATCAGCCCGCAGCTGTCTGCGCAGCCTTTACTTGCCATCTTTTTTTGGGGGTCCCCCTATATTTTATCGCCAGAAAGGCTATGCAGACAGCTGCAGGCTCATATTCATAGCCTAGAGAGGGGCCATGGATATTGGCCCCCCGGCTACAAATACCAGTCCGCAGCCGCCCCAGAAATGGTGCATCTGTGAGATGCGCCAATTCTGGCATTTAGCCCCTCTCTTCCCACTCCCATGTAGCGGTGGGATATGGGGTATTTAGCGGTTAATGTCCCCTTTCTATTGTAAGGTGACATTAAGCCAGGTTAATAACGGAGAGGCGTCAATATGACGCCTATCCATTATTAATCCTATAGTAGTGAAAGAGTTAAAAAAAAAGACACAGCCAGAAAAAAGTATTTTAATATTCTTCATTTAACCATACTTACCATACTTCAGTGCCTGCAAAAATCATAAAATAATAAACTGTATACTACCTGTTTGCTGTAGTCCAATTAATAACGAGTGCCCCACGACGATCTCCCTTATAGAACAGTGACATCGGGTGATGTCACTGCTCTATAGGACCTCCAGTGACACACTGACAGGAGACAATGGCTCCTGCAGTGCATCACTGAGGTTACTATAGTTCACTGGTCTCACTTTATGGCAATTGCTGTGTGGGAACTTTCTCACACAGCAATGCCAAAAGTGAGACTAGGGACTATTTTCTCACAGGGGCATAGGAATACATTGTGGGGAATACATTGTGGAAGGATACCATCCATCATTGTATTCCTGGAACCCCTGGAGAGCGGTCACATCAGCTGAAGCTGCTGCTCTCCTCGGGAGATCGTCGTGGGACACTCGATTTAATTGGATATCTGTGGATCAGGGAGTATTAGTGTTTGTTTGTTACTTTAATATTTTTTTACAGGTGATACTGGCTTCGGGGATCAAAGTGACAAGTGATGGTGAGTATGTACTATGTTATATGTTCTGTATGTCTATATGTATGTATTGTATGTATGTACTGTATGTATGTACTGTGTGTAGCATGTTGTATGTCGTTTGTTGCGTGTCGTATGTTGCATGTTGGCACATGTCGCATGCTTCATGTCGTATGTTGTCGCATGTCGCATGTTGTATGTCACATGCTGCATGTCACATGTCATCGCATGTTGTTACATGTCAGCGCATGTCGCATGCTGCATGTTGTCACAAGTCGCATGCTAACATGTTACATGCTGCATGTCATCGCATGTCGCATGCTGCCGCATGTCGCATGTCATCACATGTTGCATGTCTCATGTTGTCACATATCGCATGTCACATGTTGCATGTCACATGTTGTCACATGTCACATGCTGCATGTCGCATGTTGTCGCATGTTGCATGATATCACATGTTGCATGTCACATGTTGTCACATGCCATCGCATGTTGCATGTTGTCACATGTCACATGTTGTCGCATGTTGTATGTTGTGTGCTGTATGTCGCATGTCATAGCATGTCATCGCATGTCACATGTTGTCACATGTTGCATGCTGCATGTCGAATGTTGTCGCATGTCACTACATGTCTAATGCTGCATGTTGCTGCATGTCGTCGCATGTCACATGCAGCATGTCATCGCATGTTGCATGCTGCCGCATGTCATCGCATGTTGCATGTTGTCACATATCGCATGTCGCATGTTGCATGTTGTCACATATCGCATGTTGTCACATGTTGCATGTTGTCACAAGTCGCCGTATGTCACATGCTGCATGTCATCGCATGTTGTCACATGTCGCCGTATGTCACATGCTGCATGTCATCGCATGTTGTCACATGTCGCAGGTTGCATGCTGCATGTCACCGCATGTCGCATGTCATTGCATGTTGCCGCATGTCACATGTTGTCACATGTTGCATGTTGTCACATGTCGCATGTTGCATGTCACATGTTGTCACATGTCATCGCATGTTGCATGTCACATGTTGTCACATGCCGTCGCATGTTGCATGCTGTCACATGTCGCATGTTGTTGCATGTTGCTGCATGTCACATATCATCACATGTCACATGTCGTCACGTGTTGCATGCTGCATGTCACATGTCGTCACATGCCGTCGCATGCTGCATCTCACATGCTGTATGTTGCATGTCATTGCATGTCGTCACATGTCGCATGCTGCATGTCGCATGTTGTTGCCGCATGTTGCATGCTGCATGTTGTCGCATGTTGTCACATGCTGCATGCCATCGCATGTTGCATGTCATCGCATGTTGCTTGTCATCACACATCGCATGTTGCATGTTGCCACGTCGCATGTTGTCACATGTCGCATGTCGTCGTATGTCACTGCATGTCGAATGTTGTCACATGTCACATGCTGCATGTCACATGTTGTCACATGTTGTATGTTGCATGCTTTATGTCGCATGCTGTATGTCGTATGTTGTCACATCACATGTTGTCACATGTCGCATGTTGTCACATGTCGCCGCATGTCACATGCTGCATGTCATCGCATGTTGTCACATGTTGCATGTCACATGTCACATGTCACTGCATGTTCCATGTCATCACATATTGCATGTCATATGTTGTCACGTTGCGTGTTGTCACATAGCATGTTGTCGCATGCTGCATGTCATCGCATGTCCTCGCATGTCGCATGGTGCATGTTGCATGCCGTCGCATGTTGCATGCTGCATGTCATCGCATGTCACATGTTGCATGATGTCACATGTTGCATGTCACATGGTGTATGTTGCATGTCTGTATGTACTGTGTGTATGTACTGAATATGTGTGTATGTGGTTTTTTTACATTCAACCCATTAGCCGGGTGATAGGACTACTACTGTCCCATCATTGGGTAATGTGTCACTGTCACTGTAGCAGGCATAGCCCGATGGGACTTGTAGTCCCATTGAATGATGCCTGCAAACAGACACACACACACCAATGACCACCCCTCGCAGCAGACCCTAGCACGGCCAGCGGACCCCAGCACCGCCCGAACATCCTGGAGCCAGCACATCCAGGCGCCGGCACGCAGACCCCCGGTGCCCGCACATTCCAGTGCCGGCATGCAGACCCCCAGCGCCGGCACGCAGACCCCTGGTGCCCGCACATCCCGGCACGCAGACCCCCGGCCCCCGCACATCCCGGTGCCGGCATGCAGACCTCTGCGCCCGCCCATCCCAGCCTAGCCTAGCCAAGCCCCACCCAGCCTGGCCTTGCCCACAGCACCGCCCAAAGCCCAGTCATTCTTGATGAGTGACTGCTGACTGTGAGGCTGGGTCACGCCTGCTCATGACGTCACGTCAATTTCCGGAGTCTGGAAACTGACGTGACATCGGCGGAAATTAGTGCCGGCTGCAGCCTGGGGGTCACGTGACCCGGACTCAGCATAGCGCCGCTCATAGGTGAAAACAGCAATGAAAGATATTTACACAATTCATTAGGGGCCCCGAGGGGATACATTGAGGAGTTAATTGAAAGTAATGGACAACCCCTTTAACTACCAGAGATGAGCATATCAAGTTACACTGCTTTATTCGGTCATTCAGTACAACCTTACATGACAGACAATCTTCACATTTTTGATTTGGTATCCTTGATGCCTCTGGCCATTTACAAGGTGCCTTGACATCATAATGTCACATGAGGTCTAGTCACTTATATCATGGGATGTAATGAAATGCATCATGCTGCAACAGCATGCTTTTTCAGGGCTTAACAAGCACATGAGACACCAAAAATGCTGGACCAAGGATGCCAAGAACAGAAGAGAAGACTTTCTGCCACAGAAAACTGGATGACAGGGCAGCACAAATTGAATTGCTCATCTCTAATACTACTACTGAAATTTGATTTCTACAGAAAGTAAAACTGCAAGTCTTCAGGATTTTATGTAATATATTGACATCAGAAGAGAAAATAAATGAAAATCACCAGCAATTGCTAAAAAAAGGATCTTTAGCAAGAAACTGTATTTGAAAAATCGTAAGTGTTATTGTTAATAAATATGAAACACATTAGTAACAATCTAAACTACAGGAATAAAACTTAAATCTCTCCAAAGTCAGATAAAAAATTACCCAATGGGTTACTATAATTTGAGGATTTAGTTCCGAAGAGTATGCAAGGTTTTTTCTTATAATGATATTTCCATAACATTGACATAAAAATTAAACAGACGCTGATAGTGAACATTATGGAACCTTTCGTTGTAATCAATGCAATGAAAATGAGAGATTCTTTAGTTGGGTCTTTTAGAACCTCCATAAATGTTTTGGTACATTACTGTCCTTTTGCAATTTTTATTTAATTGCGTAAGTGAATGTATACATTGAGCATACTCATGTAGCAATGTGTTCCAACAGTTGCACATTTTTTATTTGAATTAAATAAACCATTTAGTTTTAAATAGTAGAGAGAAATTCTTCTTTGAAAAGTCTTTGGCTATTAAATTTCACTCTTTAACTATTATCTAAATGGCTCACACTTCAAAATATGTATCATAATACCCTGTCACTTTTTACAATATTTGATTAGAAAAGGTGTTGAAATTGTTACTAATCACATGTGTTAAGTATACCTTTGTGTATGTCTTGCTGTGTGTAGAATTGGCTAAGTGAAGTAGAGGAAATTATGTCACAAAGCTCCACTTAATTGTAGTTCATAATGATGGTATTGTCACAGCAAACCTATGAATGCCACAAATTTATTAAAACACAGGTGGGCAAAATACATTTTTCGACCACTTTGTAGGATTTGCTAGGCAAATTGCTAAAAACCTATAATTTTAAAGGGAACCTGTCAGCAGGATTGTGCACAGTAACCTACAGACAGTGTCAAGTCGGCCCCATTTTACTTATTAAAATGATACCTTTGTTGATGAAATCTGTCTTGTGGTTGTTGCTTAATCTTTATTTTCAGTTTTGAGTTATTGATATGCTCGTGCTTCAGGGTGGGCCTGCGTGGGGGTCTTCATGTGGTGCTCTGCTTAGGTATTCATCTGTATGTATTCTGACAGGCCACTGATCCTTCAGCGACATTCCCCCAGTTTACATAATGAATATTACATATATATTTAAATAAAAAAAATTCCCTTCTGCAGGCAGGCACCGGCACCTATGCTGAACCATGATCACATCCATAATCTGCATTTAATTATTCTTTTTGATATTATCCACAAATTCATTAAAAAAAAGTTTAAAAATGGTGTCGGCTGTGCCTGCACAGTAGCAGGTGTCGGTGATCCAATAGCTGGTACTGGCAGTGCCATCTTGTTAGAGAAAAAAAATTGCCTCTTACAGATTCCTCTGGCGACACCTGCACAGTAGCATCTATCGGATCACTGATAGATGCTTCTGCACAGGCTCGGCCATCGCCATTTTAGTGGAGACCTTTTTTTAAGCAAGATGGAGCTGCAGGCACCGCTGACGCCATCTTCAAACTGATTTTTTTTTTAATGAATTTATGGATACCATGAGAAAGAATATTTAAATGCACACAATGGATGCAATCATGGTGCAGCGCAGGCTCTGGATTTTTTTTTCAAATATATATAAATATGAACAATACTGGTGAATACCTAAGCAAAGCACCACATGAAGTCCCCACCCCCACAGGTCACCCCGAAGCACAAGCATATCATTAACTCAAAACTGAAAATAAAGATTAAACAACAAACACAATATAGATTTCATCAATCAAGGTATCATTCATTCAGTATAACATCTCCGACCTGATACTGTCTGTTGGTTACTGTGCACAATCCAGATGACAGGTTCCATTTAAAGCATTATCAAATCTATTATTTTTATACATTAGATACAAATCCTTTAAATGTACTGTGTTAGGTAGGTGTGGAAAAAATACTTCAAAGACAGAATCCTTTCAAAGTAGACCTGTATTAGTATATTTTATTCATTAGCAAAATTCAGTGTGAATTATCAATTTTTGATGTGGTCCCGATTAGCTTGGCATCAAAGCATCAATTCTTATAAGTACACTTTCACACAGTTTTTGATGGAGTATGGCTGATCCAAATATCTTGGAGAAATAACCACAGATCTGTGGATGAAGTTTTGTGAAATACTTGTACCTCTTCATGTAATCCCAGACTTGATGATGTTGAGATCAGGGCATGGTGGCTCCAAGGCATCACTTCCAGGACTCCTTGTATGATAGTTAATGAAAATGGCTGTACTGTATATTTGGAGTTTATATTTTGCTGCAGATTATATTTTGAGCCAATCAGATACACCCATTGTAATATTGCATGTAGGATAAGTATCTGCCTTTATTTATCAGCATTGAGCACATCATCAATTCTGACTAAATTTCAAACACAGTTTGATGAAATGCAGTCCAAACCTGGATAGTAACCTCCAATATACTTCAGTGTTACTTGTAGACGCTAAATATTGCATCACTCTTCAGCCCATTGGCAAAGCAACTGGTCTTCAGTTTCAACCAAATATTTTACATTTTGACTTTTCATTCTAGAGCACCTACTGCTACTTGTGGGAGATATAGTTTTGGGCAAAAATTCTTCCAAAGATGACATCTTGCCTGATTTCTCTGAAGAGTAGATAAGTGTAGCTGGGTCTTACTGTTCTGAGCTATTGGCACAGTCTTGACATTTCAACTTGTGCATCTTGTTTAGTGATAGTCACGTTTCATTCATTCTTACATTGTACACCTTGAACACCTTCTACTTCTTGGAACTCCAGGAAGGTTGCCGCTCTGGAATATGACAGCTCTAGAGGATAATGGGTTCCTAGTAAGAGTTGAGTGAACATGTTCATAAAATGTTCGTCAATCTCAAATTTGGCATGGATGTAACGCATTCGGATTCATGTTTGGTTTCCGAAGCATTTCTCCTCAAAGTCGGCAAAAATTGGTCAAAGAAAAATAAATGATTGCTTTGCACTAATGCTTTTGTTTTGACTTTGTCTAGGATAGTGGTGCTGTATGATGGGTGGGGGACAACATGTTTTATGTGTGGAGGTGGTGTGTCTAAGTCGGAGGAGTAGCGGAGTGTAATTTTTTTCATTTTTTAATCTCTAATAACTTAATGTGTGTGCATTCCGCAAGCTAATCAGGGCACAGAAAGCATCCACAACATCATGACACATGGTCTTCTGTGATTGGCAGTCAAAGTCACGTCACTCTCCCCATAAAAAGCAGACATCTTGTTTTGCTGGCGTCATTTTCTCAGTGTAACAGCGCAGAGAGGCCATTTCTGCTGCTGCAAGTGAACTTGTCATTTAGTTAGATAGGATTCTGTGCTGTCTTAAATTGATCTTTCAGCATCTAACTTAATTGTGCTAAAACTGTGTTGCAGTAAGGAGGAGTTGGGGTTCAGCCAGGACCCCCTATTTCCTAATCCAAATTGTTTCGGCTAAAACTGTGTTACAGCTAGGAATCAGGAGGCCCCCATTTGCTCATCAAAATAATTCAACCTAATATTGGGGTTCAGTCAGGAGGCCTTATTTGCTAATCCAAATAATTTGGGCTACAACCGTGTTGCAGTTAGAAATCAGGAGGCCACATTTGCTAATCTAAATCGTTAGGTCTAAGAGTGTTATTTAGGCACAGTATTTAAGAAAATAGTGAATGTTTATTTAGTGACAGGTAGGGTTGAGCGAAACGGGTCGGCCATTTTCAGAAGTCGCCGACTTTTGGCAAAGTCGGGTTTCATGAAACCCGACCCCTGTGTGGGGTCGGCCATGAGGTCGGCGATCTTCTGAATCTGGTATCGGAATTCCGATACCGAGATCCGATATGTTTGCAATATCGGAAATCGGTATCGGAATCCATATTTAAGTGTAAAATAAATAATTAAAATAAAGAATATTGCTATACTCACCCTCTGACGCGCCCTGGTACTAACCGGCAGCCTTCCTTCCTTAGAATCAGCGCGTGAAGGGCCTTAGATGACGTCGCGGCTTGTGATTAGTCGCGCGACCGCCCATGTGACCGCTCGCGCGACCAATCACAAGCCGCGACATCACCGAAGGTCCTTCAAGCGCTGATTCTTAGGAAGGAAGGCTGCCGGAAAGAAGCAGGGCGCGTCCGAGGGTGAGTATTCCTATTAGGTATATACTCACCCTCGGACGTGCCCTGCTTCTTTCCGGCAGCCTTCCTTCCTAAGAATCAGTGCTTGAAGGACCTTTGGTGACGTCGCGGCTTGTGATTGGTCGCGCGAGCGGTCACATGGGCGCTCGCGCGACCAATCACAATCCACGACATCATCTAAGGCCCTTCACGTGCTGATTCTAAGGAAGGAAGGCTGCCGGTTAGTACCAGGGTGCGTCAGAGGGTGAGTATAGCAATATTTTTTATTTTAATTCTTTATTTTACACTTAAATATGGATCCCAGGGCCTGAAGGAGAGTTTCCTCTACTTCAGACCCTGGGAACCATTGGAAACCCAATGCACTGCATTGGGTTTCGTGTTTCGGCCGACCCCGACTTTTTTATAGGATCGGCCGATTTCACTCGACCCGACTTTTGAAAAAGTCGGGTTTCGTGAAACCCGACCCGATCCTATAAAAGTAAAAGTCGCTCAACCCTAGTGACAGGTAAATAACAGGTGTGGCTCTAAGGTTGTGAAAGAGCAGCTTGAAAGAGGGGAAAGGTACATACAACATAAGTGGGAAAAGGCGAGGACATGGTAGAAGCGGAATTAGGCTTGGTGATCAAAGTGTACGTGGGTTAGGTGTGAATGTTAATGAAAGCTTAACTGAACAAACACCATCTCGTCCTATCTAAAGTAAATTTTACTGTTCGGGATTGCACATCTCTAAATTTTTACAATTCTTCATCATAGCTTTTACAAAAGAAAACTGTGACAAAAACCTTTAAAAGGATCCAAATTTAGTGACTTTGGGCATTTTCATACTCATCCTCATCAAAATCGACGTGAAAATCAATGAGTCCCGAATATCTTGTTTATATTTCTAAATGATATTCCATTTTTTTCTTTATTATTATCATTGTTCAATTTAGTGTCATATTCATCTTAATTTGAGACATTTTTATTATATTTATGTCTATATTATAGATTATCACCTGAATATTGATAGAGTGATTGATTACCTAAGAACCTGTAAGACAAATACAATTAAAAAAAAGAGGAAAGACAAGTACAAAAGACTGATTGAGCTTCATAAAGGCTACTCAGATGTCCATGTCACATGGTCTGAGCAGGGACCGCTAATGCATGGACTGGGTGAGGTTCTCATGACCTGAGCAAGTCAGTTGGGCAACCACTTTGCTTAATCCATGTTAAGCGAGTTCACTAAAATCAGTATTCTCAAAAGGGCAGATTTTTTATGTTTCACAGCAGAATGCAATTCCACTTAAATAAATGTTCTCGTGGCTAATAAAAGGTTTCATATAATTAGTCATGTTACATACAAAACTGAAAAATCATAAAATACAATCCATATTACACAGACAGGTTTATAGGCCGTAGAGAAATTGCTCTCTGTGAAAGAATGGTTCTGGAAAGAAACACTATTAAATGTATTTACATTCCACACAATTAAGTATAACTAAAAGGACAATTCGGAAATATTAACTAGAGATATACAAATGCATAATGACCAAGAAGCTGATTGTCTTGGATTTGCTCAGATTTAAAATGGACATACAACCTACTTATAGAGTATACTTATTTCCCTTTAAATTGTCTTTCCAAGTGAATGGAAAATCCATAAAATTGGCTTTATTTGTAAACAGCCATTACAAAAGTCTTACATTCATATTGCACTTCCTGAAATTATACTTTTATACAGTGAGAAATTTAAAACCAATCTTAAGAGATAATCTATTTACTATTTAGGATTCTCCAACTAATTACATGGAAAATTTGAGAGTATTTTGTTTAATGAAATTATTTGGCTGCATTGAATCAGAATTGTATTTTAATTACATTGTAATGCAGCACATATGTGGCTTTATATCTAAAGAAAAAAAATAACATTAAAAATACATAAAGTAAGCTAAAGCTAATACAAAGTCACTGTTTTCTCTTTTTAACCAGTGGCTAATGATGCTTGGCTTCAAAAACTCAAATGATACATGTAAAGGATTTTTTAATTCAGCAGTTAAAAAAAAATGTCAACAATTATTTGCTGTTTAACCCCTTAACGACCGCCGATACGCCTTTTAACGGCGGCCGCTAAGGGTACTTAAACCACAGCGCCGTTAATTAACGGCGCTGTGGAAAAAGTAAATAGCGCCCCCCAGAGTCTGATTTTCTCCGGGATCTCGGTTGCCGGGGGTAGCCGAGACCCCAGAGAACATGATTCGGGTCGGTTATAATCGACCCCGCTTTTGCAATCGCCGGTAATTAACCGTTTACCGACGATCGCAAAAAAAAACCAAAAACGTGAATTCTTTTTAATTTCTCTGTCCTCCGATGTGATCGCACATCAGAGGACAGAGAAATGGGGTCCCAGGTAGCCCCCCAATACTTACCTGTCTCCCCCGGTGCTCCTCGTGGCTCCCGATGGGCGCCGCCATCTCATTCCGGCAGTGCGCCCGCCGGCCGGCACCGGGAGAATCTTTGGGGTCTCGGCTGCCGGGGGTAGCCGAGACCCCAAAGAACATGATCGGGGTCGGTTTTACCGACCCCTGTTTTGCGATCGCCGGTAATTAACTGTTTACCGGTGACCGCAAAAAAAAAAAAAAGCAAAGTGTAATTCTCTGTCCTCTGATGTGATCGCACATCAGAGGACAGAGAAATAGGGGGATTCGGGGACCCTGCCATACTTACCGGTGTCCCTGTGTCCTCCTGCTGCTCCTCCTGGCCGCCGGCATCTTCATGGCAAAAGAAAATGGTGGGCGCATGCGCAGTGTGCCCGCCATCTGCTGGCCGGCAGGAGAAGAGCAGTTGGGGCTAAAATTAGGGTTAGGGTTAGGGCTAGGGTTAGGGTTAGGGCAAGGGTTAGGGTTAGGGCAAGGGATAGGGCTAGGGTTAGGGCTAGTGTTAGGGTTAGGGTTAGGGTTAGGGCTAGGGCTAGGGTTAGGGCTAGGGTTAGGGTTAGAGTTAGGGCTAGGGTTAGGGTTAGGGATAGGGCTAGGGTTAGGGCTAGGGTTAGGGCTAGGGTTTTGGCTAAATTTAGGGTTAGGGTTGGGGCAAAATTTAGGGTTAGGGTTGGAGCTAAGTTTAGGGTTATGGTTGGGGTTAAATTTAGGGATAGGGTTGGGGCTAAATTTAGGGTTAGGCTTCTTTCACACTTACATCGGTACGGGGTCGTCGCAATGCGTCTGCCCGACATACCGACGCACGTTGTGAAAATTGTGCACAATGTGGGCAGCGGATGTAGTTTTTCAACGCATCCACTGCCCAATCTATGTCCTGGGGAGGAGGGGGCGGAGTTACGGCCACGCATGCGCAGTCAGAAATGGCAGACGCGACGTACAAAAAAATGTTATATTGAACTTTTTTGTGCCGACGGTCCGCCAAAACACAACTGATCCAGTGCACGACGGACGCGACGCGTGGCCATCCGTCACGATCCGTCGGCAATACAAGTCTATGGGCAAAAAACGCATCCTGCGGGCACATTTGCAGGATCCGTTTTTTGTCCTAAACGACGGATTGTGACAGATGCCAAACGCAAGTGTGAAAGTAGCCTTAGGGCTAGGGCTAGGGTTGCGGCTAAAGTTAGGGTTAGAGTTGGGATTAGGGTTAGGGTTTGGATTAGGGTTTGTATTAGGGTTAGGGTTGTGTTGTGAATTCTGTGGTCAAGCTCCCTCCTGTGGTCATGAGTGGTACTTCGGCTGGTTCTGTCCATGAGCTTCCTTTGGTGGATGTGAGTGGGGCTGCGGCTTCTGAGTTTCCTTCCTCAGGTGACGAGGTTAAGTCGTTAGGTGCTGCTCTATTTAACTCCACCTAGTTCTTTCTTCCTAGCCTCCAGTCAATGTTCCAGTCTTGGTCTTGCTCTCTCCTGGATCGTTCTTGTGACCTGTCTTCCCTGCATAAGCTAAGTCTGCTTGTGTTACTTTTGTTTGCTATTTTTTCTGTCCAGCTTGCTATATTGGTTTTTCTTGCTTGCTGGAAGCTCTGGGACGCAGAGGGAGCACCTCCGTGCCGTTAGTCGGTACGGAGGGTCCTTTTGCGCCCTCTGCGTGGTTGTTTGTAGGTTTTTGTGCTGACCGCAAAGATATCTTTCCTATCCTCGGTCTATTCAGTAAGTCGGGCCTCACTTTGCTAAAATCTATTTCATCTCTGTGTTTGTATTTTCATCTTTACTCACAGTCATTATATGTGGGGGGCTGCCTTTTCCTTTGGGGAATTTCTCTGAGGCAAGGTAGGCTTGTTTTTCTATCTTCAGGGCTAGCTAGTTTCTCAGGCTGTGCCCGAGGCGCCTAGGTCTGGTCAGGAGCGCTCCACGGCTACCTCTAGTGTGGTGTGATAGGATTAGGGATTGCTGTCAGCAGAGTCCCCACGTCTCAGAGCTCGTCCTATGTTATTAGTAACTATCAGGTCACTTGGTGTGCTCTTAACCACCAGGTCCATTGTGTTTCTGAACCACCAGTTCATAACAGGGTTGGCATTAGGGTTACGCTTGGGATTAGGGTTAGGTTTGGGATTAGGGTTAAAGTTAGGGTTATGATTAGGGGTGTATTGGGATTAGGGTTAGGTTTGAGGTTAGGGTTGAGATTAGGATTATGGGTGTGTTGGATTTAGGGTTTTTATTAGGGTTATGGTTAGCATTGACATTAGGGTTGTTTTGGGGTAAGGGTATCGTTAGCGTTAGTGATTAGGATTATGGATCGGGTTGGGATTAGGGTTAGGGGTGTGTTGGGGTTAGGGTTGGAGCTAGAATTGGGGGGTTTTCACTGTTTAGGTACATCAGGGGGTCTCCAAACACGACAGCCAATTTTGCGCTCAAAAAGTCAAATGGTGCTTCCCCCCTTCCGAGCTCTGCCGTGCACTCAAACAGTGGTTTACCCCCACATATGGGGCATAAGCGTAGTCGGGATAAATTGGACAACAACTTTAGTGGTCCAATTTCTCCTGTTACCCTGTTAAAAAAATATTTTTTTATTTTCACAACTCTGCATGCTAAACTTCTGTGAAGCACTTGGGCATTCAAAGTTCTCACCACACATCTAGATAAGTTCCTTGGGGGGTCTAGTTTCCAAAATGGGGTCACTTGTGGGGGGTTACTACTGTTTAGGTACATCAGGGGCTCTGAAATCGCAACATAACGCCCACAGACCATTCTATCAAAGTCTGCATTCCAAAATGGCGCTCCTTCCCTTCCGAGCTCTGCCGTGCGCCCAAACAGTGGTTTTCCCCCACATATGGCACATCAGCATACTCGGGATAAATTGGACAACAACTATTGTGGTCCAATTTCTCCTGTTATTCTTGTGAAAATAAAAACTTGGGGGCTAAAAAATCTTTTTTGTGGAAAAAAAATTGTTTTTTATTTTCACGACTCATTATAAACTTCTGCGAAGCACTTGGGCATTCAAAGTTCTTACCACACATCTAGATAAGTTCCATGTGGGGTCTAGTTTCCAAAATGGGGTCACTTGTGGGGGGTTTCTACTGTTTAGGCACATCAGGGGCTCTCCAAACGCGACATGGCGTCCGATCTCAATTCTAGCCAATTCTACATTGAAAAAGTAAAACGGCACTCCTTCTCTTCCAAGCTCTGCAGTGCGCCCAAACAGTGGTTTACCCCCACATATTGGGTATCGACGTACTCAGGAGAAATTGCACTACAACTATTGTGGTCTAATTTCTCCTGTTACCCTTGTGAAAATAAAAATGTGGGGGCAAAAATATCATTTTTGTAGAAAAAATGCGATTTTTTATTTTCACGGCTCAACGGTATAAACTTCTGTGAAGCACATGGGGGTTCAAAGTGCTCACCACACATCTAGATAAGTTCCATAAGGGGTCTAGTTTCCAAAATGGTGTCACTTGTTGGGGGTTTACACTGTTTAGGCACATCAGGGGCTCTCCAAACGCGACATGGTGTCCAATCTCAATTCCTGCCAATTCTACATTGAAAAAGTAAAACGGCACTCCTTCTCTTCCAAGCTCTGCGGTGCGCCCAAACAGTGGTTTACCCTCACATATGGGGTATCGACGTATTAAGGAGAAATCGCACAACAAATTTTGTGGTCTAATTTCTGCTTTTAGCCTTGCGAAAATAAGAATTTGTGGGCGAAAAGATCATGTTTGTGTAAACAAATGCAATTTTTTTATTTTTACGGCTCTACGTTATAAACTTCTGTGAAGCTCTTGGGGGTTCAAAGTGCTCACCACACATCTAAATAAGTTCCTTAAAGGGTCCATTTTCCAAAATGGTGTTACTTGTGGGGGTTAACAAAATTTATGGTTACATTTCTGTTTTTAGACTTGTGAAAATAAAAAAAATGGTTCTGAATTAAAATGTTTGCAAAAAAAGTTAAATGTTCATTTTTTCCTTCCACATTGTTTCAGTTCCTGTGAAGCACGTAAAGGGTTAATAAACTTCTTGAATGTGGTTTTGAGAACCTTGAGGGGTGTAGTTTTTAGAATGGTGTCATACTTCGTTATTTTCTATCATATAGACCCCTCAAAATCACTTCAAATGTGATGTGGTCCCTAAAAAAAATGGTGTTGTAAAAATGAGAAATTGCTGGTCAACTTTTAACCCTTATAACTCCCTAAAAAAAAAAAATTTTGGTTCCAAGATTGTGCTGATGTAAAGTAGACATGTGGGAAATGTTACTTATTAAGTATTTTTGTGACATATCTCTCTGATTCAAGGGCATAAAAATACAAAGTTTGAAAATTGCAAAATTTTAAAAATTTTCGCCATATTTCCGTTTTTTTCATAAATAATCGCAAGTAATATCAAAGAAATGTTACCACTAACATGAAGTACAATATGTCATGAAAAAAACAGTCTCAGAATCAGTGGGATCCGTTGAAGCGTTCCGGAGTTATAACCTCATAAAGTGACAGTGGTCAGAATTGTAAAAATTGGCTCGGTCATTAAGTGCCAAATTGGCTCTGTCACTAAGGGGTTAAAAAAAACCTTTTGTGTCAAAAACAGTTTTTGCACAATAATAGATAAAAACCTGGTTTCAGATGGCTGTAATAAAAAACCAAAGCTACATGTTACTCAGTTCCGCAGCCACTATTCCATGACATAGCCAGTTTAACATGCTCATAGTAGTGAATAGGGATGAACAGACCCATGGATGTTTTGGTCCATCAAGCTCAGGGTTCAAGCAAATTTTATGAAAAAGCTTGCTTGGGGTACCAGAACGGTACCCAAACTTAATCCTGAACCTCATACAAGTGAATAGGGTGCACAAACATCTGGTAGTAATCATGCTGTCCTCTGTGACAAAAGGGGAAAACACTCACTCTGACCAGCAATAACCTTACTGAAGTCACTGCCAGTCACAGCCACATTATCGTGGACCTCTGTGGGTTTTAACGCTGTCACAGAGGACTGCATGTGAATCAGCAGCTGTGACCGGCGGTGAAAAAGTTACTACCAAATTTCCAATATTTTCACAAATAAATGCTAGTCAAATGTATCTGATTTTACCACTATCATAAAGTACAATATGTTTCCAGAAAACTATCTCAGAATCGGTGGGATCTGTTGAAGAATTTCAGAGTTATTAGTACATAAATTGACACTGGTCAGAATTGTAAAACTTGGCCTGGTCAAGAAGGTGAAAATAGGTTTCAGGGTGAAGTGGTTAAGAGGATGTAGAATTGTAGATGTCTTTAATATATTACATGTGAATTACTTCCCTGGAATGATCACAAAGTCAGGTTTTTCATACAAAATATGCATTCTTTGGTATTTTGTTCTTTTACTTGAAGATAATAAATTAATTGAATCCTATTGTTTTATTTTAATAAGAGGTAAACAAGTTCCAGCAGCTGATTTCTGACTTCCTTTTCAAGTTAAATTTATAGTAAGGTGGGCCCAGTGACAGCAATGCTGATTGGACACCTGGCTCACATGTGATAACAATGGGACCTTGAGCGCTTACACAGCTGGAATGTCACCTCGAGAGGTGAGTATAAGCTTTTTTATTTTTTCTGGGCCAAACATTTAGATCAAGAAGGGGTTGTCCTAGTAGTGGACAACCCTTTTAATTTTTATTTCACAATGCTAATGGCATAAAACGGGATAGCAGCCATGACTCTGCTCCGCTCCACCCGTGGCTGTTGGAGTCAGGTAAAGGCTGGATATCATACGCCAAGCCCACAACAAAGGCAGGGAGCTGACTTATGATGGAGATCATTAAAAAATATTCATATTTTTAGACTAAATTACAAGATAAATCAATTGTTCATGCTTGTGAAGCGCATTTTCACAAAAATGTTTTTGTTTTTTGTTATGCAGTGACTGGAACTGTATTATCATGTGTTGATTGTAACTAAAGCTTTTCTTTATGAGACATCTTCTCTACTCAAAGTCACCCTGGCACTAAAGAGTATTGTGAGCATGGAAGAATGCTCAAGAGGGAGATAACTGTAAGAACAGATGAGTATAATTTAGAAAAACAAACACCATATGCTTATTATGCATTGGGGTCTAGAGAGATATCATAGCATCCTGGGGTTCATTCGAGTCTCATTGAATACATTTTATGTGACTTTTAAATTTCATGCAAATCTGCCAAATTCGAATTTGAGCAGATACACTCATCACTACTGAAAAAAAAAAATTACAAGTTACTAAACAGTGTGGCCTGCACATAAGGTCTGTTAAGGGTTAAGGTAATTATTAATTTAAAAAAAATATTAAATAAAAAATACACACCCTATGTTTATTGTGTTTTGTGATCTGGAGAAACTTCATATCATACTAATGCACATACAATTTGCATCAAATAAATGTGATGTGAATTGAATTTTCTGGCCAAATTCAAGTGAATCTGCCAATTTTGAATTTCAGCAAATTCGCTCATCTTTAATGATAAGAAAAATAATAGTTATATGTTGTGTAAAAGAGTTGTCTAGTTTGACAAAGTTATCTATGAATTTACTAAATCTGCCATAGTGTAAGGAATGCTAATAAAATACGGTAACTGATGGGCAGGACATTCTGACCTGCAGAGACTTGTGTTGAGCGATACCTTCCGATATTTGAAAGTATCGGTATCGGATGGTATTGGCCGATATCCAAAAAATATCGGATATCGCCGATACCGATACCCGATACCAATGCAAGTCAATGGGACACAAATATCAGAATGTATCCTGGATGGTTCCCAGGGTCTGAAGGAGAGGAAACCCTCCTTCAGGCCCTGGGATCCATATTAATGTAAAAAATAAAGAATAAAAATAAAAAATATGGCTATACTCACCTCTCCGACGAACCCTGGCTGTCACCACTGTGAGCGTCCACCTCCGTTCCTGAGAATGCAGAGAGTGAAGGACCTTCGATGACGTCGCGGTCAGGTTACCGGTCACCTGACCGCTCACCTGACCGCTCACGTGACCGTGACGTCATCGAAGGTCCTTCACTCACTGCATTCTCAGGAATGGAGGTGGACGCTCGCAGCAGTGACAGCCAGGGTTCGTCGGAAGACCAAAAGGATTGCCTGCAGAATTTCAACAGGCTTGATTCTTGTCCTCCCAGGCTTCATATGTCAGGGTAAAGTCACGAGGCCACCATACTCATTAGCTGATCCCACCTAATGGTCTAATATGTATTGAGGCCTTGAGCCTGCTATTAACAAATTTTGAAGGATAAATTCTAAAGGTGAACAGAACGATCCTTGAAAGACTAAGGTCAAGCTAAATTCCTGGCAAATTCAAAGTTCTATGTGAATTCACACTATTCAGATTTTATTTGGGATTCGACTCAAAAAACTAATTTGCCCGGTATTATTTCCCACATTGCTGAAGCATCAAAGAGTGGGTTAATATCATTTTGCTTGGCTATCCAGGCTTCTCCATAATGCCCTGCAACAATAACATCTAGCGGATTATCATACCTTGTGATGTTCAATACTAGGAACTAGGGTTGAGCAAAACGGGTCGAACATTTTTAAAAGTCGCCGACTTTTGGCGAAGTCGAGTTTCATGAAACCCGATCCGACCCCTGTGCGTTGTCGGCCATGCGGTACGCGACTTTCGCGCCAAAGTCACGTTTCAACTACGCGAAAAGCGCCATTTCTCAGCCAATGAAGGTGAACGCAGAGTGTGGGCAGCGTGATGCCATAGGTCCTGGTCCCCACCATCTTAGAGAAGGGCATTGCAGTGATTGGCTTGCTGTCTGCGGCGTCACAGGGGCTATAAAGAGGCGTTCCCGCCGACCGCCATCTTACTGCTGCTGATCTGAGCTTAGGGAGAGGTTGCTGCCGCTTCGTCAGAAGCAGGGATAGCGTTAGGCAGGGTCCATTAACCACCAAACCGCTTGTGCTGTAGCGATTTCCACTGTCCAACACCACCTTCGGTGTGCAGGGACAGTGGAAGCTACCTTTTTTTTTTCTCAGCGCTGTAGCTCATTGGGCTGCCCTAGAAGGCTCCCTGATAGCTGCATTGCTGTGTGTATGCCGCTGTGCAAACCAACTGCTTTTTTCAAAGCACAAATCCTCTTGTTCCTTCCTTTCTGCACAGCTATCATTTTTGTTTGTCCACACTTTTTATTTAATTTGTGCATCAGTCCACTCCTTATTGCTGCCTGCCATACCTGGCTGAGATTACTGCAGGGAGATAGTAATTGCAGGACAGTCCCTGTTTTTTTTTTTTTTGTGGGAGATTAAGATTGGCATTTCTGCTAGAGTGCCATCCCTGTGTGTGCCATCTCTCAGTCAGTGGGCCATAGAAAGCCTATTTATTTTTTTGCTTGATTTGGGTTCTAAATTCTACCTGAAAAAATCACTACATCAATCAGTGGGAGAAAAATATTGGCCTCAGGGCTTGTGTGCCACTCCTGACTCCTGTGTGTGCCATCTCTCAGTCAGTGGGCCATAGAAAGCCTATTTATTTTTTTGCTTTGATTTGGGTTCTAAAATCTACCTGAAAAAATCACTACATCAATCAGTGGGAGAAAAATATTGGCCTCAGGGCTTGTGTGCCACTCCTGACTCCTGTGTGTGCCATCTCTCAGTCAGTGGGCCATAGAAAGCCTATTTATTTTTTTGCTTGATTTGGGTTCTAAAATCTACCTGAAAAAATCACTACATCAATCAGTGGGAGAAAAATATTGGCCTCAGGGCTTGTGTGCCACTCCTGACTCCTGTGTGTGCCATCTCTCAGTCGGTGGGCCATAGAAAGCCTATTTATTTTTTTGCTTGATTTGGGTTCTAAAATCTACCTGAAAAAATCACTACATCAATCAGTGGGAGAAAAATATTGGCCTCAGGGCTTGTGTGCCACTCCTGACTCCTGTGTGTGCCATCTCTCAGTGGGCCATAGAAAGCCTATTAATTTTTTTGCTTGATTTGGGTTCTAAAATCTACCTGAAAAAATCACTGCATCAATCAGTGGGAGAAAAATATTGGCCTCTGGGCTTGTGTGCCACTCCTGACTCCTGTGTGTGCCATCTCTCACTCAGTGGGGCATAGAAAGCCTTTTTTTATTTTTTTTTATTTGGTTTCTAAATTGTCATTGAAAAAATCATTTTATTTTATTTGGTTTCTAAATTATTCCTGAAAAAATCATTTTATTTTATTTTGTTTATAAAGTCTCCCTGAAAAAAAAAAAAAAAGGTGGGAGATTAATATTGCCCTTTCTGCTTGTGTGCCAGTCTTGACTCCTGGGTGTGCCATCTCTCTCTCTCTCTCAAATTGTGGGACATAGAAAGCCTATTAATTTTTTGGCTTGATTTGGGTTCCAAAATCTACCTGAAAAAATCACAACATCAATCAGTGGGAGAAAAATATTGGCCTCTGGGCTTGTGGGCCACTCCTGACTCCTGTGTGTGCCATCTCTCACTCAGTGGGGCATAGAAAGCCTTTTTTTTTTTTTTATTTATTTATTTGGTTTCTAAATTGTCATTGAAAAAATCATTTTATTTTATTTGGTTTCTAAATTATTCCTGAAAAAATCATTTTATTTTATTTTGTTTATAAAGTCTCCCTGAAAAAAAAAAAAATAGGTGGGAGATTAATATTGCCCTTTCTGCTTGTGTGCCAGTCTTGACTCCTGGGTGTGCCATCTCTCTCTCTCTCTCTCAAATTGCTGGCCATAGAAAGCCTATTAATTTTTTGCTTGATTTGGGTTCTAAAATCTACCTGAAAAAATCACTACATCAATCAGTGGGAGAAAAATATTGGCCTTTGGGCTTGTGGGCCACTCCTGACTCCTGTGTGTGCCATCTCTCAGTCAGTGGGCCATAGAAAGCCTATTTATTTTTTTGCTTGATTTGGGTTCTAAAATCTACCTGAAAAAATCACTACATCAATCAATGGGAGAAAAATATTGGCCTCAGGGCTTGTGTGCCACTCCTGACTCCTGTGTGTGCCATCTCTCAGTGGGCCATAGAAAGCCTATTAATTTTTTTGCTTGATTTGGGTTCTAAAATCTACCTGAAAAAATCACTGCATCAATCAGTGGGAGAAAAATATTGGCCTCAGGGCTTGTGTCCCACTCCTGACTCCTGTGTGTGCCATCTCTCACTCAGTGGGGCATAGAAAGCCTTTTTTTATTTTTTTTTATTTGGTTTCTAAATTGTCATTGAAAAAATCATTTTATTTTATTTGGTTTCTAAATTATTCCTGAAAAAATCATTTTATTTTATTTTGTTTATAAAGTCTCCCTGAAAAAAAAAAAAAAAAGGTGGGAGATTAATATTGCCCTTTCTGCTTGTGTGCCAGTCTTGACTCCTGGGTGTGCCATCTCTCTCTCTCTCTCTCAAATTGTGGGACATAGAAAGCCTATTAATTTTTTGGCTTGATTTGGGTTCCAAAATCTACCTGAAAAAATCACAACATCAATCAGTGGGAGAAAAATATTGGCCTCTGGGCTTGTGGGCCACTCCTGACTCCTGTCTGTGCCATCTCTCACTCAGTGGGGCATAGAAAGCCTTTTTTTTTTTTTTATTTATTTATTTGGTTTCTAAATTGTCATTGAAAAAATCATTTTATTTTATTTGGTTTCTAAATTATTCCTGAAAAAATCATTTTATTTTATTTTGTTTATAAAGTCTCCCTGAAAAAAAAAAAAAAATAAGTGGGAGATTAATATTGCCCTTTCTGCTTGTGTGCCAGTCTTGACTCCTGGGTGTGCCATCTCTCTCTCTCTCTCTCAAATTGCTGGCCATAGAAAGCCTATTAATTTTTTTGCTTGATTTGGGTTCTAAAATCTACCTGAAAAAATCACTACATCAATCAGTGGGAGAAAAATATTGGCCTCTGGGCTTGTGGGCCACTCCTGACTCCTGTGTGTGCCATCTCTCACTCAGTGGGGCATAGAAAGCCTTTTTTTTTTTTTTTTTTTGGTTTCTAAATTGTCATTGAAAAAATCATTTTATTTTATTTGGTTTCTAAATTATTCCTGAAAAAATCATTTTATTTTATTTTGTTTATAAAGTCTCCCTGAAAAAAAAAAAAAGGTGGGAGATTAATATTGCCCTTTCTGCTTGTGTGCCAGTCTTGGCTCCTGGGTGTGCCATCTCTTTCTCTCTCTCAAATTGTGGGCCATAGAAAGCCTATAAATTTTTTGGCTTGATTTGGGTTCCAAAATCTACCTGAAAAAATCACTACATCAATCAGTGGGAGAAAAATATTGGCCTCAGGGCTTGTGTGCCACTCCTGACTCCTGTGTGTGCCATCTCTCACTCAGTGGTTTCTAAATTCTTCCTAAAAAAATCATTTTATTTTATTTTGTTTATAAAGTCTCCCTGAAAAAAAAAAAAAAAACAGTGGGAGATTTATATTGACATTTGTGCTTGAGTGACAGTCCTGCGTGTGTGGCATCTCTGTTATTTGGTGCCACAGAAAACAGAGTGTGTAACATTGTGCCTGATTTTCCTTGTGGTCTCACCAACCTGTAAAGGGATATTGAAATCAAACTGAAGTTATAGCTCACCGTGTAAGTTGTTTGACAGCAACAAATAAAGTTACTTTGGTTAAGTTTTTAAAACAATGAGGAAGTCTGGTGCAAGAGGTCGTGGCCGTGGGCGTTCATTGTCAGCTGGTAATGATGGTAGTGGTAGTGGAGCATCAGGTGGTCGTGGGAAAAAAATATTCCACCTAAGTCTGGAGCTGTGGAGCCAGGTTCGTCGTCTGGCTACACAAGGCCTCGAACGCTCTCTTTTCTGGGAGTAGGAAAACCGCTTTTAAAGCCGGAGCAGCAACAGCAAGTTTTGGCTTACCTTGCAGACTCAGCCTCTAGCTCTTTTGCCTCCTCTTCTGAAACTGGTAAATGTAAAAGCAGCGCGTCGTTTGTGGATGTTCACGGTCAGGGACAAGTCGCTTCCTTGTCCTCTTCAGCAAAAACAACAACAAGAGAGAAGGATGCAGCAGGCGACACAACGGGTTACTCCATGGAGCTCTTTACACATACCGTCCCTGGCTTAGAAAGTGAAACAGTTAACAGGCCATGCCCATTACAAGTAGATTCTGACATGGAGTGCACTGATGCACAGCCACAGCCAGACTACTATGCTGGTCCTTTGACTCAGACCACAACATTGCCCTCTCAGGGTACTGATCCACAATCAGACCTTGATGAGACTATGTTGCCCCATCACGAACGCTATACCACCGACCGACACGGTGACACAGACGAAGTTGCACACGAGGTAGAAGAGGAGGTAATAGATGACCCTGTTGTTGACCCCGATTGGCAGACATTGGGGGAACAGGGTGCAGGCGGCAGTAGTTCTGAAGCGGAGGGGGAGGGGCCGCAGCAGGCATCAACATCGCAAAAGGTTCCATCTGCCAGGCCCGTATCTGGCCCAAAACGCGTGGCAAAGAAAAAAACTGTTGGAGGACAGCGTGTCCATCCGGTTAAAGCTCAGTCTGCAATTCCTGAAAAGGGATCCGATGCTAGGAAGAGTGCAGTCTGGCATTTTTTTAAACAACATCCAATTGATCAGCGCAAAGTCATCTGTCAAAAATGTTCAACAAGCTTAAGCAGAGGTCAGAATCTGAAAAGTCTCAATACAAGTTGCATGCATAGACATTTAACCACCATGCATTTGCAAGCCTGGACTAACTACCAAACATCCCTTAAGGTTGTAGCACCCTCGGCCAATGAAGCTAGTCAGCAACGCAACATCCCTTCCGTCACTGTAAGGCCACCATTTTCCGCACCACCGGCAGTATCTGTGCAGGTTTCTTTGCCAGCCCAAAGCAGTCAGGGTCAGGGAATCACCAGTTTTGTAGGAGGAAATACTGCATCTAGGGCACCGGCGGAAACAATACCGTCTCCAATAGTCTCTCAGTCTGCCATGGCCACCGGCACACCTGCTAGTTCCACGATCTCCAGCTCTCCAGTCCAGCTCACCCTACATGAGACTCTGGTTAGAAAAAGGAAGTACTTATCCTCGAATCCGCGTACACAGGGTTTGAATGTCCACATAGCTAGACTAATCTCGTTAGAGATGATGCCCTACCGGTGAGTTGAAAGCGAAGCTTTCAAAGCCCTGATGGAGTACGCTGAACCACGCTACGAGCTACCCAGTCGACAATTTTTTTCCAGAAAAGCCATCCCAGCCCTGCACCAGCATGTTAAACAGCGCATCGTCCATGCACTCAGGCAATCTGTGAGTACAAAGGTGCACCTAACTACAGATGCATGGACCAGTAGGCATGGCCAGGGACGTTACGTGTCCATCACGGCACACTGGGTGAATGTGGTGGATGCAGGGTCCACAGGGGACATCAATTTCGGGATAGTTGTGCCTAGCCCACGGTCTAGGAAACAGTTGGCTGTAGGCGTTCGCACCCCCTCCTCCTCCTCCTCGTCCTCCTGCAGAAGCGAGAGCTCTTCCACAGACTGCGGTCGCCAAACCACTACATCGTCAGCTGTCACTGTTGCACACCAGTTGTCCCATTATGGGGCAGCTACTGGCAAGCGTCAGCAGGCTGTATTGGCTATGAAGTGTTTGGGCGACAACAGACACACCGCGGAAGTTCTGTCCGAGTTCTTGCAGGAAGAAACGCAGTCGTGGCTGGGCACAGTAGATCTTGAGGCAGGCAAGGTAGTGAGTGATAATGGAAGAAATTTCATGGCTGCCATCTCCCTTTCCCAACTGAAACACATTCCTTGCCTGGCTCACACCTTAAACCTGGTGGTGCAGTGCTTATTGAAAACTTATCCTGGGTTCTCCGACCTGCTCCTCAAAGTGCGTGGACTTTGCTCACATATCCGCCGTTCGCCTGTACACTCCAGCCGTATGCAGACCTATCAGCGGTCTTTGAACCTTCCCCAGCATCGCCTAATCATAGACGTTGCAACAAGGTGGAACTCAACACTGCACATGCTTCAGAGACTGTGCGAACAGAGGCGGGCTGTTATGTTTTTGTGGGAGGATACACATACACGGGCAGGCAGTAGGATGGCAGACATGGAGTTGTCGGGTGTGCAGTGGTCGAAGATACAAGACATGTGTCAAGACCTTCAGTGTTTTGAGGAATGCACACGGCTGGTTAGTGCAGACAACGCCATAATAAGCATGAGCATCCCCCTAATGCGTCTGCTGATGCAAAGTTTGACGCACATAAAGGATCAGGCGTCTGCACCAGAGGAAGAGGAAAGCCTTGATGACAGTCAGCCATTGTCTGGTCAGGGCAGTGTACAGGACGAGGTAGCGGGCGAAGAGGAGGTGGAGGACGAGGAGGATGATGGGGATGAGTATATTTTTAATGAGGAAGCTTTCCCGGGGGCACTGGAAATTGGTGGCGTGGCAAGGCCGGGTTCTGGTTTTTTGAGGGACACAAGTGACGTAGATTTGCCTGCAACTGCACCTCAACCAAGCACAACCGCAGATTTGACAACTGGAACTTTGGCCCACATGGCGGATTATGTCTTGCGTATCCTCAAAAAGGACACACGCATTACTAACATGATGAACGATGACGATTACTGGTTGGCCTGCCTCCTTGATCCTCGCTATAAAGGCAAATTGCAAAATATTATGCCACATGAGAACTTGGAACTAATATTAGCAACAAAACAATCAACTCTTGTTGACCGTTTTTTTCAGGCATTCCCAGCACACAGCGCCCGTGATTGTTCTCACACGAGCTCCAGGGGGCAGCAGACCAGGAGTGTTAGGGGTGCACACATCAGAAGTGGCGTTGGACAGAGGGGTTTTCTGACCAGGTTGTGGAGTGATTTTGCTATGACCGCAGACAGGACAGGTACTGCTGCATCAATTGAAAGTGACAGGAGACAACATTTGTCCAGTATGGTTACAAACTATTTTTCATCCCTTATCGATGTTCTCCCTCAACCGTCATTCCCATTTGATTACTGGGCATCAAAATTAGACACCTGGCCAGAATTGGCTGAATATGCAATGCAGGAGCTTGCTTGCCCGGCAGCTAGTGTCCTATCAGAAAGAGTATTCAGTGCTGCAGGTTCAATATTAACTGAAAAAAGGACTCGTCTGGCTACACAAAATGTTGATGATCTAACATTCATTAAAATGAACCACAACTGGATTTCGAATTCTTTTGCCCCACCTTGCCCGGGCGACACCTAGCTTTCCGAAGAAAAGCTCTTGCCTGTGGACTACTGTGAATGACTTTTCAAATGTCTTAATTTGCAGCAGCTGATTGTCCAGCATACGACATGTTTACACCTCCCTAAATGGCCAAACTCCCCACACGGGGCCGCGGTATCGCGACTTGGCGCAAGCACCCGTGAGAGTGCTGTTTGTCTGAAGAGGTGGGTGTGCCCGCTTTTGCTCGACAGCACTGGCACTGGGTCCCTCATAGTACAATAAAGTGTCTCTGGCGGTGGTGGTGCACACCCAACGTCAGACACACTGTTGTAACATGAGGGGCCCTGGGCCTGTACCGCCGTCCACAAGAGAGTTCACCCACCCCCAGGTCAAACATTGCTCTGCCACTTCCACAATTATCTCTCACACTTCCACCAATGTTTAGACTATGCGCTGACATCCTTCCATTCCTGCCACTGACAATACCATTGTGTTGACATGTATAATGGTACTTAACATAGTCAGGGGCAGTGTCCTCTATTTACCAAAGTAAAAACTTTGCGCCAAATTAGTAGGTCAGAAACAACACAGAGGATCCCACCCCTGTACCTAAAGATTGCACCCTTTAGTGTTTTCGCTGGATTTTAATGGGAGACATTCACATTTATGTATTGTTTTGGACTACTAACTGGCAGACACTCATTACAATCATCCTCCGCTGACCAGGCCACTGCTGGCCGTGTTCACCTGGAACCAATTTAAAATTGCCTACAGCCATGTGTTATTATGTTAGGCCTTCGATGCCTGTCTGCGGTCACTCCTTCCACTAGGCCTCCACTGACCAGACCACTGCTGCCCGTGTTCCCCTGGAACCAATTTAAAATTGCCTACAGCCAGCCCAATTTTTTTATGTTAGGCCTTCGAAGCCTGTCTGCGGTCCGTTCTTTCAACTACTACTACACTGACCAGGCCACTGCTGCCCGTGTTCCCCTGGAACCAATTTAAAATTGCCTACAGCCATCTGTTATTATGTTAGGCCTTCGATGCCTGTCTGCGGTCACTCCTTCCACTAGGCCTCCACTGACCACACCACTGCTGCCCGTGTACCCCTGGAACCAATTTAAAATTGCCTACAGCCAACCCAATTTTTTTATGTTAGGCCTTCGAAGCCTGTCTGCGGTCCGTTCTTTCTACTACTACTACACTGACCAGGCCACTGCTGCCCGTGTTCCCCTGGAACCAATTTAAAATTGCCTGCAGCCATCTGTTATTATGTTAGGCCTTCGATGCCTGTCTGCGGTCACTCCTTCCACTAGGCCTCCACTGACCACACCACTGCTGCCCGTGTACCCCTGGAACCAATTTAAAATTGCCTACAGCCAGCCCAATTTTTTTATGTTAGGCCTTCGAAGCCTGTCTGCGGTCCTTCCTTCCAATAGTTCTTCACTGACCAGACCAATGCTGGCCGTGTACCCCTGGAACCCAGCTGAAAGTGCATGGAGCCTCCTTTTTTTCTTTGTCTTATATTTAGAAAGCCTAGATGAACTACGCTGTACCACGGTTCAAGCTACCCAGTCGACATTTCTTTTGCGAGAAAAGCCATCCCAGCCCTCCAGCGGCATGAAAAAGTCTGCATTGTCATAGCACTCAGGCAATCAAACAGTAGAAAGGTGCACCTGACAAGAGACGCATGGACCAGTAGGCATGTCCACAAAAAGTTACGTGTCCATTACGGCGCACTGGGTTAATGTGTTGGATGCATGGTCCACAGGGGACAGCCTACAAAGTCTGTCTGCAGTCCCTAATTCAAATTTTCCTCCGCTGACCACACCACTGCTGCCCGTGTACCCCTGGAACCAATTGTAAAATGTCTACAGCCTAATTTTGTTATGTTAGGCCTACTACGCCTGTCTGCGGTCCCTCCTTCCAATACTCGTCCACTGACCAGACCACTGCTGCCCGTGGACCCCTGGAACCTATTTTTAATTGCATAGAGCATCCTTATTTTAATAGTAGGCGTACAAAGTCTGTTTGCGGTCCACTATTGAAATTGTCCTCCGCTGCCCAGAGCAATGCTGCCTGTGTACCCCTGTAACTTTTTTAAGCTGCAGTGAGCCACATTTTTGGTTTAAGGCCTACTCCCTGTGTCTGTCTACGCCACTCAATTCAGCTGTGTTCCTTTGAAAAAAGCTGAGCGTCAATAGTCTTGTTTTCAGCCTCTAGGAATTTTAAAACTGCATTGGTGGTACAACTTTGGTAGGGCCTACTAACGGTGTCTGCCGCCCCAAGGTGTGCCCCAGGTTTCGTCCACATTGCTTCGGTCTTCTGACTCTCGTTTAGTAGTTGTAGAAAACTACACTGCATTAGGCCTACAAATTGGGTATGGGGTGTAGAGAGATGGTGTGTTCCACTCCAAGGTGTTCCCCAGGTTTCCTCTCCATTGCTTCGATCTTCATACTCTCGTTTAGTAGTTGTTGGAAACTACGCTGCATTAGGCCTACGAATTGGGTATGGGGTGTAGAGAGATGGTGTGTTGCACTCCAAGGTGTTCCCCAGGTTTCCTCTCCATTGCTTCGATCTTCATGCTCTCGTTTAGTAGTTGTTGGAAACTACACTGCATTAGGCCTACAAAATGGGTATGGGGTGTAGAGAGATGGTGTGTTCCACTCCAAGGTGTTCCCCAGGTTTCCTCTCCATTGCTTCGATCTTCATGCTCTCGTTTAGTAGTTGTTGGAAACTACACTGCATTAGGCCTACAAATTGGGTATGGGGTGTAGAGAGATGGTGTGTTACACTCCAAGGTGTTCCCCAGGTTTCGTCCACATTGCTTCGGTCTTCCGACTCTCGTTTAGTAGTTGTAGAAAACTACGCTGCATTAGGCCTACGAATTGGGTATGGGGTGTAGAGAGATGGTGTGTTGCACTCCAAGGTGTTCCCCAGGTTTCCTCTCCATTGCTTCGATCTTCATGCTCTCGTTTAGTAGTTGTTGGAAACTACACTGCATTAGGCCTACAAAATGGGTATGGGGTGTAGAGAGATGGTGTGTTCCACTCCAAGGTGTTCCCCAGGTTTCCTCTCCATTGCTTCGATCTTCATGCTCTCGTTTAGTAGTTGTTGGAAACTACACTGCATTAGGCCTACAAATTGGGTATGGGGTGTAGAGAGATGGTATGTTGCACTCCAAGGTGTTCCCCCGGTTTCCTCTCCATTGCTTCGATCTTCATGCTCTCGTTTAGTAGTTGTTGTTAACTACACTGCATTAGGCCTACAAAATGGGTATGGGGTGTAGAGAGATGGTGTGTTCCACTCCAAGGTGTTCACAAGGTTTCCTCTCCATTGCTTCGATCTTCATGCTCTCGTTTAGTAGTTGTTGGAAACTACACTGCATTAGGCCTACAAAATGGGTATGGGGTGTAGAGAGATGGTGTGTTCCACTCCAAGGTGTTCCCCAGGTTTCCTCTCCATTGCTTCGATCTTCATGCTCTCGTTTAGTAGTTGTTGGAAACTACGCTGCGTTAGGCCTACAAATTGGGTATGGGGTGTAGAGAGATGGTGTTTTGCACTCCAAGGTGTTCCCCAGGTTTCCTCTCCATTGCTTCGATCTTCATGCTCTCGTTTAGTAGTTGTTGGAAACTACACTGCATTAGGCCTACAAATTGGGTATGGGGTGTAGAGAGATGGTGTGTTACACTCCAAGGTGTTCCCCAGGTTTCGTCCACATTGCTTCAGTCTTCCGACTCTCGTTTAGTAGTTGTAGAAAACTACACTGCATTAGGCCTACAAATTGGGTATGGGGTGTAGAGAGATGGTGTGTTCCACTCCAAGGTGTTCCCCAGGTTTCCTCGCCGTTGCTTCGATCTTAATGCTCTCGTTTAGTAGTTGTTGGAAACTACACTGCATTAGGCCTACAAATTGGGTATGGGGTGTAGAGACGGTGTGTTCCACTCCAAGGTGTTCTCCAGGTTGCCTTTCCTGAGCTTCTATCTTCAGGCTCTCGTTTAGTAGTTGTTGGAAACTACACTGCATTAGGCCTACAAAATGGGTATGGGGTGTAGAGAGATGGTGTGTTCCACTCCAAGGTGTTCCCCAGGTTTCCTCGCCATTGCTTCGATCTTAATGCTCTCATTTAGTAGTTGTTGGAAACTACACTGCATTAGGCCTACAAATTGGGTATGGGGTGTAGAGACGGTGTGTTCCACTCCAAGGTGTTCTCCAGGTTGCCTTTCCTGAGCTTCTATCTTCAGGCTCTTGTTAAATAGTGGTTAAATGGAACAACTGCATTTGGCGTACTAGTTGGTTTGGGGCCTACTGTCGGTGTCTGCCACTCCTTGCTGTTCTCCTGGTTTCCTGTCCTGAAATTCCATTTTCAGGCTCTCGTTAAGTAGTTGTTAATGTTAGACTGCATTTGGCCTACTAGTTGGTTTGGGGCCTACTATCGGTGTCTGCCACTCCTTGCTGTTCTCCTCCACTGAACAAAGCTGTGCCGCCTGTTTACTACGGTTGCCAATTTTGAACTGCATTTCGACTACTTACTGATTTGGGCCTACTCTCTGTGTCAGCCTCTCATTCCAGTTGTCCTCCACTGCAATGCCCCCTGGTTAGTCCTGTGTTACCAATTTTGAACTGCAGTTAGCCCACTTTATTCTTTGGGCCTATATCTGTGTTTCCTCCTCATCCTGCCCATTGCCCAGCCAGTGATAGATGAGTCTGCTGGTACATTGACCCATAACGCAACATTCCCCGTGCACGCTACACAGCAAGATTTTGACCCTGCTGAAAGTCAGGTTCCTCTTCCCGCATACCATACCACCTTACACGGGGACAAAGAGGAAGGTGCAGATGAAAGTGCAGGTTCCTTCATCAGGTGAGGGGAGGAATACTAGTTGGCGACGTCACTGGCACAGGGCCTCTCATAGTACGCAAAAGTGTTGCTGCTGGTGGGAGGCGCCCCCGCCGTGCAAACACACCGCTGTACTTTGAGGGGCCCTGTGCCAGTGCCAATGCCAACTAGTGGGTCCCCCCTGCTTGCTCAGGATCACAGCACTTGCAAAGTTGAAATACTTACCTCTCCCTGCTCCACTGCCGTGACGTGTTCCAGATTTCCTGGGCCCACTAATTACTTGAACCAGCCCTACCCCCCACAACTTTAGCCAAATGACCCCCAATTTCAAATGCCTTCCAATTATTATAAGGTAAATTACGATTGACAAGCTTCAGTAACAAGAATGGATGTTTTTGCCATTAAAATGGGCAGTGTAGATGTCTTCCTGGCCTCCACTCACTGCCGACTATGCTCCCCCATTGACTTACATTGGGTTTCGTGTTTCGGGCGATACCCGACTTTTCGCGATAATCGGCCGATTCCACTCGACTCGACTTCTAAGATAGTCGGGTTTCGCGAAACACGGCTCGACTCCAAAAAGGTCAAGGTCGCTCAACCCTACTAGGAACATCACAGATCACAGGTTTGCAGTGGAGCACAGTTGGGTACCAAACTGGCAGACTATATGGCATCTCCAGATTATACTTGGCATGTGGAAAGTACAATGCATACCATGTTTTAAATAATATGAAAACTGTTGAAGGAAAGAGCTCAAATAGTGTCTTATATGGGAAGGTTAAAAGGTTAATCCATGGGATTGCACTCACCAGATGTAGCTAAGTTGAAGCATTGAAAGGATTCACTGCAGCAGATCCACAAGTCCAGGAAGGACCAGTCGTTAGAAACAGATTGGGATAATTATGGTAAATTTCTATACTGCTGAATCACTAGAATTCCAGAATTGTTAGTACATGTGGCTTTATTATTCTACGCGTTTCAGAATTCAAGATTCCAACAGGAAACACCACAGGAACCCAATTTACTACAATTATCCCAATATATTTTAAATATTGAAATCTTTCTCTCCAAATTTGTCTAGAATCAAAAAGATTAGCAAATCTTTAGTAAATGCCTTACCAAAATAAGACGTTGAGGGAATATATCCATTTCACTCATAAGAATTGCTTACTAAAAACTTGATGAAATGAGAATGTCTAACCAATTCAACTTATGTCATCAAACCCTTGCAATATACTGTCTAGACTGTTTACATTGTTTATCCAATGATATAGTGGAATCTTGGACAAATTAACTAACACTTGGTAGGTTGAAAAGCCAACATGGACGATGATTTCTCACTTTTTTCCAAAATAATGAAATAACATTCAACTTTGTTACATATCATATCCCATTTTAAATGGCCTGTAGTTCTCACTTTCTATAGAATATATCTTTCAAATTGACAAAGTGAGAGTGATAGAACTGTTTCCCCTAGAAACTAATTATTGTAGCATGCTTACTATGCTGTTATTGCATAATTCATGCGTGGACAATAAATACTAAACATTAAAACAGTAACCACAACCAGTATGTGAATTGACATGATGTACACACATTTAACAAGATGATCGCAGCTTAACAAAAAATCAATAAACAAACAGCAGTGGGAATTCAGAAGCTACTTCCCTACACCTTGTCCCTCAGGAAATCAAATTCCTGTTATCACAATTTGATTAATAACTGTAGCATATCCTAAGCATAAATCATGTGTACTTTATATTCCAAAATAAATCAATGTACACAAATTAAGTCGTACACAACCTTTGCAAATTGACTCTGTATAAACGTATGAATGAAGTGCAAATATATTTTGAACAAGAAGAACCTTGATAAAATAGAAAATATGTAAAGCATTTTATGTTGAATGTTTAACGTTGGTTATTATTACATATTTTTTATTACTTCACTCACAAGTATCATAAATACCCTATTCAACGAACAAATATAGCTAACCCCATAATTATATTAAAAAGATTAATAATATAAATGTATGAATGACAAATATATTAAAAAAAGAAATCACCATGCAAAAAAAATGTAAAATATTCTATGTTGCATATTTGATGCTTCTTATTATTACATGTTATACATTACTTCACTCACGAGTATCATAAATATGCTATTATGGGTACTGAAAAATAACTAACTACATTGTTCTATAAATAGCTAAACTATATATATGTAGAATGCACAAATATATTTGAAAACAAAATCACCATGCACAAAAAATATGTAAAATATTCTATTTATCTTAGTTTAATTTACGTAAAATTTAAGCTTTAATCAAAAATAACATTAAATCTGTGAAACATAAATAACGAATTACATAATTATATATAAAAAAGCTAAAGTAAATATAGTTTTCAGATATAAATGTGAATTTATATTCAGAATTTTCCTAAAAGTTTATACATTTATTACTTAAAAATATGTACATTTCTTAAATTAATTTTTGTATCTACTGAATTGTTGTCAATGTCAAATAAAAAACATCCTGAATTTATCTACAGATACAGTAAAAAGTCCAGAATCGTTTAACCCCTTAAGCCCCAAGGGTCGTTTTCACCTTAATGACCAGGCCAATTTTTACAATTCTGACCACTGTCCCTTTATGAGGTTATAACTCTGGAATTCTTCAATGGATCCTGATTAGTGTTGAGCATTCCGATACCGCAAGTATCGGGTATCGGCCGATATTTGCGGTATCGGAATTCCGATACCGAATTCCGATACTTCCCGCGTATCGGATACCGGAATCGGAAGTTCCCAGAATTCAAACTGCACGCAGCAGCCAATGAGGAATGATTGGAAGTGTGGGCACATCCTGTTTAGCATGGTGGGCATGTAAGTACTGGCAAGGCTGTGATTGGCTGCTGAAATGATGTCACTCTGCACTATAAAAAATGCTGCCGCCATTTTGCGCTCACTCTGCTGTGATTTCAGTTAGGGACAGGATGCTGTGTTCTAACTGAGGGCCAGTTGAGCTAGCTAATTGCTTTATTTTCCTTTCCAAAGGCTAATTTAGCAAAACGCTGTGTGTTCTTCACTGTTCACCTTGCTCTTGCCTTGCAGCGCTGTTTTAACAGCGTTCTGCAAGGTCTCTGTGTGTGTGTGTGTGCAGCTCACTCTGTAGTCTGTGTGCAGCCATATACCCGGTTGTATTCAGCTCAGGGGGGGTTCACACTGCCTCACACAGTTGTCCTTTTTTGCTCATAGTGCAGCCTGCTGCACATTTTTTCTCAAATTTCCTATTAGTGTTTTTCCACCCGTCTCCAGCTAAATTGTGGAAAAACACTACATAGGATAACCTAGAGGGGGGTTTTTGGGCCTTGCAGCGCCGTTTACGGCTGTCTGCACGGTCTCCGTGTGAGCCCAGCTCGCCCTGTAGTCTGTGTGCAGCCATAGCCGGTTGGATTCAGCTCAGGGTTCGTTACTGGCTCATACCTTGAGAAAAATTTTCCTTTCTTTCAAATAGTGCAGCCTGTTTAAAAATTAAAAAAAAAAATTCCCTATTAGTGTTTTTCCACCCGTCTCCAGCTAAATTGTGGAAAAACACTACATAGGATAACCTAGAGGGGGGGTTTTGGGCCTTGCAGCGCCGTTTACGGCTGTCTGCACGGTCTCCGTGTGAGCCCAGCTCGCCTTGTAGTCTGTGTGCAGCCATAGCCGGTTGGATTCAGCTCAGGGTTCGTTACTGGCTCATACCTTGAGAAAAATTTTCCTTTTTTTCAAATAGTGCAGCCTGTTTAAAAATTTTAAAAAAAATTCCCTATTAGTGTTTTTCCACCCGTCTCCAGCTAAATTGTGGAAAAACACTACATAGGATAACCTAGAGGGGGGTTTTTGGGCCTTGCAGCGCCGTTTACGGCTGTCTGCACGGTCTCCGTGTGAGCCCAGCTCGCCCTGTAGTCTGTGTGCAGCCATAGCCGGTTGGATTCAGCTCAGGGTTCGTTACTGGCTCATACCTTGAGAAAAATTTTCCTTTCTTTCAAATAGTGCAGCCTGTTTAAAAATTAAAAAAAAAAATTCCTATTAGTGTTTTTCCACCCGTCTCCAGCTAAATTGTGGAAAAACACTACATAGGATAACCTAGAGGGGGGGTTTTGGGCCTTGCAGCGCCGTTTACGGCTGTCTGCACGGTCTCCGTGTGAGCCCAGCTCGCCTTGTAGTCTGTGTGCAGCCATAGCCGGTTGGATTCAGCTCAGGGTTCGTTACTGGCTCATACCTTGAGAAAAATTTTCCTTTTTTTCAAATAGTGCAGCCTGTTTAAAAATTTTAAAAAAAATTCCCTATTAGTGTTTTTCCACCCGTCTCCAGCTAAATTGTGGAAAAACACTACATAGGATAACCTAGAGGGGGTTTATTGGGCCTTGCAGCGCCGTTTATGGCTGTCTGCACGGTCTCTGTGTGAGCGCAGCTCGCCCTGTAGTCTGTGTGCAGCTCTAGCCGGTTGGATTCAGCTCAGGGTGCGTTACTGCCTCATACCTTGAAAAACAATTTCCTTTTTTTTCAAATAGTGCAGCCTGTTTAAAATTTAAAAAAAAAAATCCTATTAGTGTCTTTCCACCCGTCTCCAGCTAAATAGTGGAAAAATACTACATAGGATAACCTAGAGGAGGGTTTTTTGGCCTTGCAGCGCCGTTTACGGCTGTCTGCACGGTCTCTGTGTGAGCGCAGCTCGCCCTGTAGTCTGTGTGCAGCTATAGCCGGTTGGATTCAGCTCAGGGTGCGTTACTGCCTCATACCTTGAAAAACAATTTCCTTTTTTTCAAATAGTGCAGCCTGTTTAAAATTTAAAAAAAAAAAATTCCTATTAGTGTCTTTCCACCCGTCTCCAGCTAAATAGTGGAAAAACACTACATAGGATAACCTAGAGGAGGGTTTTTTGGCCTTGCAGCACCGTTTACGGCTGTCTGCACGGTCTCCGTGTGATTTAAACTAGCTCTGTAGCCCAATCTGCACAAAAAAAAAAGTAAAGTTCACCAAACACAACTTAACACTTGTGTAGGCCACATTTGAAAAATAATAAAGTTTAGTCCACACTTTACAACATTAGTGTTTCTTACACCTGTTAGGAGGAGCATTTCAGGAATAAGCACGCTACGGGCTTAGTACTTTTCTGCTTATCTTTATCTGTCAACCAAGATGAAGAGGGCAGGGAGTAAGGCACGTGGGCGTGGGCGCGGAGCAGGGAGAGGAGCAGGGAGAGGACGTGGTGATTCTGTGCCTGCTGCGGGCGCCGGTGACTCGTCGTCACTCAGTTTCAGCAGGGAACAGTCCTTCATGCGCAGCTTTGTCGGAGAGCGCCGTGCACCGCTGCTGCGTGAAGACCAAATTGAAGCCGTTGTCGGGTGGATGGCAGCTAACGCCTCGGCATCGACTTCAGTTAGTGCCACATCCTCTCAGGCACAGAGCACTGGAGAGCAGCCATCTGTCTCTTCACCACCTGCCAAGTTGGCCAGGCAGTCAGAGAGCCCAGGACAGGAGCCGTCTCTTCTTCTGTTCTCTGAATCTCTTGGCTTGGAAACAGGGGGCCAGCCAAGCAGCATTGGAGAAATGGAAGAAGAGGCAGTGTGCAGTGATGCCCAACAGCTTTTTCTCTCTGACTCTGAAGAGGCAGGTGGGCCAGTGCCTCCGGTGACCACAGCGCAGTACGCATCTGATGATGAAACTCAGGTGCCGCCTTCTGATGCGTACTGTGCTGCCGAGACTACCCAGGAGGAGCAGTTGGTGGCAGAGGGTAGTGGAGATGATGAGGTCCTTGACCCATCGTGGCGTGAGGAACAGGAAGGTGGTGGGAGCAGCTCTGAGGAAGAGCTTCCCCTTACGGGCCAAAGAGGGAGAGGGAGGGGGAAGACTGCAGAGCCTGTAGCCTCCACTTTGGCACCCGTTAGGAGCCTGTCTCTTTCCAAAGCCAAAAAGGGCGCTCCCAAGACTTGCAGTGCCTGGTCCTTTTTTGACACAGTTGCAGATGACATTTGTTTTGTCAAATGCAAGCTGTGTCATCAGAAAGTAAAAAGAGGTAAAAGTGTCAGCAACCTCAATACCACAAATATGTGGAAACATGTGCGGACCAGGCACGCGGTGGAGTTACAGAAACACAGTGAAGACGTAGGCCAACCAACAGCGGCAGCTACCACCTCTTCATCTCGTGTTGCCTCTTCCTCCACTGTTGTCCAGAGACCTAGTGTAATTCCACCCACAGCACCACCTTCCCAGTCATCCTCACACTCCCAGTCTACTCTACAGCCATCGGTAGTACAGGCATGGGAGAAAAGGCGGGCATTCTCGGCCAACCACCCCCGAGCACAGGCTCTGAATGCAGGCATTGCCAAACTGTTGTCCCTGGAAATGCTCTCGTTCAGGCTGGTGGAGACTGACAGCTTCCGTGACTTGATGGCATTGGCAGTCCCACAGTACAAGGTGCCCAGCCGCTTTTACTTCAGCAGGCAGGCTGTCCCTGCCCTGCACAGGCATGTTGAGGCAAACATAAAACATGCGCTACTGAACGCCGTCAGTAGCAAGGTCCACCTCACCACCGATGCGTGGACCAGTCAGCATGGACAGGGGCGATATGTTTCCCTCACTGCCCATTGGGTTAATGTTGTTGAGCCAGGTACAGATCGTGCGAGTGGCGCAGGACGTGTCCTGCCCACTCCAAGGATTGCAGGAATCCAGTCTGTACGCATCGACTCCTCCTCTTACACCAGTTCCTCAGATTCCTCTCTGCAGGATCCGTCACAGTCCACCTCCACATGGACCCGTGAACGTTTACCTATGACCGACATGAGCACAGCCGTGGCCAAACGTCAGCAGGCCATCTTGAAACTAGTTTCATTGGGGCATCGAAGCCACACAGCGCAGGAGCTCTGGAATGCCATCAAGCAGGAGAGCGATGTGTGGTTACTGCCAGCGAATCTCCAGCCAGGCATGGTAGTGTGTGACAATGGCCGAAATCTGGTGGCAGCTTTGGCCCTTGGCAACCTCACTCACATCCCATGTCTGGCACATGTGCTCAATTTGGTTGTGCAGAGTTTTCTGAGGGACTATCCGGATCTTGATGCCCTGCTGCACAAGGTCCGCCTAGAGTGTGCTCACTTGCGGCGTTCCAGCTTGGCCAGATCCCGCATTGCTGCTCTGCAGCGCCGATTCCGCCTTCCGGAACACCGCATCATATGTGACCTACCTACCCGGTGGAATTCCACGTTACATATGTTGGAGCGGTTGTGTGAGCAGCAGCAAGCAGTTATGGAGTACCAGCTGCATCAGGCGCAAAGAAGTCGCAGTCAGCGCCGATCAGACTTCACAACCACAGAGTGGGCCACTATGAAGGACGTCTGCCAGGTTTTGCGTCCTTTTGATTATTCCACGCGGATGGCAAGTGCAGATGATGCACTAGTCAGCATGACTGTCCCCCTTATCTGCCTGCTTCAGCAAACTTTGCAAGGGTTAAGGGATGATGTTGTGGAAGAGGTGGAGGATGAGGAGTCACCTTTTCCATCAGCTTCTGGAGAGTCAGCGCCATGTGGTTCCTCACAAAGGGGTACACAGGGGCCAATTTGTGAGGAGGATGAGGAGGAGTCAATGGAGGAGGAAGAGCTCCATCCAGAGGAGGGAGCGACACAATTGTCCAGTGGTCAGTGTGTACAGCGAGGGTGGGGTGATGACGAGCGGGCAGAGATCATGTCTCAAGCAGGGGACAGCGTTTCTGGGCCAGTTGGCACTCTGCAGCACATGGTGGATTTCATGCTGCAGTGCCTGAGAAACGACCGCCGCATCGACCACATTCTCAACATGCCTGATTATTGGGTGTTCACCCTCCTCGATCCTCGCTACCGGGACAACGTCCAAAACCTCATCCCTGCGTTGACCCGGGAGCGTAAATTGCGGGAGTACCACGACACACTGGTGAATTCCATCATCTTCTCCAGTCCAACTGAGAGGAGTGCTGCTAGTGCTTTACAAAGCAGCTCAGTGCGTCGAGGCAGTGGGGGAGGCTCTACCCAAAGAGGGAGCAGAAGCAGTGCCTCTGCCCAAGGCAAGCCCAGTATGGCACAACTCTGGCACACTTTTGTGTGCCCGCCCCAAATGTCTACACCATCACCGGCGGCTCCAGTCAGCAGGAGGCAACGGTTCCGTCAGATGGTGACAGACTACATGGCTTGCCCTCTTACTGTACTCCCAGACGGCTCTTCCCCGTTCAAGTTTTGGGTCTCTAAGCTGGATACATGGCCAGAGCTAAGCCAGTATGCATTGGAGGTGCTGGCTTGCCCTGCGGCTAGTGTCTTATCGGAACGTGTCTTTAGTGCCGCAGGTGGTGTACTAACAGACCGTCGCATGCGACTATCCTCCGATAACGTTGACCGGCTTACTTTCCTGAAAATGAACCAGGCCTGGATCTCGCAGGAATTTGCCACTCCTCTGCCTGATTAAGTAATTGGGTGTCATCCAGGTCTCCTGCTGTGTTCATCTTTCTACCACCTGAACTGCTATTCCTGGGCTCCAACACCGCCAGTTGCGGCTCAGAAGTGCAGGCTGCACAGTAAAAACATACGACCCAGTGTTATTGGGTTTCAGTAACGTCAGCTGATCCCCAGCTGTGTAGCCGGCAATGTGTCCTGCGACCGCCACGCTGGCACAACAACCTAAATGTAAGGGAACCTGTCCCCCCCCCCCCCCGTCGTTTGTTACTGAAAAAGCCATCTTGTGCAGCAGTAATGCTGCACAAGGAAAAGGTAGCTCTTTTTTTTTAGCTCCTTGCACACGCAGAACTTAACACTTATAAAATGTGTTCACTGATACCGTTATACTGTCCCGGAGCTGGGACTTTCCTTCGCAATGTGACGCAGCACAGCCGTCATTCCTACCCCCTTGGTGCCATGCGCTGCCTCCTCAGCGTTGTTTTAAGCTGTCACGGAGCCTGCGCTGTTCTGTTATCCCTTGGGCATGCCCTATTTGCGCTGCCTGTCTTCTGACATAATTTGGTGTCAGGCTGGCTGCGCCTGTGCGGCCGCGCTGCCCGAGATCCCGCCTCGCTGTGTCTTCTGATTGAGTCACACTGCGGGCCTGGGATCCATGGGCATGTGCAGTGCATATCTTCCCCTCGGGCTCTCGCTCATTTCCCTCCGCCTTCTTTAGACTGTGCGCCGTCAGCTGATCCCTAATAGCATGCCACGGCCGTGACACCGCACAGTCTGAAGAAGAGGGAAGGAGGGGAGTGAGAGTCGAGGATATGCACTGTGCATGTCCATGGTTCCAAGGCCCGCAGTGGGATTACGTTGGACGAGACTGCGAGGTGGGATCTGGAGCAGCGTGGACGCACAGGCAGTGACAGCCTGACACCAAATTATGTCAGAACTCAGGCAGCGCTAATTGGGCATGGCCAAGGGCTAACAGAACAGCGCAGGCTCCGTGACAGCTTAAAACAACGCTGAGGAGGCAGCGCACGGCACCAAGGGGATAGGAATGACAGCTGTGCTGTGTCCCATTACGAAGGAAATTCGCACCTCCGGGACGGTTTAACGGTATAAGGGGACACATTTTTAGTGTTTACTTCGGTGTTTGCAAGGAGCATAATTAAAAGAACCACCTTTTCCTTTTGCATCGTTAGTGCTGCACAAGATGGCTCTTTCAGCTACAAACGTCTTGGGGGGGGGGTTAAAGGTTCCCTTTCAACTTGCTCCAATCAGGCTTCGGCCTACACTCTGTTCCTCTGCTCCTCCTGCTGTCCCTGGGCTCTAACACCGCCAGTTGGTGCCTGGAAGTGCTGTGTGCACAGTCAACAGTCGCTCCTCTGTTATTGGGGTTCAGTAACGTCAGCTGATCCCCAGCTGTGTGTGCGGCAATACCTCCAATCTGCTCCTCCTGCTGTCCCTGGGCTCTAACACCGCCAGTTGGTGCCTGGAAGTGCTGTGTGCACAGTCAACAGTCGCTCCTCTGTTATTGGGGTTCAGTAACGTCAGCTGATCCCCAGCTGTGTGTGCGGCAATACCTCCAATCTGCTCCTCCTGCTGTCCCTGGGCTCTAACACCGCCAGTTGGTGCCTGGAAGTGCTGTGTGCACAGTCAACAGTCGCTCCTCTGTTATTGGGGTTCAGTAACGTCAGCTGATCCCCAGCTGTGTGTGCGGCAATACCTCCAATCTGCTCCTCCTGCTGTCCCTGGGCTCTAACACCGCCAGTTGGTGCCTGGAAGTGCTGTGTGCACAGTCAACAGTCGCTCCTCTGTTATTGGGGTTCAGTAACGTCAGCTGATCCCCAGCTGTGTATCCGGCAACGTGTCATGCGACCGCCACGCTGGCACAACTAAAATGTAAGGGGACCTGTCCCCCCCCTAGGCGTTTGTTACTGAAAGAGCCACCATGTGCAGCACTAATACTGCACAAGGGAAAGGTCGCTCTTGAAATTATGCTCCTTGCAAACGCTGAACTACACACTCATGTAATGTGTCCCCTCACACCGTCCAACTGTCCCGGAGGTGGGACTTTCCTTTGTAATGTGACGCAGCACAGCCGTCATTGCTACCCCCTTGGCACCGTGCGCTGCCTCCTTAGCGTTGTTTGATTCCGTCATGGACCCTGCGCTGTTATGTTATCCCTTGGCCATGCACAGTTTGCGCTGCCCGTCCTCTGACATCATTTGTTGTCGTCCTGGCTGCGCCTGTGCGTCCACGCTGCCCGAAATCACACCTCGCAGTGTCGTCTAATGTGATCCCACAGTGGGCCTGGTATCCATGGCCATGCGCAGTGCATCTACTAGCCTCTCACTCCACTTCTTCACGCTTCTTCAGACTAGGCGGCGTCAGCTGATCCCTAATAGCATGCCACGGCCGTGACGCCGCACAGTCTGAAGAAGCAGGAAGGAGGTGAGTGAGAGGCGATGATATGCACTGCGCATGCCCATAGATCCCTGGCCCGCAGTGGGACTACATTAGATGACACTGCAAGGTTGGATCTCGGGCAGCTTGGACGCACAGGCACTGCCAGCCTGACACCAACATGATGTCAGAAGACGGCCACCGCTAACTGTGCATGGCCAAGGGATAACATTACAGCGCGGGCTCCGTGACAGAACCAAACAACGTTGAGGAGGTGGCGCCCGGCACCAAGGGGGTTGGAATGACGGCTGTGCTGTGTCACATTACAAAGGAAAGTCCCACTTCCGGGATGGTTTGACGGTGTGAGGGGACACATTATATGAGTGTGTACTTCAGCGTTTGCAAGGAGCATAATTTTCGGAGCCACCATTTTCCATGTGCAGTATTACTGCTGTACAAGATGGCTCTTTCAGCAACAAATGCCTGGGGGGGGGGGGTTAAAGGTTCCCTTTCAACTTGCTCCACTGCAGGCTTCGGCCTACACTCTGCTCCTCTTTGATTCCCTGGGTTTCAACACTGTCAATTGACACCTAGAAGTGTTGTCTACACAGAAAAAACACTAGGTGATGTGTCAGTGGGGTTCAGCACCGCCAGTTGTTCCCCTGCTGTGTAGTCGGCAACGTGTCCAGCACAAGCCACGCTGGCACAACAGAACAAAAGCTGCCACCAGTGCAGGCTTCGGTCTACACTCTGCTCCTCTCCTCCTCCTGCTGACCCTGGGCTCAAACACCGCTAGTTTTTGCCCGGAAGTGCTAGCTGCACAGAGAAAAACACCAGCCAATGTGTTAGTGGGGTTCAGCAACGCCAGCTGTTCCCCTGCTGTGTAGCCGGCAACGTGACCTGCAAACGCCACGCAGGCACATGAACTGAAATTAAAGGGAACCTGGCCCCACCCCCCCAGGTGTTTCTATGTATAACAGCCACCTAGTACAGCAGTACTGCTGCATTTGTACAGGGTGGCTGACTTTTTCTCCTTGCCCACGTGGAACTCAACACGTACAAAATGTGTCTCATTGAGACCATTCCACTGTCCCTGAGGTGTGACTTTCCTTTCTAATGATACGCAGCACCCCCCTTGGTAGCGTTTCCCGTCTTTTGTCATCATGGTTAGCTGGCTGCGCCTGTGCATCCGCCCTGCTAGAAACAATGCCCCTCGTTGTCATATTTATTTTGTCAGCGAGGGTGTGGTTTATGGGCACGAGCAGTGCATATGTTCACCTGTCTTAACTCATCTCCTTCCGCCTTCTTCAGACTGTGCGGCCTCCTGGCCGTGGTGGGCGATAAGGGATCAGCTGAGGCCGCCCAGTCTGGAGCAGGTGTAAGGACATGTGTGAGCGGCAAACCTATTTACTGCACAAGGCCACGAATCCCAGCCACGCAGTGTGATTTTTTGAAAACACACTGTGGGTCTGGGATTTATGTCCATCGCTAACCGCAACGGCCGACATGAAATGAGGTCAGAAGACAGGAAGCGCTCACAGCGCATGGCCAAGGGATCACAATAGCGCAGACTCCTGTACAGCAAATAACAACGCTCAGGAATCTGCGCCCAGTACCTAGGTGCAAATTTTGACACCTGTGCTGCGTCTCCTTAAAAAGACAAGTCACGCCTCCACAACTGTTTGACAGTATAATGGGCTAAATAGTGTACGTGTTTTATTCAGCGTGTGCAAGGAGCAAACCAAATAGAGCAACCTTTTACTTGTGCAGCATTAATGCTGCACAAGGTGTGGCTCTTGTACCTTGCAACACCTGAGGGGGGGTTAAAGGTAACCTTTGAAATTGGTTCAACTAGGCTTCGTCCTACACTCTGCTCCTCTCCTGCTGACCCTGGGCTCAAACACCGCTAGTTTTTGCCCGGAACTGCTAGCTGCACAGAGAAAAACACCAGTCAATGTGTTAGTGGGGTTCAGCACCGCCAGCTGTTCCCCTGCTGTGTAGTCGGCATCGTGTCCAGCACAAGCCACGCTGGCACAACTGACCAAAAGCTGCCACCAGTGCAGGCTTCGGCCTACACTCTGCTCCTCTCCTCCTCCTGCTGACCCTGGGCTCAAACACCGCCAGTTTCTGCCCGGAAGTGCTAGCTGCACAGAGAAAAACACCAGCCAATGTGTTAGTGGGGTTCAGCACCGCCAGCTGTTCCCCCGCTGTGTAGCCGGCATCGTGTCCAGCACAAGCCACGCTGGCACAACTGACCAAAAGCTGCCACCAGTGCAGGCTTCGGCCTACACATTGCTCCACTCCTCCTCCTGCTGACCCTGGGCTCTAACACCGCCAGTTTTTGCCCGGACATGCGAGCTGCACAGAGAAAAACACCAGTCAATGTGTCAGTGGGGTTCAGCAACGCCAGCTGTTCCCCTGCTGTGTAGCTTGCAACGTGACCTGCAAACGCCACGCAGGCACATGAACTGAAATTGAAGGGAGCCTGCCCCCCACCCCCAGGTGTTTCTATGTATAACAGCCACCTTGTACAGCAGTACTGCTGCATTTGTACAAGGTGGCTGACTTTTTCTCCTTGCCCACGTGGAACTCAACACGTACAAAATGTGTCTCATTGAGACCATTCCACTGTCCCTGAGGTGTGACTTTCCTTTCTAATGATACGCAGCACCACCCTTGTTAGCGCTGCCCGTCTTTTGACATCATTGGTTAGCTGGCTGCGCCTGTGCGTCTGCCCTGCTCGAAACAACGCCCCTCGGTGTCTTATTTTTTTGGACAGCGAGGGTGTGATTGATGGGCATGTGCAGTGCATATGTTTGCCTGTGTTCACTCATCTCCTTCCGCCTTCTTCAGACTGGGTGTCCTCATGGCCGCGGCAGGCGATAAGGGATCAGATGAGGCAGCCCAGTCTGAAGCTGGTGTAAGGACATGTGTGAGTGTCAAACATATTTACTGCACAAGGCCACGAATCCCAGCCACGCAGTGTGATTTTTTGAAAACACACTGTGGGTCTGGGATTCATGTCCATCGCTAACTGCAACGGCCGACATGAAATGAGGTGAGAAGACAGGAAGCGCTCACAGCGCATGACCAAGGGATCACAATAGCGCAGACTCCTGTACAGCAAATAACAACGCTCAGGAATCTGCGCCCAGCAGCTAGGTGTAAATTTTGACACCTGTGCTGCATCTCCTTAAAAAGACAAGTCACGCCTCCACTACTGTTTGACAGTATAGTGGGCTAAATAGTGTACGTGTTTTATTCAGCGTGTGCAAGGAGCAAATTAAATAGAGCAACCTTTTACTTGTGCAGCATTAATGCTGCACAAGGTGTGGCTCTTGTACCTTGCAACACCTGAGGGGGGGTTAAAGGTAACCTTTGAAATTGGTTCAACTAGGCTTCGGCCTACACTCTGCTCCTCTCCTGCTGACCCTGGGCTCAAACACCGCTAGTTTTTGCCCGGAACTGCTAGCTGCACAGAGAAAAACACCAGTCAATGTGTTAGTGGGGTTCAGCACCGCCAGCTGTTCCCCTGCTGTGTAGTCAGCATCGTGTCCAGCAAAAGCCACGCTGGCACAACTGACCAAAAGCTGCCACCAGTGCAGGCTTCGGCCTACACTCTGCTCCTCTCCTCCTCCTGCTGACCCTGGGCTCAAACACCGCCAGTTTCTGCCCGGAAGTGCAAGCTGCACAGAGAAAAACACCAGCCAATGTGTTAGTGGGGTTCAGCACCGCCAGCTGTTCCCCCGCTGTGTAGCCGGCATTGTGTCCAGCACAAGCCACGCTGGCACAACTGACCAAAAGCTGCCACCAGTGCAGGCTTCGGCCTACACTCTGCTCCTCTCCTCCTCCTGCTGACCCTGGGCTCAAACACCGCCAGTTTCTGCCCGGAAGTGCTAGCTGCACAGAGAAAAACACCAGCCAATGTGTTAGTGGGGTTCAGCACCGCCAGCTGTTCCCCTGCTGTGTAGCCGGCATCGTGTCCAGCACAAGCCACGCTGGCACAACCGACCAAAAGCTGCCACCAGTGCAGGCTTCAGCCTACACTCTGCTCCTCTCCTCCTCCTGCTGACCCTGGGCTCAAACACCTCCAGTTTCTGCCCGGAAGTGCTAGCTGCACAGAGAAAAACACCAGCCAATGTGTTAGTGGGGTTCAGCACCGCCAGCTGTTCCCCTGCTGTGTAGCCGGCAACGTGACCTGCAAACGCCACGCAGGCACATGAACTGAAATTAAAGGGAACCTGGCCCCACCCCCCCAGGTGTTTCTATGTATAACAGCCACCTTGTACAGCAGTACTGCTGCATTTGTACAAGGTGGCTGACTTTTTCTCCTTGCCCACGTGGAACTCAACACGTACAAAATGTGTCTCATTAGAGACCATTCCACTGTCCCTGAGGTGTGACTTTCCTTTCTAATGACACGCAGCACCCCCATTGTTAGCGCTGCCCGTCTTCTGACATCATTGGTTGGCTGGCTGTGCCTGTGCGTCCGCCCTGCCCGACACAACGCCCCTCGTTGTCTCATATATTTTGACTGCGAGGGTGTGATTGATGGGCACAAGCAGTGCATATGTTCCCCTGTCTTCACTCCCCTCCTTCCGCCTTCTTCTGACTGTGCGGCCTCATGGCCGCGGCATGCGATAAGGGATCAGCTGAGGCCGCCCAGTCTGAAGCAGGTGTAAGGACATGTGTGATCGGTGAACATATTTACTGCACAAGGCCACGAATCCCAGCACTGCAGTGTGACTTTAGGAAAAGGCACTGTGGGTCTGGGATTTATGGCCATCGTTAACCGCACCGGCCAACATGAAATGAGGTCATGAGACGGCCTGCACTAACAGGGTATTGCCAAGGGATAACACAAGAGCGCAGTTTCCTGTACTGCAAATTACAACGGTAAGGAATCTGCGCCCAGCACCTAGGTGTAAATTTGTACACCTGTGCTGCGTCTCCTTAAAAAGACAAGTCACGCCTCCACTACTGTTTGACAGTATAATGGGCTAAATAGTGTACGTGTTTTATTCAGCGTGTGCAAGGAGCAAAATTAAGAGAGCAACCTTTGACTTGTGCATCATTAATGCAGTTCAAGGTGTGGCTCTTGTACCTTGCAACACCTGAGGGGGGGTTAAAGGTTACCTTTGAAATTGGTTCAACTAGGCTTCGGCCTACACTCTGCTCCTCTCCTCCTCCTGCTGACCCTGGGCTCAAACACCGCCAGTTTCTGCCCGGACATGCTAGCTGCACAGAGAAAAACACCCACCATTGTGTCAGTGGGGTTCAGCACCGCCAGCTGTTCCCCCGCTCTGTAGCCGGCATCGTGTCCAGCACAAGCCACGCTGGCACAACTGACCAAAAGCTGCCACCAGTGCAGGCTTCGGCCTACACTCTGCTCCTCTCCTCCTCCTGCTGACCCTGGGCTCAAACACCGCCAGTTTCTGCCCGGACATGCTAGCTGCACAGAGAAAAACACCCACCATTGTGTCAGTGGGGTTCAGCACCGCCAGCTGTTCCCCCGCTCTGTAGCCGGCATCGTGTCCAGCACAAGCCACGCTGGCACAACTGACCAAAAGCTGCCACCAGTGCAGGCTTCGGCCTACACTCTGCTCCTCTCCTCCTCCTGCTGACCCTGGGCTCAAACACCGCCAGTTTCTGCCCGGACATGCTAGCTGCACAGAGAAAAACACCCACCATTGTGTCAGTGGGGTTCAGCACCACCAGCTGTTCCCCCGCTGTGTAGCCGGCATCGTGTCCAGCACAAGCCACGCTGGCACAACTGACCAAAAGCTGCCACCAGTGCAGGCTTCGGCCTACACTCTGCTCCTCTCCTCCTCCTGCTGACCCTGGGCTCAAACACCTCCAGTTTCTGCCCGGAAGTGCTAGCTGCACAGAGAAAAACACCAGCCAATGTGTTAGTGGGGTTCAGCACCGCCAGCTGTTCCCCTGCTGTGTAGCCGGCAACGTGTCCTGCAAACGCCACGCAGGCACATGAACTGAAATTGAAGGGAGCCTGCCCCCCACCCCCAGGTGTTTCTATGTATAACAGCCACCTTGTACGGCAGTACTGCTGCATTTGTACAAGGTGGCTGACTTTTTCTCCTTGCCCACGTGGAACTCAACACGTACAAAATGTGTCTCATTAGAGACCATTCCACTGTCCCTGAGGTGTGACTTTCCTTTCTAATGACACGCAGCACCCCCATTGTTAGCGCTGCCCGTCTTCTGACATCATTGGTTGGCTGGCTGTGCCTGTGCGTCCGCCATGCCTGACACAACGGCCCTCGTTGTCTTACTTATTTTGACTGCGAGGGTGTGATTGATGGGCACGAGCAGTGCATATCTTCGCCTGTCTTAACTCATCTCCTTCCGCCTTCTTCAGACTGTGCAGCCTCATGGCCGCGGCATGCGAGAAGGGATCAGCAGAGGCCGCCCAGTCTGAAGCAGGTGTAAGGACGTGTGTGAGCGGCCAAAATATTTACTGATCAAGGCCACGAATCCCAGCACCGCAGTGTGACTTTATGAAAAGGCACTGTGGGTCTGGGATTTATGGCCATCGTTAACCGCACCGGCCAACATGAAATGAGGTCATAAGACGGGCAGCTCTAACAGGGCATTGCCAAGGGATAACACAAGAGTGCAGACTCCTGTACAGCAAATAACAACGCTCAGGAAGCTGCGCCAAGCACCAAGGCGTTATTTGGGACACCTGTGCTGCGTCTCCTTAAAAAGCCAAGTCACGCATCCACTACAGTTTGACTGTAGAATGGGCTAAATTGTGTACGTCTTTCATTCAGCGTGTGCAAGTAGACAAATTAATAGAGCAACCTTTCACTTGTGCAGCATTAATACTGCACAAGGTGTGTCTCTTGTACTTTGTAACACCTGAGGGGGGGTTAAAGGTTTCCTTTGAAATTGGTTCAACTAGGCTTTGGCCTACACTCTGCTCCTCTCCTCCTCCTCCTGCTTCACCACGGGCTCTAACATCACTAGTTTTTGCCCGCAAGTGCTAGCTGCACAGAGAAAAACACCCGCCATTGTGTTAGTGGGGCTCAGCAACGCCAGCTGTTCCCACACTGTGTAGCCGGCAAAGTGTCCTGCAAACGCAATGCTGACACAAAGCTGCCTCCAGTGCAGGCTTCGGCCTACACTATGCTCCCCCTGCTTACCCTTTGCTCCAGCACCGCTAGTTGGAGCTCTAGGAAGACGATCTTTAATAGGCAACGCATCTGGGTTCCAGCACCGCCAGCTGGTTCTCGGCAGTGTTCTTGACACAGGTACTCCCTCGTGCCAAGCCTGGTTTCAGCACCGTCAGCTGTTTCCGGGTTGTGTCAAGCTCACTGAGACGCCTATGCTTGCCCCGTCGTGGTGCGGTCGGGTTAGGCAACTCCAGGGTGCCTCCAGTTTAGGAGCTTCCTATGTGGGCTGCGTGAACTGGTAGTCAAGGCTGGTTCTGTAGTGCCAGTAGGCCCAGCTCCCCCTGTAGGACTGTTGGGGTTCGGTAACTGCGGCTGCCTCGCGGCCTAGCTGTTCTCTCCTCTCCTGTGGGCCTTCGGGTCCACCACCTGGTTCCAGCACCGTCAGCTGGTTCCAGGCCGAGCCTTTGGCTTAGGTGCCTCCTCCTGGGTATCCGAGTTCCGCCAACGTCAGGCGGTCCTTGGTAGTACTTTTAAGTGCGGGCACCTACAGCTTAGTAACCGGGTTCCAGCACCGCCAGCTGGTCCTCGGTCGTGCCATTGGCTCTTGCACACTGGGGCAACGCATCTGGGTTCCAGCACCGCCAGCTGGTTCTCGGCAGTGTTTTTGTCACAGGTACTCCCTCGTGCCAAACCTGGTTTCAGCACCGTCAGCTGTTTCCGGGTTGTGTCAAACTCGCTGAGACGCCTATGCTTGCCCCGTCGTGTTGCGGTCGGGTTAGCCAACTCCAGGGTGCCTCCAGTTTAGGAGCTTCCTGTTGTGAATTCTGTGGCTGAGTTCACTTCTGTGGTCACAAGTGGTATTGCAGTCTCTGGGCTTCCTCCCTCAGGTGTTTTGGTGAGCTCGTTGGCTGCCTTGCTATTTAGCTCCACCTGAGTCTGTCTTCCTTGCTCCTTGTCAATGTTCCAGTGTTGGATCTGAGCTACTGCATCTTTCCTTGGGCCTGCTGCTCTGCTAGATAAGTGCTTCTAGTTTGTTTTCTGTTTTTTCTGTCCAGCTTGCTATTAACTTTTGCTGGAAGCTCTGAGAAGCAAAGGGGTGCACCGCCGTGCTGTTAGTTCGGCACGGTGGGTCTTTTTGCCCCTTTGCGTGGTTTTCGTTTTAGGGTTTTTTGTAGACTGCATAGTTCTCTTTGCTATCCTCACTCTGTCTAGAATATCGGGCCTCACTTTGCTGAATCTATTTCATTCCTACGTTTGTCTTTTCATCTTGCTAACAGTCATTATATGTGGGGGGCTGCCTATTCCTTTGGGGTATTTCTCTGAGGTAAGTCAGGCTTGTATTTCTATCTTCAGGCTAGTCAGCTCCTCAGGCAGTGCCGAGTTGCATAGGTAGTTGATAGGCGCAATCCACTGCTGCTTACAGTTGTGTGAGGATAGATCAGGTACTGCAGTCTACAGAGATTCCACGTCTCAGAGCTCGTCCTATTGTTTTTGGTTATTGCCAGATCTCTGTATGTGCGCTGATTACTGCACGCTGTGTTGCCTGATTGCCAGCCATAACAGCTTCCTATGTGGGCTGCATGAATTGGTAGTCAAGGCTGGTTCTGTAGTGCCAGTAGGCCCAGCTCCCCCTGTAGGACTGTTGGCGTTCGGTAACTGCGGCTGCCTCGCGGCCTAGCTGTTCTCTCCTCTCCTGTGGGCCTTGGGGTCCACCACCTGGTTCCAGCACCGTCAGCTGGTTCCGGGCCGAGCCTTTGGCTTAGGTGCCTCCTCCTGGGTATCCGAGTTCTGCCAACGTCAGGCGGTCCTTGGTAGTGCTTTTAAGCGCGGGCACCTACAGCTTAGTAACCGGGTTCCAGCACCGCCAGCTGGTCCTCGGTCGTGCCATTGGCTCTTGCACACTGGGGCAACGCATCTGGGTTCCAGCACCGCCAGCTGGTTCTCGGCAGTGTTCTTGTCACAGGTACTCCCTCGTGCCAAGCTTGGTTTCAGCACCGTCAGCTGTTTCCGGGTTGTGTCAAGCTCACTGAGACGCCTATGCTTGCCCCGTCGTGGTGCGGTCGGGTTAGCCAACTCCAGGGTGCCTCCAGTTTAGGAGCTTCCTATGTGGGCTGCGTGAACTGGTAGTCAAGGCTGGTTCTGTAGTGCCAGTAGGCCCAGCTCCCCCTGTAGGACTGTTGGGGTTCGGTAACTGCGGCTGCCTCGCGGCCTAGCTGTTCTCTCCTCTCCTATGGGCCTTCGGGTCCACCACCTGGTTCCAGCACCGTCAGCTGGTTCCAGGCCGAGCCTTTGGCTTAGGTGCCTCCTCCTGGGTATCCGAGTTCCGCCAACGTCAGGCGGTCCTTGGTAGTGCTTTTAAGCGCGGGCACCTACAGCTTAGTAACCGGGTTCCAGCACCGCCAGCTGGTCCTCGGTCGTGCCATTGGCTCTTGCACACTGGGGCAACGCATCTGGGTTCCAGCACCGCCAGCTGGTTCTCGGCAGTGTTCTTGACACAGGTACTCCCTCGTGCCAAGCCTGGTTTCAGCACCGTCAGCTGTTTCCGGGTTGTGTCAAGCTCACTGAGACGCCTATGCTTGCCCCGTCGTGGTGCGGTCGGGTTAGCCAACTCCAGGGTGCCTCCAGTTTAGGAGCTTCCTATGTGGGCTGCGTGAACTGGTAGTCAAGGCTGGTTCTGTAGTGCCAGTAGGCCCAGCTCCCCCTGTAGGACTGTTGGGGTTCGGTAACTGCGGCTGCCTCGCGGCCTAGCTGTTCTCTCCTCTCCTGTGGGCCTTGGGGTCCACCACCTGGTTCCAGCACCGTCAGCTGGTTCCGGGCCGAGCCTTTGGCTTAGGTGCCTCCTCCTGGGTATCCGAGTTCTGCCAACGTCAGGCGGTCCTTGGTAGTGCTTTTAAGCGCGGGCACCTACAGCTTAGTAACCGGGTTCCAGCACCGCCAGCTGGTCCTCGGTCGTGCCATTGGCTCTTGTACACTGGGGCAACGCATCTGGGTTCCAGCACCACCAGCTGGTTCTCGGCAGTGTTCTTGTCACAGGTACTCCCTCGTGCCAAGCCTGGTTTCAGCACCGTCAGCTGTTTCCGGGTTGTGTCAAGCTCACTGAGACGCCTATGCTTGCCCCGTCGTGGTGCGGTCGGGTTAGCCAACTCCAGGGTGCCTCCAGTTTAGGAGCTTCCTATGTGGGCTGCGTGAACTGGTAGTCAAGGCTGGTTCTGTAGTGCCAGTAGGCCCAGCTCCCCCTGTAGGACTGTTGGGGTTCGGTAACTGCGGCTGCCTCGCGGCCTAGCTGTTCTCTCCTCTCCTGTGGGCCTTCGGGTCCACCACCTGGTTCCAGCACCGTCAGCTGGTTCCAGGCCGAGCCTTTGGCTTAGGTGCCTCCTCCTGGGTATCCGAGTTCCGCCAACATCAGGCGGTCCTTGGTAGTGCTTTTAAGTGCGGGCACCTACAGCTTAGTAACCGGGTTCCAGCACCGCCAGCTGGTCCTCGGTCGTGCCATTGGCTCTTGCACACTGGGGCAACGCATCTGGGTTCCAGCACCGCCAGCTGGTTCTCGGCAGTGTTCTTGTCACAGGTACTCCCTCGTGCCAAACCTGGTTTCAGCACCGTCAGCTGTTTCCGGGTTGTGTCAAACTCGCTGAGACGCCTATGCTTGCCCCGTCGTGTTGCGATCGGGTTAGCCAACTCCAGGGTGCCTCCAGTTTAGGAGCTTCCTATGTGGGCTGCATGAATTGGTAGTCAAGGCTGGTTCGGTAGTGCCAGTAGGCCCAGCTCCCCCTGTAGGACTGTTGGCGTTCGATAACTGCGGCTGCCTCGCGGCCTAGCTGTTCTCTCCTCTCCTGTGGGCCTTGGGGTCCACCACCTGGTTCCAGCACCGTCAGCTGGTTCCGGGCCGAGCCTTTGGCTTAGGTGCCTCCTCCTGGGTATCCGAGTTCTGCCAACGTCAGGCGGTCCTTGGTAGTGCTTTTAAGCGCGGGCACCTACAGCTTAGTAACCGGGTTCCAGCACCGCCAGCTGGTCCTCGGTTGTGCCATTGGCTCTTGCACACTGGGGCAACGCATCTGGGTTCCAGCACCGCCAGCTGGTTCTCGGCAGTGTTCTTGTCACAGGTGCTCCCTCGTGCCAAGCCTGGTTTCAGCACCGTCAGCTATTTCCGGGTTGTGTCAAGCTCACTGAGACGCCTATGCTTGCCCCGTCGTGGTGCGGTCGGGTTAGCCAACTCCAGGGTGCCTCCAGTTTAGGAGCTTCCTATGTGGGCTGCGTGAACTGGTAGTCAAGGCTGGTTCTGTAGTGCCAGTAGGCCCAGCTCCCCCTGTAGGACTGTTGGGGTTCGGTAACTGCGGCTGCCTCGCGGCCTAGCTGTTCTCTCCTCTCCTGTGGGCCTTCGGGTCCACCACCTGGTTCCAGCACCGTCAGCTGGTTCCAGGCCGAGCCTTTGGCTTAGGTGCCTCCTCCTGGGTATCCGAGTTCCGCCAACGTCCGGCGGTCCTTGGTAGTGCTTTTAAGCGCGGGCACCTACAGCTTAGTAACCGGGTTCCAGCACCGCCAGCTGGTCCTCGGTCGTGCCATTGGCTCTTGCACACTGGGGCAACGCATCTGGGTTCCAGCACCGCCAGCTGGTTCTCGGCAGTGTTCTTGACACAGGTACTCCCTCGTGCCAAGCCTGGTTTCAGCACCGTCAGCTGTTTCCGGGTTGTGTCAAGCTCACTGAGACGCCTATGCTTGCCCCGTCGTGGTGCGGTCGGGTTAGCCAACTCCAGGGTGCCTCCAGTTTAGGAGCTTCCTATGTGGGCTGCGTGAACTGGTAGTCAAGGCTGGTTCTGTAGTGCCAGTAGGCCCAGCTCCCCCTGTAGGACTGTTGGGGTTCGGTAACTGCGGCTGCCTCGCGGCCTAGCTGTTCTCTCCTCTCCTGTGGGCCTTCAGGTCCACCACCTGGTTCCAGCACCATCAGCTGGTTCTCGGCAGTGTCTTTTGCTCTTGTACCTTCTGCTCCCCATCCTGGTTCCAGTACCGTCAGCTGGTTCCGGGCAGAGCCTTTGGCTTAGGTGCCTCCTTCTGGGTATCCGAGTTCCGCCAACGTCAGGCGGTCCTTGGTAGTGCTTTTTAGCACGGGTACCTCCTGCTTAGTAACCGGGTTCCAGTAACGTCAGCTGGTCCTCGGTAGTTCCATAGGCTCTTGAACCTTCGGGTAGCCATCCGAGTTCCAGTTCCATCAGCTGGTTCTTGGCATTTTCTCAGCCTTCTTGTACCTTCTGCTACATTTCCAAGTTGAAGACCCTAAAGTCGACGACCCGGAAGACCACCCCGATGACGACGACGACCCGGAAGACCACCCCGATGACGACGACGGCGGAGACGACGACGGCGGAGACGACGACGGCTGAGACGACGACGGCGGAGATGACGACACTGGAGACGACGACCCTGGAGACGATGACATGGAAGACCGAGAAGCAGAAGAACAAGAGGCTGCAGAACAAAGAGCAGAAGAACATTAAGCATAAGACTTAATATCAGAGCAAAAGATATTATCTAAATTATATGCAGAAGAAGACTAAGCAGTGTATGGGGGTGAGTCCGTTCCTCCTCGTGGTGCCCCTGGATAAAGCCTGATGCTGCAGGCCAAACTGAACGCGGACAAATCTAACTTTTGTGACTGGCAGAACGGAAGGTGTAATCTTCCAACTTTTATAGATAACAACTACGGGAATGCCTGTCACAAATGAGAATATGATGAAGAAGTAGAATAGGAAGAATAATAACAGTGGAATAAAAAGAATATGTAGAATAGAAAGAATAATAATAGTTGAATAAAATGAATATGAAGAATGTAATCAAAAAAAAAAAAAAGGTAAAGGATGAAGAAGAAGATGAATAAGGTGAAGAAGAAGTTGATGTCAAAGATGCTGATGATGATGAAGATGAAAGTGTGGGAAAAGAAAAAAAAAAAAAGAAAAAAAAGAAGGGGAAGGGCGTGGAATAGTGAAACATCAATATCTGACAAAATTAAAAAAAAAAATTACATAGTCAATATCTTTGTCACTCCGAACATCTTAAAAAAAAACAAAAAACATGATATTCTATTTGATTGGGATAAACCTCTATGACTTTAATGTCTCCGCCACCTCCCCAAATACATCCGGCATTATTCTTAGTTGTTTTCCTTCATGTAGAATGAACCTACAAGGCAAGAAAGGGTTTATTTTAATTCCGATATTTTGGTCCCATTGACTTGCATTGGGATCGGGTATCGGTATCGGCGATATCCGATATTTTTTGAATATCGGCCGATCCAATCCGATACCGATACTTTCCGATATCGGAAGGTATCGCTCAACACTAATCCTGATGATTCTGATAATGTTTTCTCGTGACATATTGTACTTCATGATAGTGGTAACATTTCTTCGATAAGACTTGCGTGTATTTGTGAAAAAAATGGAAATGTGGCGAAAATTTTGAAAATTTTGCAATTTTCCAACTTTGAAATTTGATGCCCTTAAATCACAAAGATACGTCACACAAAATACTTAATAAGTAGCATTTCGCACATGTCTACTTTACATCAGCACAATTTTGGAACCCCAAATTTTTTTTGTTAGGGAGTTATAAGGGTTAAAAGTTGCCCAGCAATTTCTCATTTTTACAACACCATTTTTTAGGGACCACATCTCATTTGAAGTCATTTTGAGGGGTCTATGTAACATAGTAACATAGTAACATAGTTAGTAAGGCCGAAAAAAGACATTTGTCCATCCAGTTCAGCCTATATTCCATCATAATAAATCCCCAGATCTACGTCCTTCTACAGAACCTAATTGTATGATACAATATTGTTCTGCTCCAGGAAGACATCCAGGCCTCTCTTGAACCCCTCGACTGAGTTCGCCATCACCACCTCCTTAGGCAAGCAATTCCAGATTCTCACTGCCCTAACAGTAAAGAATCCTCTTCTATGTTGGTGGAAAAACCTTCTCTCCTCCAGACGCAAAGAATGCCCCCTTGTGCCCGGAGAATGCCCCCTTGTGCATGTGATAGAAAATAACCAAGCGTGACACCATTCTAAAACCTGCACCCCTCAATGTGCTCAAAACGACATTCAAGAAGTTTATTAACCCTTCAAGTGTTTCACAGGAATTTTTGGAATGTTTAAATAAAAATGAACATTTAACATTTTTCACACAAAATTTATTTCAGCTCCAATTTGTTTTATGTTACCAAGGGTAACACGAGAAAATGGACCCCAAAAGTTGTTGTGCAATTTATCCTGAGTATACGGATACCCCATATGTGGGGTAAACCACTATTTGGGCGCATGGCAGATCTCGGAAGAGAAGGAGCGCCATTAGACTTTTCAATGCAGAATTGACTGGAATTGAGATGGGACGCCATGTTGCATTTGGAGAGCCACTGATGTGCCTAAACATTGAAACCCCCCCAAAATGACAACATTTTAGAAAGTAGCCCCCCAAGGAACTTATCTAGATGTGCTGTGAGAACTTTGAACCCCCCAGTGTTTCACTACAGTTTATAACGCAGAGCCGTGAAAATAAAAAATCATTTTTCTTCCACAAACATTATTTTTAGCCCCCAGTTTTGTATTTTCCCAAGGGTAAGAGGAGAAATTGGACCCCAAAAGTTGTTGTTCAATTTGTACTGAGTATGCTGACACTCCATATGTGGGGGGAACCATCGTTTGGGCACATGGCAGAGCTCGGAAGGGAAAGAGTGCCATTTGTAATGCAGACTTAGATGGACTGGTCTGCAGGCATTACATTGAGTTTGCAGAGCCCCTAATGTAGCTAAACAGTAGAAACCCCCCACAAGTGACTCCATTATGGAAACTAGACCCCTAAGGACCTTATCTAGATGTGTTGAGAGAACTTTGAACCCCCAAGTGTTTCACTACAGTTTATGACGCAGAGCGGTAAAAAAAAAATCATTTTTTTTCAAACAAAAATGTTTTTTAGCCCCCCAAATTTTTATTTTCGCAAGGGTAACAAGAGAATTTGGACCCCAAAAGTTGTTGTTCAATTTGTCAATTTGAGTACGCTGATTGTTATGGCTGGCAATCAGGCAACACAGCGTGCAGTAATCAGCGCACATACAGAGATCTGGCAATAACCAAAAACAATAGGACGAGCTCTGAGACGTGGAATCTCTGTAGACTGCAGTACCTGATCTATCCTCACACAACTATAAGCAGCAGTGGATTGCGCCTATCAACTACCTATGCAACTCGGCACTGCCTGAGGAGCTGACTAGCCTGAAGATAGAAATACAAGCCTGACTTACCTCAGAGAAATACCCCAAAGGAATAGGCAGCCCCCCACATATAATGACTGTTAGCAAGATGAAAAGACAAACGTAGGAATGAAATAGATTCAGCAAAGTGAGGCCCGATATTCTAGACAGAGCGAGGATAGCAAAGAGAACTATGCAGTCTACAAAAAACCCTAAAACGAAAACCACGCAAAGGGGCAAAAAGACCCACCGTGCCGAACTAACAGCACGGCGGTGCACCCCTTTGCTTCTCAGAGCTTCCAGCAAAAGTTAATAGCAAGCTGGACAGAAAAAACAGAAAACAAACTAGAAGCACTTATCTAGCAGAGCAGCAGGCCCAAGGAAAGATGCAGTAGCTCAGATCCAACACTGGAACATTGACAAGGAGCAAGGAAGACAGACTCAGGTGGAGCTAAATAGCAAGGCAGCCAACAAGCTCACCAAAACACCTGAGGGAGGAAGCCCAGAGACTGCAATACCACTTGTGACCACAGAAGTGAACTCAGCCACAGAATTCACAACAGTACCCCCCCCTTGAGGAGGGGTCACCGAACCCTCACCAGAACCCCCAGGCCGACCAGGATGAGCCACATGAAAGGCACGAACAAGATCTGGGGCATGGACATCAGAGGCAAAAACCCAGGAATTATCTTCCTGAGCATAACCCTTCCATTTGACCAGATACTGGAGTTTCCGTCTAGAGACATGAGAATCCAAAATCTTCTCCACAATATACTCCAATTCCCCCTCCACCAAAACAGGGGCAGGAGGCTCCACAGATGGAACCATAGGTGCCACGTATCTCCTCAACAACGACCTATGGAATACATTATGTATGGAAAAGGAGTCTGGGAGGGTCAGACGAAAAGACACCGGATTGAGAATCTCAGAAATCCTATACGGACCAATAAAACGAGGTTTAAATTTAGGAGAGGAAACCTTCATAGGTATATGACGAGAAGATAACCAAACCAGATCCCCAACACGAAGTCGGGGTCCCACACGGCGTCTGCGATTAGCGAAAAGCTGAGCCTTCTCCTGGGACAAGGTCAAATTGTCCACTACCTGAGTCCAGATCTGCTGCAACCTGTCCACCACATAATCCACACCAGGACAGTCCGAAGACTCAACCTGTCCTGAAGAGAAATGAGGATGGAACCCAGAATTGCAGAAAAATGGAGAGACCAAGGTAGCCGAGCTGGCCCGATTATTAAGGGCGAACTCAGCCAACGGCAAAAATGACACCCAATCATCCTGGTCAGCGGAAACAAAACATCTCAGATATGTTTCCAAGGTCTGATTGGTTCGTTCGGTCTGGCCATTAGTCTGAGGATGGAAGGCCGAGGAAAAAGATAGGTCAATGCCCATCCTACCACAAAAGGCTCGCCAGAACCTCGAGACAAACTGGGAACCTCTGTCAGAAACAATATTCTCAGGAATGCCATGTAAACGAACCACATGCTGGAAGAACAAAGGCACCAAATCAGAGGAGGAAGGCAATTTAACCAAGGGCACCAGATGGACCATTTTAGAAAAGCGATCACAGACCACCCAAATGACCGACATTTTTTGAGAAATGGGAAGGTCAGAAATGAAATCCATCGAAATATGTGTCCAAGGCCTCTTCGGGACCGGCAAGGGCAAAAGCAACCCACTGGCACGTGAACAGCAGGGCTTAGCCCTAGCACAAATTCCACAGGACTGCACAAAAGCACGCACATCCCGTGACAGAGATGGCCACCAGAAGGATCTAGCAACCAACTCCCTGGTACCAAAGATTCCTGGATGACCGGCCAGCACCGAACAATGAAGTTCAGAGATAACTTTACTAGTCCACCTATCAGGGACGAACAGTTTCTCGGCCGGACAACGATCAGGTTTATTAGCCTGAAATTTCTGCAACACTCTCCGCAAATCAGGGGAGATGGCAGACACAATGACTCCTTCCTTGAGGATACTCGCCGGCTCAGATAACCCCGGAGAGTCGGGCACAAAACTCCTAGACAGAGCATCCGCCTTCACATTTTTAGAGCCCGGAAGGTATGAAATCACAAAATCAAAACGAGCAAAAAATAACGACCAACGGGCCTGTCTAGGATTCAAGCGCTTGGCAGACTCAAGATAAGTAAGGTTCTTATGATCAGTCAAAACCACCACGCGATGCTTAGCACCCTCAAGCCAATGACGCCACTCCTCGAATGCCCACTTCATGGCCAGCAACTCTCGGTTGCCCACATCATAATTACGCTCAGCAGCAGAAAATTTCCTGGAAAAGAAAGCACATGGTTTGAACACTGAGCAACCAGAACCTCTCTGTGACAAAACCGCCCCTGCACCAATCTCAGAAGCATCAACCTCGACCTGGAACGGAAGAGAAACATCAGGTTGACACAACACAGGGGCACAGCAAAAACGACGCTTCAACTCCTGAAAAGCTTCCACGGCAGCAGAAGACCAATTAACCAAATCAGCACCCTTCTTGGTCAAATCGGTCAATGGTCTGGCAATGCTAGAAAAATTACAGATGAAGCGACGATAAAAATTAGCAAAGCCCAGGAATTTCTGCAGACTTTTTAGAGATGTCGGCTGAGTCCAATCCTGGATGGCCTGAACCTTAACCGGATCCATCTCGATAGTAGAAGGGGAAAAGATGAACCCCAAAAATGAAACTTTCTGCACACCGAAGAGACACTTTGATCCCTTCACGAACAAGGAATTAGCACGCAGTACCTGGAAAACCATTCTGACTTGCTTCACATGAGACTCCCAATCATCTGAGAAGATCAAAATGTCATCCAAGTAAACAATCAAGAATTTATCCAGATACTCACGGAAAATGTCATGCATAAAAGACTGAAAAACAGATGGAGCATTGGCAAGTCCGAACGGCATCACCAGATACTCAAAATGACCCTCGGGCGTATTAAATGCCGTTTTCCATTCATCTCCCTGCCTGATTCTCACCAGATTATACGCACCACGAAGATCAATCTTAGTAAACCAACTAGCCCCCTTAATCCGAGCAAACAAGTCAGAAATCAATGGCAAGGGATACTGAAACTTAACAGTGATCTTATTAAGAAGGCGGTAATCAATACACGGTCTTAGCGAACCATCCTTCTTGGCTACAAAAAAGAACCCTGCTCCCAATGGTGACGACGATGGGCGAATATGTCCCTTCTCCAGGGACTCCTTCACATAACTGCGCATAGCGGTGTGTTCAGGTACGGACAAATTAAATAAACGACCCTTAGGGAATTTACTACCAGGAATCAAATCGATAGCACAATCACAATTCCTATGCGGAGGTAGGGCATCAGACTTGGACTCTTCAAATACATCCTGAAAGTCCGACAAGAACTCTGGGATGTCAGAAGGAATGGATGACGAAATAGACAAAAATGGAACATCACCATGTACTCCCTGACAACCCCAGCTGGTTACCGACATAGAGTTCCAATCCAATACTGGATTATGGGTTTGTAGCCATGGCAACCCCAACACGACCACATCATGCAAATTATGCAGTACCAAAAAGCGAATAACTTCCTGATGTGCAGGAGCCATGCACATGGTCAGCTGGGCCCAGTACTGAGGCTTATTCTTGGCCAAAGGTGTAGCATCAATTCCTCTCAACGGAATAGGACACCGCAAAGGCTCCAAGAAAAATCCACAACGTTTAGCATAATCCAAATCCATCAGATTCAGGGCAGCGCCTGAATCCACAAACGCCATGACAGAATATGATGACAAAGAGCACATTAAGGTAATGGACAAAAGGAATTTGGACTGTACAGTACCAATAACGGCAGAGCTATCGAACCGCCTAGTGCGTTTAGGACAATTAGAAATAGCATGAGTAGAATCACCACAATAGAAACACAGTCTGTTCAGACGTCTGTGTTCGTGCCGTTCTACTTTAGTCATAGTCCTGTCGCACTGCATAGGCTCAGGCTTACTCTCAGACAATACCGCCAGATGGTGCACAGATTTACGCTCGCGCAAGCGACGACCGATCTGAATGGCCAAGGACATAGACTCATTCAAACCAGCAGGCATAGGAAATCCCACCATTACATCCTTAAGAGCTTCAGAGAGACCCTTTCTGAACAAAGCCGCTAGTGCAGATTCATTCCACAGAGTGAGTACTGACCATTTCCTAAATTTCTGACAATATACTTCTACATCATCCTGACCCTGGCATAAAGCCAGCAGATTTTTCTCAGCTTGATCCACTGAATTAGGCTCATCGTAAAGCAATCCCAGCGCCTGGAAAAATGCATCAACATTACTCAATGCAGAATCTCCTGGTGCAAGAGAAAACGCCCAGTCCTGTGGGTCGCCGCGCAAAAAAGAAATAATAATCAAAACCTGTTGAATAGGATTACCAGAAGAATGAGGTTTCAAGGCCAAAAATAGCTTACAATTATTTCTGAAGCTCAGGAACTTAGTTCTGTCACCAAAAAACAAATCAGGAATCGGAATTCTTGGTTCTAGCATCGATTTCTGATCAATAGTATCTTGAATCTTTTGTACATTTACAACGAGATTATCCATTGAGGAGCACAGAGCCTGAATATCCATGTCCACAGCTGTGTCCTGAAGCACTCTAATGTCTAGGGGGAAAAAAAGACTGAAGACAGAGCTAAGAAAAAAAAATGATGTCAGGATTTCTTTTTTCCCTCTATTGGAAATCATTGAAGGGCTCCTTGTACTGTTATGGCTGGCAATCAGGCAACACAGCGTGCAGTAATCAGCGCACATACAGAGATCTGGCAATAACCAAAAACAATAGGACGAGCTCTGAGACGTGGAATCTCTGTAGACTGCAGTACCTGATCTATCCTCACACAACTATAAGCAGCAGTGGATTGCGCCTATCAACTACCTATGCAACTCGGCACTGCCTGAGGAGCTGACTAGCCTGAAGATAGAAATACAAGCCTGACTTACCTCAGAGAAATACCCCAAAGGAATAGGCAGCCCCCCACATATAATGACTGTTAGCAAGATGAAAAGACAAACGTAGGAATGAAATAGATTCAGCAAAGTGAGGCCCGATATTCTAGACAGAGCGAGGATAGCAAAGAGAACTATGCAGTCTACAAAAAACCCTAAAACGAAAACCACGCAAAGGGGCAAAAAGACCCACCGTGCCGAACTAACAGCACGGCGGTGCACCCCTTTGCTTCTCAGAGCTTCCAGCAAAAGTTAATAGCAAGCTGGACAGAAAAAACAGAAAACAAACTAGAAGCACTTATCTAGCAGAGCAGCAGGCCCAAGGAAAGATGCAGTAGCTCAGATCCAACACTGGAACATTGACAAGGAGCAAGGAAGACAGACTCAGGTGGAGCTAAATAGCAAGGCAGCCAACGAGCTCACCAAAACACCTGAGGGAGGAAGCCCAGAGACTGCAATACCACTTGTGACCACAGAAGTGAACTCAGCCACAGAATTCACAACAGCTGATACCCCATATGTTAGGGTAAAGCCCTGTTTGGGCGCACAGGAGAGCTTGGAAGGGAAGGGGCGCTGCTTTACTTTTTCAATGCAGAATTGGCTGGAATTGAGATCGGACACCATGTCGCGTTTGGAGAGCTTCTGATATGCCTAAACAGTGGAAACCCCCATTCTAACTGAAACTCTAACCCTAGCCCCCAACCCTAGCCCTAACCCTAGCCCTAGCCCTTACCCTAACCCTAGCCCTAACCCGAGCCCTAACCCTAGCCCTAAACCTAACACTAGCCCTAACCCTAACCCTAGCCTTAGCCCTACCCATAACCCTAACCCTAGCCCTAGCCCTAGCACTAACCCTAAACCTAGCCCTAACCCAAGCCCTAACCATAGCCCTAATCCTAACCCTAACCCTAATACTAACCCTAACCTTAACCCTAGCCCTAACCCTAACCCTAGCCCTAACCCTAATGGGAAAATGGAAATAAATACATTTTTTTTTATTTTATTATTTTTCCCTAACTAAGGGGGGATGAAGGGGGGTTTGATTTACTATTTATAGAGGGTTTTTTTAGCGGATTTTTATGATTGACAGCCGTTACACACTAAAAGACGCTTATTATTGCAAAAACTAGTTTTGAGAGCTATAATTTTTCCATATTTTGGTCCACAGAGTCATGTGAGGCCTTGTTTTTTGCGGGACGAGTTGATGTTTTTAATTGTAACATTTTCGGGCACGTGACATTTTTTGATCGCTTTTTATTCCGATTTTTGTGAGGCAGAATGACCAAAAACCAGCTATTCATGAATTTCTTTTGGGGGAGGCGTTTATACCGTTCCACGTTTGGTAAAATTGATGAAGCAGTTTTATTCTTTGGGTCAGTATGATTACAGTGATTCCTCATTTATATTTTTTTTATGTTTTGGCGCTTTTATACGATAAAAACTATTTTATAGAAAAAATAATTATTTTTGCATCGCTTTATTCTGAGGAATATAACTTTTTTATTTTTTCGCTGATGATGGAGTATGGTGGCTCGTTTTTTGCAGGATAAGATTATGTTTTCAGCTTTACCATGGTTATTTATATCCGTCTTTTTGATTGCGTGTTATTCCACTTTTTGTTCAGCGGTATGATAATAAAGCGTTGTTTTTTGCCTTTTTTTTACCTCGTTCACTGAAGGGGTTAACTAGCAGGACAGTTTTATAGGAGGGTTCGTTACGAACGCGGCAATACTAAATATGTTTACTTTTATTGTTTTTTTATTATTTAAAGAAATGTATTTATGGGAACAATATTTTTTTTATATTTAGGAGTTTGTTTTTTTTACACATGTGAATATTTTTTTTTTACTTTATAACATTGCCCGGGGAAACTTCATGTTATAGGGTCAGATCACTGATCTAACACTTTGCAGAGTACTGTGTCAGATCAGCGATCTGACATGCAGGGCTGCAGGCTTACCAGTGCTTGCTCTGAGCAGGCGCTGGTAAGCAACCTCCCTGCAGGACCTGCATGCAACCCTACGGCCTTTTTGGATCCAGGGCCTGCAGGGAGGAGACGCTCGGTACAAGGTGAGCACATCCCTGCGCGATGCTTCCCTGTACTGCCGGAACACTGCAATCATGTTTGATTGCAGTGTTTTGGGGGTTAATGTACAAGGGGCGGTCCATGACCACTCCTGGCACATAGTGCTGGATGTCAGCTGCGATAGTCAGCTGACACCCGACCGCGATCGGCTGCGCTCCCCCCGAGAGCGCGGCCGATCACATATGACATATTATCCCGTCGGTGGTCTTACGGGCCCACCCCACCTCGACCAGATAGTATGTCATATGGGATTAAGAGGTTAAATGATATATGTGAACAGAGGCATGCAAAGACAGTGGAGGGCCCATGTGCAAGACCAGAATATGGGCCTTTAAATTCCAATTGGCTTGTAATCATTTACAATTCAACCTGCTTTGGAGATGGTAGTGGGCCCCTTTACCTGTTTGTCACGGTTCCACCCCTCATTGCTTCTGAGATGCAGTTAATGACAGCTTGACCGTCCAATATGATACAGGGGCGTGCTGAAGCTGTCAGAACTTTGACAGCTTGGTCATCAAATCTGGTACAGGGGCATACTGAGCTGTCAATGTGTTGATTGACAGCTCGACTATCCAATCTGAGACTGGGAGGCATTATTCCGGATGATTGCCATGCTAATTAACTGAGCTGCTTCTCCCAGATGACTGCCAGACATACATTCAGCTGGTGAGGTTTGTTCTTCTGTGCCTTAAGTTCTGTATCAGGATTACCTAATGTTGAGATACTCTCCAGGTTGCTTATCTCTCATATTGAAAGGTAACATGGGATCCCTCTGAATATTTTGTCAGATAGGGGAGAACAATTTGTCTCAAAATTTTGGAGATATTATTGCAGTAAACTAGGGATTGACTTTTCATTTTCATTTGCTTATCACCCTGAAACCAATGAGAGAACAAATCAGTCTTTTGAACAAATTTTAAGATGCTTTGTGGCAGTTCAACAGGAGTTTACTTTTATCATTTGGGTAAATCAGTCTACCAGGACCTCACAGTTCTTCGGTAATTATGGTTTCATCCCCATTTTGGTGAATTTTCCAGGATTAGTTTTGAATGCCCTGGGGTGGAGGTCACCGTACAGAGACTTGGGGATGTCTGTGGAAAGGTTCAGAAGAATATTGAGACTGCTCAGATTCGCCAGAAATGAAAGGCCAATAGAAGATGTTCGATGGGTCCTGTTTTTAAGATTGGGGATAAGGTTTAGTTGTCATCTAGGAACATTAAAGTTAAAGTGCCGTCAGCGAAGTTGGGTCCAAAATTTATTGGTCCATATGAGATCTTAGAGGTGTTATTTCTGTGGCATTTATATTAATGCTTCCTCCATCCCTTTGCATCCCTAACGTATTCCATAAATCCCTATTAAAGGAGTATGTCCCTTCTGCATTGTCTCCCTCATCCCCACCTCCTCCACTTTCAGTAGACAGTGGCATGGAGTATGAGGTTCAGATGATTGTGGATTCTTAGAGGGTCCATAATTCCTTCCAGTATCTCATCCACTGTTGGTGATATGGAAAAAAGGAGAGATCCTGGGTCCCTCTTCGAGATGTGGAGGCTGATTGGTTAGTCAGGGTCTTCCATCTAAAATTTCATGGTAAGCCTGGGGGTTTGGTGACCCACCCTAGAAGAAGGGGTACTGTCATGGTTCCACCCCTCAGTGAGTTTTGGGATGCAGTTACTGACAGCTCTGCTGTACACTGTGGTACAGGGGCGTGCTGAGCTGTCAGTGTGTTGATTGACAGCCCGACTATCCAATCTGAGTCTGGGAGGCGTCAGCTGTCCCCAAGTGTTCATTATTCCGGGTGATTGCCACGCTACTTAACTGAGCTGCTTCTCCCAGACTACTGCCAGACGTATAAACAGCTGGTGAAGTTTGTTCTCCTGTGCCTTGAGTTATGTATGCTTGATCTTTTGATGCCTGACCTTGGATTTCATTCTGACCATCCGACTGGTTAACCCCTTCTTATCTGATCCATTATACTCCTGGTATTCTGACCTCAGAACATTACCTGACCACGCTTTTATCTCTTCCTTCTGTTTATATCGTACCATCCTGGCTTCTGACCTTGGACTCCTTGACCATTCTGACTCAGGGCTTGGCCGTGAGACGTGACTTGCATCATATGCACAAGTTGCACCAGTTGTATGTCTGCCCCTGTATGTACATTAAGGTTGTGAATAAGCTTAAAAATTTGTACTTAATTCTGTTTTCTATCTCTGTTAGAAGATAAGTTTCAAGTGATATCAGGAAGCAAAATTATTTGCAATTACTGTCATGTCTCCCGCTGTACAGCCATCAGTGACCAAAGGAAGGAGGTTGCATCTCCATTAACCCCTTTACCCCCAAGGGTGGTTTGCACGTTAATGACCGGGCCAATTTTTACAATTCTGACCACTGTCCCTTTATGAGGTTATAACTCTGGAACGCTTCAACGGATCCCAGTGATTCTGACATTGTTTTCTCGTGACAAATTGTACTTCATGATGAAATTTCGCAATTTTCCAAATTTGAATTTTTATGCAATTAAATCACAGAGATATGTCACACAAAATACTTAATAAGTAACATTTACCACATGTCTACTTTACATCAGCACAATTTTGGAACCAAAATGTTTTTTTGTTAGGGAGTTATAAGGGTTAAAAGTTGACCAGCAATTTCTCATTTTTACAACACCATTTTTTTTAGGGACCACATCTCATTTGAAGTCATTTTGAGGGGTCTATATGATAGAATATACCCAAATGTGACACCATTCTAAAAACTGCACCCCTCAAGGTGCTCAAAACCATATTCAAGAAGTGTATTAACCCTTCTGGTGCTTCACAGGAATTTTTTGAATGTTTAAATAAAAATGAACATTTAACTTTTTTTCACAAAAAATTTAATTCAGCTCCAATTTGTTTTATTTTACCAAGGGTAACAGGAGAAAATGGACCGCAAACATTGTTGTACAATTTGTCTTGAGTACGCCGATACCCCACATGTGGGGGTAAACCACTGTTTGGGCACATGGCAGAGCTCGGAAGCGAAGGAGTGCCATTTGACTTTTCAATGCAAATTGACTGGAATTGAGATGGGACACCATGTTTCGTTTGGAGAGCCCCTGATGTGCCTAAACAATGAAACCCCCCACAAGTGACACCATTTTGGAAAGTAGACCCCCTAAGGAACTTATCTCGAGGTGTGGTGAGCACTTTGACCCACCAAGTGCTTCACAAAAGTTTATAATGTAGTACCGTAAAAATAAAAAATCATATTTTTTCACAAAAATTATCTTTTCGCCCCCAATTTTTTATTTTCCCAAGGGTAAGAGAAGAAATTGGACCCCAAAAGTTGTTGTACAATTTGTCCTGAGTACGCTGATACCCCATATGTGGGGGTAAACCACTGTTTGGGCGGATGGGAGAGCTCGGAAGGGAAGGAGCGCAGTTTGACTTTGCAATGCAAAATTGACAGGAATTGAGATGGAACGCCATGTTGCGTTTGGAGAGCCACTGATGTGCCTAAACTTTGAAACCCCCCACAAGTGACATCATTTTGGAAACTAGACCCCCTAAGGAACTTATCTAGAGGTGTGGTGAGCACATTGACCCACCAAGTGCTTCACAGAAGTTTATAATGCAGAACCGTAAAAATAAAAAATCATATTGTTAGGGCTAGCGGAACGCACCAAATAATAAGACATAGAGTATGGTGCGTTCGCAGTCCGGGGTCCACCGTGCAGAGATGGAACCTGCTGCCAAATAATGACGGACTATATGGTGGTACTCATAAGTATACACACGTGGGTTAAACTTCACCCAGCGTGAAAGAAGCGATCCTGTTGCGTCACAGGATCGCGGTACCGCACATAGAGCGCGAGCAAGTAGTCAGCGAACTCAACCCCAACTAGGATTGAAGTCCGATTAGACCCTTGCTGGCACAACACCGCAACTGGGTGTGTAAAGAAGCCAAACAACAATATTAAGGCACAAGAGTGCATGCGGTGCCGCACTGACGAACGCCACTAACCACCCAGGCTTGGGTAAGGAAAGCACAGAGGAAGTGCACGGCGCCGTACTGGCGGTCACAGCAACTGGACGCTGTAATGTGTGATTCATGCTGTAGGATAAGTCGGGCGCTAGATAGCAACCATACACCTTCCGTGAACAGACATTCAATAGGGAAGGGGTATCCAAGGACGACTTGCACTCACAACAAACACACGTATGCAAATGTACACTAGCGCATGGCCGTGCGGTCATGCACAGTTTATATAGTTGCAGCACAGGAAGTGGCCACAGAAACTTTGCCCTTCCAAGACCTGCCAAGAGGACCAATGGAATGTGCTGCAGAGCCTGAGTACATGACCCTCGATCTCCAATGGGAGATCTTGCCCTGGGCATGCTCAGTATTGACAAGGACTTAGTCCCAGAGAAGTCCGCTCGCTGCTGACCAGCACTGGCTTTAATGGCAGAAGCTGAAGAAGCAGCAGTAACTCTCTGTACAGAGTGAGACTGAGCAAGACGCTGGGACCGACGTCCTTGCTGAGCAGACTCCACTGCGGCTGGACAAGAATGGGAGACCGCAGCGGAGATGGCTCAAGATTCCCCCTGTGCAGAAGCGGGAACTCGAGACCTAACATTACCCCTCCTAGGGCCCCCCCTCCTTGGGCCTCGCTACGCTCAAAGGCAGCAATGAGCTGTGGGGCCCGAATGTTTTCAGCAGGCTCCCATGACCTGTCCTCTGGGCCATAACCCTTCCAATCCACCAGATAGAACTTTTTGCCGCGTACCACCTTGCACCCCAAAATAGCGTTCACCTCGTAATCGTCCGTAGACGAACCCGATGTCCCGGCAGATGACTCGGAAAACCGGGACTTTTTTTACGGGTTTCAAGAGGGACACATGAAAGGTGTCGGTGATACCCAAGCGTGGAGGAAGAGCCAAACGGTAGACCACAGGATTAACCCGTTCGAGAACCTTGAAGGGACCCAAGTAGCGAGGAGCAAACTTAGTGGACTCAACTCGCAGCCTGATGTTACGGGCGGAGAGCCACACCAAGTCGCCAGGAGCAAAGGTCGGAGCGGGGCGCCGATGAACATCGGCGGAGGACCTCATTCTCTCCTTGGAGGCCCGAATGGCATCCTGCGTGCGGTCCCAAATGTCCCGTGCCTCCACAGCCCAGTCTGCCACCCTGGAGTCAGCAGAAGACACAGGCATGGGCACAGGAACACGCGGATGCTGGCTGTAACTTAGGAGGAATGGAGTCTGACCGGTGGAGTCGGCTACAGCATTGTTAAGTGCAAACTCTGCCCACGGTAGCAAGGATGCCCAGTCATCCTGCCTGGCAGAAACAAAATGTCGTAAATATGTGACCAAGGTCTGGTTGGCCCTCTCTACCAACCCATTCGTCTCGGGATGATATGCCGAAGAGAGATTCAACTCAATACTGAGTAGACGACAAAGTTCTCTCCAGAATCGAGACGCAACCTGGGGATCCCGGTCACTAACAATTTTGTCTGGCATACCGTGTAGGCGAAAGATATGCTTGACGAACAAGACAGCCAACGCCCGTGCAGAAGGTAGCCGTGGAAGAGGCACCAAGTGCACCATTTTGGAAAAAAGGTCAGTGATCACCCAGATAATGGTGCAGTTACGAGACTTGGGTAAGCCCACCACAAAGTCCATCCCGACCATCTCCCAGGGCCTGTCCGCCACCGGCAGAGGATAAAGCAAACCAGCTGGCCGTTGCCGAGGAGTCTTGTTCTTGGCGCAAGAGACACACGCCCGAACATACTCTGCAACATCACGAGCCATATGCGGCCACCAGTATGTCCTCGCCAGTAACTCAGATGTCCTTTTGGTACCAAAATGTCCACCCACCCTGGACGAGTGTGCCCAAGAGAGAACCTCCGGTCGCAAACTGGATGGTACAAAAGTCTTGCCCGGAGGCACAGACTCTAGCGAAACCGGTAGCGAAACCGGGGCCACAGTTCTCAAGCTCTCGGTGGGGACAATAAGCCGAGGCTCCTCCTCCTCCTCCGCAGATGACACAACAGAGCGAGAGAGAGCGTCGGCCCGAATGTTCTTCTCCCCAGAAAGAAAATGGAGGGTGAAATGAAACCGGGAGAAGAATAAGGACCATCTGGCCTGGCGAGAATTCAACCGCTGGGCTGTCTGCAGGTACACCAAATTTTTATGGTCTGTGAAGACTTGGAAGGGAAAACGTGCTCCCTCCAAGAGATGTCTCCACTCTGAGAAAGCCAACTTCATGGCTAGCAACTCCCTGTCCCCGATGGAATAATTCCTCTCTGCTGGTGAGAAGGTCTTGGAGAAAAAGAAGCAAGGATGCTTCCGACCTTGAGCATCCTTTTGGAAGAGGACTGCTCCAGCACCAACAGAAGAGGCATCCACCTCCATGATAAATGGCTTATCAACATCGGGGCGATGTAGGATGGGAGCGCTAGCGAAGTGTGACTTTATAGAGTTAAAGGCCTTGGAGACCTCCTCAGACCACAATTTGGGATTCGCCCCCTTCTTGGTGAGGGCAACCAAGGGAGCTACCAAAGTTGAGAAGTGCGAAATGAACTGGCGATAATAATTAATGAACCCCATAAAGCGCTGCACCGCTTTAAGAGAATGGGGTTCCTGCCAGTCCATCACAGCCTGTAGTTTGGCAGGATCCATAGCCAATCCCTGGGCAGAGATGATATAACCTAGGAAAGGTAGGGACTCCTGCTCAAACATACACTTCTCCAACTTGGCATAGAGGGAGTTTGCCCGTAGGAGGTCGAAGACTTTGCAAACATCTCTCCGGTGGGAGTCAATATCTGGAGAGTAGATGAGAATATCATCCAGATAGACTACGACCGAGGTGGAAAGCATATCCCGGAAGATATCGTTCACAAAGTCTTGGAAAACGGCAGGGGCATTACAGAGCCCGAAGGGCATCACCAGATATTCATAGTGCCCATCCCTGGTGTTAAAAGCCGTCTTCCATTCGTCCCCCTCACGGATGCGAATCAGGTTGTAAGCACCCCGCAGATCTAGTTTAGTAAATACCCTTGCTCCCCGAAGCCTATCGAAGAGCTCAGATATCAAGGGCAAAGGATACTTATTTTTAACGGTGATGGCATTAAGACCCCTGTAGTCTATGCATGGACGCAATTCCCCATTCTTCTTCTGCACGAAGAAGAACCCTGCCCCAGCAGGTGACACTGACTTCCTAATGAATCCTCTTGCCAGATTTTCCTGGATGTACTGTGACATTGCCTCCGTCTCCGGGAGAGATAGCGGATAGACTCGACCCCGGGGAGGCTCAGCACCAGGCAAGAGATCAATAGGACAGTCATAGGGGCGATGGGGCGGAAGGATCTCCGCCGCCTTTTTGGAGAACACGTCTGTATAAGACCAATACTGCTTGGGGAGAGAGGAAAGATCTGCGGGTACCTCTGTAGTAGCAACCTGAACGCACTCCCTCTGACACCTACCCCCACAAGATTCGCCCCATCCCAGGATTCTGCCAGAGGACCACTCGATATGAGGAGAGTGGTACCGTAGCCAAGGTATTCCCAACAGGACCTCATCAATTCCCTCAGGAATGACGAGCAGAGATATAATCTCCTGATGAGATGGCGACATGGACAGAGTAAAAGGGATGGTCTGGTGTGTTATCTGTGAGGGCAGTGTCGACCCATTCACCACTCGTACCGTTACTGGTTGAGCTAGCATAACCAGGGGTATTGCGTGACATTGGGCGAAGGTAGAAGACATAAAATTGCCCTCCGCCCCAGAATCCACGCAGATCTCTACCGAGTGGGAGAATGAGCCTATAGTAATTGTCCCCTTAAAGGACAATTTAGAGGCAAACGTCGCCGTGTCTAGTGTACCTCCACCTACTACCACTAGACGCTGACGTTTCCTCGACCGCTGAGAACATCTGGTGGCTAGATGTCTTGACTGCTGGCAAACATGGCAGACCTTGAGTGCACAAGCGGTCCGGGACTTAGGTCCCGCTTGTGACACTTCCCTGGCCTCATGTGACTCAGGAACCAGGACCGGAGATTCCAGAGGTTTGGCGAAGGTAGGAGCCAGCCGAAACCTCTGCCTACACTGGGCTCGCTCTAACCTCCGCTCGTTAAAACGGAGGTCGATTCGAGTGGAGACAGTTATTAACTCCTCCAGTGTGGCAGGAATCTCCCTAGTGGCCAGAGCGTCCTTAACGTGGTCAGCCAGGCCCCTCCAAAATATGGGGATAAGAGCTTTATCCGACCAATCCAGCTCAGAAGCTAAAGTGCGGAATTGGACGGCAAAATGACTGACCAAGGACTCACCCTGAGTTAATGCCAGCAGTTGGAGCGCAGTATCATGGGTGACTTGAGGTCCTAAAAAGACCTGTTTCATAGTGCTCAGAAACAGCGGAGCACTCTGCACCACATGATCGCCACGCTCCCACAGCGGCGTAGCCCATTCCAACGCCCTGTCCGACAAGAGAGACACTATAAATCCCACCTTAGCCCGCTCTGTGGGAAAACGTGCAGCCAGGAGCTCGAGGTGAATAGAGCACTGACTCACAAATCCCCTACAAAATTTGCTATCACCAGAAAATTTCTCTGGCAACGGGAGGCGAGAAAATGTCGGAGCAGGGATGGCAATGGACAGGGTTGCTGCAGCCACGCTAGCAGCCTGTACATCAACTGCGGTAACATCCACAGCTGAGGTTGCGCTCTCAAGAGCCGCCAACCTACCCTCCAGCTGCTGGATATAACGCAAGGATTGCTGTTTGTCCGTCATTACTAGCCAGACCCTGGCGCTAGTGTAATGTTAGGGCTAGCGGAACGCACCAAATAATAAGACAGATAGAGTATGGTGCGTTCGCAGCCCGGGGTCCACCGTGCAGAGATGGAACCTGCTGCCAAGTAATGACGGACTATATGGCGGTACTCATAAGTATACACACGTGGGTTAAACTTCACCCAGTGTGAAAGAAGCGATCCTGTTGCGTCACAGGATCGCGGTACCGCACATAGAGCGCGAGCAAGTAGTCAGCGAACTCAACCCCAACTAGCATTGAAGTCCGATTAGACCCTTGCTGGCACAACACCGCAACTGGGTGTGTAAAGAAGCCAAACAACAATATTAAGGCACAAGAGTGCATGCGGTGCCGCACTGACGAACGCCACTAACCACCCAGGCTTGGGTAAGGAAAGCACAGAGGAAGTGCACGGCGCCGTACTGGCGGTCACAGCAACTGGACGCTGTAATGTGTGATTCGTGCTGTAGGATAAGTCGGGCGCTAGATAGCAACCATACACCTTCCGCGAACAGACATTCAATAGGGAAGGGGTATCCAAGGACGACTTGCACTCACAACAAACACACGTATGCAAATGTACACTAGCGCATGGCCGTGTGGTCATGCGCAGTTTATATAGTTGCAGCACAGGAAGTGGCCACAGAAACTTTGCCCTTCAAGACCTGCCAAGAGGACCAATGGAATGTGCTGCAGAGCCTGAGCACATGACCCTCGATCTACAACGGGAGATCTTGCCCTGGGCATGCTCAGTGTGTGCAGACAAGGACTTAGTCCCAGAGAAGTCCGCTCGCTGCTGACCAGCACTGGCTTTAATGGCAGAAGCTGAAGAAGCAGCAGTAACTCTCTGTACAGAGTGAGACTGAGCAAGACGCTGGGACCGACGTCCTTGCTGAGCAGACTCCACTGCGGCTGGACAAGAATGGGAGACCGCAGCGGAGATGGCTCGAGATTCCCCCTGTGCAGAAGCGGGAACTCGAGACCTAACACATATTTTTTCACAAAAATTATCTTTTCACCCACAATTTTTTATTTTCCCAAGGGTAAGAGAAGAAATTGGACCCCAAAGTTGTTGTACCATTTGTCCTGAGTACGCTGATACCCCATATGTGGGGGTAAACCACTGTTTGGGCGGATGGGAGAGCTCGGAAGGGAAGGAGCGCCGTTTGACTTTTCAATGCAAAATTGACAGGAATTGAGATGGGACGCCATGTTGCGTTTGGAGAGCCACTGATGTGCCTAAACATTGAAACCCCCCACAAGTGATGTCATTTTGGAAAGTCGACCCCCTATGGAACTTATCTAGAGGTGTGGTGAGCACTTTGACCCACCAAGTGCTTCACAGAAGTTTATAATGCAGAACCGTAAAAATAAAAAATCATATTTTTTCACAAAAAATATTTTTCACCCCCAATTTTTTATTTTCCCAAGGGTAAGAGAAGAAATTGAACCCCAAATGTTGTTTTACAATTTGTCCTGAGTACGCTGATACCCCATATGTGGGGGTAAACCACTGTTTGGGCAGATGGGAGAGCTTGGAAGGGAAGGAGTGCCGTTTCACTTTTCAATGCAAAATTGACAGGAATTGAGATGGGACGCCATGTTGCGTTTGGAGAGCCACTGATGTGCCTAAACATTGAAACCCCCCACAAGTGACATCATTTTGGAAAGTAGACCCCCTAAGGAACTTATACAGAGGTGTGGTGAGCACTTTGACCCACCAAGTGCTTCACAGAAGTTTATAATGCAGAGCCGTAAAAATAAAACAAAAATTTTTTCCCACAAAAATTATTTTTTAGCCCCCAGTTTTGTATTTTCCCGAGGGTAACAGGAGAAATTGGACACCAAAATTTGTTGCCCAATTTGTCCTGAGTGCGATGATACACCATATGTGGGGGGAACCACTGTTTGGGCGCATGGGAGGGCTCGGAAGGGAAGGAGTGCCATTTGAATGCAGACATAGATGGAATGGTCTGCAGGTGTCACATTGCGTTTGCAGAGCCCCTGATGTACCTAAACAGTAGAAACCCCCCACAAGTGACACCATTTTGGAAAGTAGACCCCCTAAGAAACTTATCTAAATGTGTGGTGAGCGCTTTGACCCACCAAGGGCTTCACAGAATTTTATAATGGAGAGCCGTAAAAATAAAACAAAAATTTTTTCCCACAAATTATTTTTTAGCCCCCAGTTTTGTATATTCCCGAGGGTAACAGGAGAAATTGGACCCCAAAATTTGTTGTCCAATTTGTCATGAGTGCGCTGATACCCCATATGTGGGGGGGAACCACTGTTTGGGCACATGGGAAGGCTCGGAAGGGAAGGATCTCCATTTGGAATGCAGACTTAGATGAAATGGTCTGGAGGTGTCACATTGCATTTGCAGAGCCCCTAATGTACCTAAACAGTAGAAACCCCCCATAAGTGACACCATTTTGGAAACTAGCCCCCTAAGGAACTCATCTAGATATGTTGTGAGAGCTTTGAACCCCCAAGTGTTTCACGACAGTTTGTAATGCAGAGCCCTGAAAATTAAAAAAAAAAAATTTCCCCCAAAAATTATAATTTAGCCCCCAGTTTTGTATTTTCCCGAGGGTAAGAGTTGAAATTCGACTGCAAAAGTTGTTGTCCAATTTGTCCTGAGTACGCTGATACCCCATATGCGGGGGGGAACCACCGTTTGGGCGCATGGGAGGGCTCGGAAGGGAAGGAGTGCCATTTGGAATGCAGACTTAGATGGAATGGTCTGCAGGCGTCACATTGCGTTTGCAGAACCCCTAATGTACCTAAACAGTAGAAACCCCCCACAAGTGACCCCATATTGGAAACTAGACCCCCCAGGGAACTTATCTAGATGTGTTGTGAGCACTTTGAACCCCCAAGTGTTTCACTACAGTTTATAATGCAGAGCCGTGAAAATAAAAAATCTTTTTTTTCCCCACAAAAATAATTATTTAGCCCCCAGTTTTGTATTTTCCCAAGGGTAACAGGAGAAATTGGACCCCAAAAGTTGTTGTCCTATTTGTCCTGAGTACGCTGATACCCCATATGTTGGGGTAAACCCCTGTTTGGGCACACGGGAGAGCTCGGAAGGGAAGAAGCACTGTTTTACTTTTTCAACGCAGAATTGGCTGGAATTGAGATCGGACGCCATTAGGCCCCTGATGTGCCTAAACAGTGGAAACCCCCCAATTATAACTGAAACCCTAACCCAAACACACCCCTAACCCTAATCCCAACAGTAACCCTAACCACACCTCTAACCCTGACACACCCCTAACCCTAATCCCAACCCTATTCCCAACTGTAAATGTAATCTAAACCCTAACTGTAACTTTAGCCCCAATCCTAACTTTAGCCCCAACCCAAACTGTAGCCCTAACCCTAACCCTAGCCCTAACCCTAGCCCTAGCCCTAACCCTAGCCCTAACCCTAACCTTGGCCCTAACCCTAGCCCTAACCCTAACCCTAGCCCTAACCCTAGCCCTAACCCTAGCCCTAACCCTAACCCTAGCCCTAGCCCTAATGGGAAAATGGAAATAAATACATTTTTTTAATTTTTCCCTAACTAAGGGGATGATGAAGGGGGGTTTGATTTTCTTTTATAGCGGGTTTTTTAGCGGATTTTTATGATTGGCAGCCATCACACACTGAAAGACGCTTTATATTGCAAAAAATATTTTTTGCGTTACCACATTTTGAGAGCTATAATTTTTCCATATTTTGGTCCACAGAGTCATGTGAGGTCTTGTTTTTTGCGGGACGAGTTGTTGTTTTTATTGGTAACATTTTCGGGCACGTGACATTTTTTGATCGCTTTTTATTCTGATTTTTGTGAGGCAGAATGACCAAAAACCAGCTACTCATGAATTTCTTTTGGGGGAGGCGTTTATACCGTCCCGCGTTTGGTAAAATTGATAAAGCAGTTTTATTCTTCGGGTCAGTACGATTACAGCGACATCTCATTTATATCATTTTTTTATGTTTTGGCGCTTTTATACGATAAAAACTATTTTATAGAAAAAAAAATTATTTTTGCATCGCTTTATTCTCAGGACTATAACTTTTTTACTTTTTTGCTGATGATGCTGTATGGTGGCTCGTTTTTTGCGGGACAAGATGACGTTTTCAGCAGTACCATGGTTATTTATATCTGTCTTTTTGATTGCGTGTTATTCCACTTTATGTTCAGTGGTATGATAATAAAGCGTTGTTTTTTGCCTCGTTTTTTTTTTTTTTTTACGGTGTTTACTGAAGGGGTTAACTAGTGGGCCAGTTTTATAGATCGGGGCGTTATGGACGCGGCGATACTACATATGTCTCTTGGTGGTGTGAACATGTCTCTACGGGCTTGTTCACTGTGCGCGCAGCTCATGTGTTCTGGTTTCATATAATTGTTTTCTTGTGTCCACAAGACTGGAGAGGCCTCCACCCCTCTTTTTTTGAGCTGTGCGCACAGGTGCCGTTCTGTCCAGCGTGTCCACATGGACATTCCTTTTCTGAATCCTGCTCATACAGGTATTGTACATATGACCAGGTTTTAAATACATCAGATAGGGATTACATACATTAGTTAGGACTGCTCTGATATGGGTATACCTTGACGTTTGGTAGAGCGGCTTAATATACATTTTTTGCAAAAAACGTATCAACCAAATGTTAGGACTGGCGGAACGCACCAAGAAAGATGTTATAGATGCGTTCACAGTCCGGGGTCCACCGTGCAGGAGAAACCCTGCTGCTAGTAAATAGCAGACTATATGGCGGTACACTAAAGTATATACACGTGGGTTCAACCTCACCCAGCGTGAAGGGAGCAATCCTGCTGCGTCACAGGATCGCGGCACCGCACCTAAAGCGCGAGCGAGCAGTCAGCGTACTTAACCCCAACTGGGATAGAAGTCCGATTAGACCCTCGCTGGCACTACACCACAACTGGGTGTGTAAGGAAACTAAGAATAAATATATAAATGCACAGGAGTGCGAGCAATGCCGCACTGACGGACGCCACCAACCACACTGGCTTGGGTATGGAAAGCGCAAGGTAAGCGCACGGCGCCGTACAGGTGGACACAGCAAGAGGACGCTGCAATGTGTGTTTCGTGCTGTTGGACAAGTCGGGCGCTAGATAGCAAACATACACCTTCCGCGAACAGACATTCAATAGGGAGGGTTATTTAAAGAGCGACTTTCACTCACAACACACACACATATTTACAAGACAATACTAGCGCATGGCCGTGCGGTCATGCGCAGTTTATATAGTTGCAGCACAGGAAGTGGCCACAGGACTTTTGCCCTTCCAAGACCTGTCAAGAGGACCAATGGAATGTGCCGCAGAGCCTGAGCACATGACCCTCGATCTCCAACGGGAGATCTTACCCTGGGCATGCTCAGTATGCGCAGACAAGGACTTAGTCCCAGAGAAGTCCGCTCGCTGCTGACCAGCACTGGCTTTAATGGCAGAGACTGGAGAAACAGCAGTAACTCTCAGAACAGAGTGAGAATGAGCAAGATGCTGGGACCGACGTCTTTGCTGAGCAGACTCCACTGCGGCTGGATAAGAATGGGAGACCGCAGCGGAGGTGGCTCGAGATTCCCCCTGTGCAGAAGCGGGAACTCGACCCCTAACATTACCCCCCCTCCTTGGGCCTCGCTACGTTCGAAGGCAGCAATGAGCTGCGGAGCCCGGATGTGCTCAGCAGGCTCCCAGGATCTATCCTCAGGACCGTAACCCCTCCAATCCACCAAATAAAATTTTTTGCCACGAACCACCTTGAACCCCAAGATAGCGTTCCCCTCGTAATCATCCGTAGACGAACCCGACGTCCCAGTAGAAGACTCAGAAAACCGGGACATGTAGACGGGCTTAAGGAGGGACACATGAAAGGTGTCGGTGATACCAAGGCGTGGAGGAAGGGCCAGACGGTAAACCACAGGATTAACCTGTTCGAGGACCTTAAAAGGACCTAAGTAGCGAGGTGCAAACTTGGTAGACTCAACTCGCAGCCTGATGTTACGGGCGGAGAGCCACACCAAATCGCCAGGAGCAAAGGTTGGAGCGGGGCGCCGATGTGCGTCGGCGGAGGACCTCATTCTCTCCTTGGAAGCCCGAATGGCATCCTGAGTGCGATCCCAAATGTCCCGTGCCTCCACAGCCCAGTCTGCCACCCTGGAATCGGCGGAAGACACGGGCATGGGCACAGGTACCCGCGGATGCTGACCATAGTTAAGGAGGAATGGGGTCTGTCCAGTGGAGTCAGCTACAGCATTGTTAAGAGCAAACTCCGCCCACGGTAGCAAAGATGCCCAGTCATCTTGCTTAGCAGAGACAAAATGTCGCAGATATGTGACCAAGGTCTGGTTGGCTCTCTCCACCAACCCATTCGTCTCGGGATGATATGCCGAAGAGAGATTTAACTCAATAGTGAGAAGATGACAAAGCTCTCTCCAGAACCGACACGCAAACTGGGGACCCCGATCACGGACAATTTTGTCTGGCATACCGTGAAGACGGAAGATGTGTTTAATAAACAACGCTGCCAAGGCCCGTGCAGAAGGTAGCCGAGGAAGCGGCACCAAATGCACCATTTTAGAAAAATGGTCGGTGATTACCCAAATAATGGTACAGCCACGAGACTTGGGCAGACCCACCACAAAGTCCATCCCGACCATCTCCCAGGGCCTGTCTGCCACCGGCAGAGGGTATAACAAACCAGCTGGCCGTTGACGGAGAGACTTATTCTTGGCACAAGAGACACATGCCCGAACGTAGTCTCCGACGTCACGAACCATATGTGGCCACCAGTACATTCTCGCCAGCAACTCTGATGTCCTCTTTGCCCCAAAGTGTCCACCCACTCTGGACGAATGAGCCCAGGAGAGAACCTCCGGTCGCAAATTGATGGGAACAAAAGTCTTGCCCGGAGGCACAGACTCAAGCGAAACCGGAGCTACGGTTCTCAGACTCTCCAAAGGGACAATGAGCCGAGGCTCGTCCTCCTCCTCCTCAGTTGACACAAGGGAGCGAGAGAGAGCGTCAGCACGAATGTTCTTCTCCCCGGCGAGATAATGTAGAGTAAAGTGGAACCGGGAGAAAAACAAGGACCATCTGGCCTGACGAGAATTCAGCCGCTGGGCTGTCTGCAAATAGACCAAATTCTTGTGGTCCGTGAAGACTTGGAATGGGAACCGAGCACCCTCCAAGAGATGTCTCCACTCCGAAAAGGCCAACTTCATTGCTAGCAACTCCCTATCCCCGATAGAGTAATTTCTCTCCGCTGGTGTGAAGGTCTTTGAGAAGAAGAAGCATGGGTGCTTCCGACCTTGAGCATCCTTTTGATAGAGGACTGCTCCAGCACCAACGGATGAGGCATCCACCTCCATAAGGAATGGCTTATCTACATCGGGACGATGTAAGATGGGAGCGCTAGCAAAATGGGACTTTATAGAAGCGAAGGCCTTGGAGACCCCTTTGGACCACAATTTGGGATTCGCTCCCTTCTTGGTGAGGGATACCAAGGGAGCTACCAAAGTTGAGAAGTGGGGGATGAACTGGCGATAGTAATTTATGAACCCCATAAAGCGCTGCACCGCTTTAAGAGAATGGGGTTCCTGCCAGTCCATCACTGCCTGTAGTTTGGCAGGATCCATAGCCAATCCCTGGGCCGAGATGATATAGCCCAGGAAAGGTAAGGACTCCTGCTCAAACACACACTTCTCCAGCTTTGCATATAAGGAATTCGCCCGTAGGAGTTCGAAGACTCTGCCAACATCTCTCTGGTGGGAGTCAATATCTGGAGAGAAGATGAGAATATCATCCAGATAGACTACAACCGAGGTGGAAAGCATATCCCGGAAGATATCGTTGACAAAGTCCTGAAAAACGGCTGGGGCATTACAGAGCCCGAAGGGCATCACCAGGTACTCATAGTGCCCATCCCTGGTATTGAAAGCCGTTTTCCATTCGTCCCCCTCACGGATACGAATCAGATTATAGGCACCCCGCAGATCTAATTTGGTGAATATCTTAGCTCCCCTTAGCCTGTCAAAGAGCTCCGATATCAGGGGCAACGGGTATTTATTTTTAATGGTGATAGCATTGAGACCCCTGTAATCGATGCAAGGACGTAACTCCCCGTTCTTCTTCTGTACGAAGAAGAATCCCACCCCTGCCGGAGACACCGACTTCCTTATAAACCCTCTTGCCAAATTCTCCTGAATGTATTGAGACATAGCCTCCGTCTCTGGGAGAGAGAGGGGATATACTCTTCCCCGAGAAGGTTCAGCTCCAGGCAAGAGGTCTATAGGACAGTCGTAGGGGCGATGAGGCGGTAGGGTCTCAGCAGCCTTCTTAGAGAATACGTCTGCATAGCACCAATAGCACCTAGGAAGAGATGAAAGGTCTGCGGGTACCTCAGTAGTAGAAACCTGTAGACACTCACTCACACACCTGCCCATACAAGACTTACTCCAACCCAATATTCTCCCTGAGGACCACTCAATATGTGGAGAGTGGAAACGGAGCCAGGGTATTCCCAGCAAAATCTCATCCATTCCCTCGGGAAGAACAAGAAGGGAAATAATCTCCTGGTGGGAAGGGGACATGGACAGCGTGAACGGAACTGTCTGGTGTGTGATCTGCAGTGGAAGTGTCGCCCCATTCACAACTCTAACTGTAACTGGTTTGGCGAGCATGACTAGTGGTATAGCATGGCGTAGAGCAAAAGCAGAGGACATGAAGTTTCCCTCTGCTCCTGAATCCACACAGAGCTCGACTGTTAGAGTGGAGGAGCCTAACAGGATTGTCCCTTTAAAGGACAGTTTGGAGGAAAATGCTGCTATGTCTAGTGAACCTCCCCCAATGGTTACTAGACGCGATCGTCTTCCCGACCGCCGCGGACATTTATTGGCGTAATGTCCAAGTTGATGACAGTTTTTACAAACCACGGGTACTCGAGCGGCCTGAGACTTAGGTCCCGCTCGAGAAACCTCCATGGCCTCATGGGAATCTGACGCCAAGACAGGAGATTCAACAGGTCTGGCGAAGGTAGGAGCCAGCCGAAACCTCTGCCTACACTGGGTCCGCTCCAACCTCCGCTCGTGAAAACGGAGGTCGATGCGGGTAGATACTGAAATAAGTTCCTCCAGTGTGGCGGGTATCTCCCTGGTGGCCAAGGCGTCCTTCACATGGTCTGCCAGTCCCCTCCAGAACACCAGAATAAGAACTTTGTCTGGCCACTCTAACTCAGAAGCTAGAGTCCGGAACTGGATGGCAAACTGGCTGACCACGGACGTGCCCTGAATAATAGTCAACAACTGGAGCGCGGTATCGTGGGTAACACGAGGTCCTAAAAAGACCTGCTTCAGAGTGTCCAAGAAGAGAGGAGCACTCTGTACCACACGATCATCTCGCTCCCAAAGTGGCGTTGCCCACTCCAACGCCCTGCCCGACAAGAGAGATAGAATAAATCCCACTCTCGCCCGTTCCGTAGGGAAATGTGACGCCAGGAGCTCAAGATGTATGGAGCACTGGCTCACGAATCCGCGACATTGTTTACTGTCGCCAGCAAACTTGTCAGGAAGCGGGAGACGGGATAAAGTCGGAGCAGGGGTGGCAGCGGACAAACTGGCTGCGGCTACACTAGCAGCCTGAACAGCTACAGCAGTGACATCCACAGCTGAGGTTGTACGCTCAAGAGCTGCCAACCTTCCCTCCAGCTGCTGGATGTACCTCTGTAAACGCTGGTCGTCCGCCATTTACTAGCCAGACCATGGCGCTAGTATTCTGTTAGGACTGGCGGAACGCACCAAGAAAGATGTTATAGATGCGTTCGCAGTCCGGGGTCCACCGTGCAGGAGAAACCCTGCTGCTAGTAAATAGCAGACTATATGGCGGTACACTAAAGTATATACACGTGGGTTCAACCTCACCCAGCTTGAAGGGAGCAATCCTGCTGCGTCACAGGATCGCGGCACCGCACCTAAAGCGCGAGCGAGCAGTCAGCGTACTTAACCCCAACTGGGATTGAAGTCCGATTAGACCCTCGCTGGCACTACACCACAACTGGGTGTGTAAGGAAACTAAGAATAAATATATAAATGCACAGGAGTGCAAGCAATGCCGCACTGACGGACGCCACCAACCACACTGGCTTGGGTATGGAAAGCGCAAGGCAAGCGCACGGCGCCATACAGGCGGACACAGCAAGAGGACGCTGCAATGTGTGTTTCGTGCTGTTGGACAAGTCGGGCGCTAGATAGCAAACATACACCTTCCGCGAACAGACATTCGATAGGGAGGGTTATTTAAAGAGCGACTTTCACTCACAACACACACACATATTTACAAGACAATACTAGCGCATGGCCGTGCGGTCATGCGCAGTTTATATAGTTGCAGCACAGGAAGTGGCCACAGGACTTTTGCCCTTCCAAGACCTGTCAAGAGGACCAATGGAATGTGCCGCAGAGCCTGAGCACATGACCCTCGATCTCCAACGGGAGATCTTACCCTGGGCATGCTCAGTATGCGCAGACAAGGACTTAGTCCCAGAGAAGTCCGCTCGCTGCTGACCAGCACTGGCTTTAATGGCAGAGACTGGAGAAACAGCAGTAACTCTCAGAACAGAGTGAGAATGAGCAAGACGCTGGGACCGACGTCTTTGCTGAGCAGACTCCACTGCGGCTGGATAAGAATGGGAGACCGCAGCGGAGGTGGCTCGAGATTCCCCCTGTGCAGAAGCGGGAACTCTACCCCTAACACCAAATACCCTGTTTTTTCCATCTTTTTACTAGCACTTGCTGTCCACTGTGATTTTTTTTTTTTTTTTTTGCAACAGTGTGTTTTTGGTTTTACTGTGCTTTTTTGTGTTTTCAAGTCTCTTGGTGGTGTGAACATGTCTCTACGGGCTTGTTCACTGTGCGCGCAGCTCATGTGTTCTGGTTTCATATAATTGTTTTCTTGTGTCCACAAGACTGGAGAGGCCTCCACCCCTCTTTTTTTGAGCTGTGCGCACAGGTGCCGTTCTGTCCAGCGTGTCCACATGGACATTCCTTTTCTGAATCCTGCTCATACAGGTATTGTACATATGACCAGGTTTTAAATACATCAGATAGGGATTACATACATTAGTTAGGACTGCTCTGATATGGGTATACCTTGGCGTTTGGTAGAGCGGCTTAATATACATTTTTTGCAAAAAACGTATCAACCAAATACCCTGTTTTTTCCATCTTTTTACTAGCACTTGCTGTCCACTGTGATTTTTTTTTTTTTTTTTGCAACAGTGTGTTTTTGGTTTTACTGTGCTTTTTTGTGTTTTCATATGTGTACTTTTATTGTTTTTTTTTATTATTTAGCTAAAGAAATGTATTTATGGGAATAATATTTTTTTTTCTTTATTTAGGAATAACATAGTAACATAGTAACATAGTTAGTAAGGCCGAAAAAAGACATTTGTCCATCCAGTTCAGCCTATATTCCATCATAATAAATACCCAGATCTACGTCCTTCTACAGAACCTAATAATTGTATGATACAATATTGTTCTGCTCCAGGAAGACATCCAGGCCTCTCTTGAACCCCTCGACTGAGTTCGCCATCACCACCTCCTCAGGCAAGCAATTCCAGATTCTCACTGCCCTAACAGTAAAGAATCCTCTTCTATGTTGGTGGAAAAACCTTCTCTCCTCCAGACGCAAAGAATGCCCCCTTGTGCCCGTCACCTTCCTTGGTATAAACCAATATATTTTTTTTTATTTTTTTTTACACATTTGGAAATTTTTTTTTAAACTTTATTACTTTGCCCCAGGGGGGGACATCACAGATCGGTGATCTGACAGTTTGCACAGCACTCTGTCAGATCACTGATCTTACTTACAGCACTGCAGGCATCACAGTGCCTGCTCTGAGCAGGCTCTGTGAAGCCACCTCCCTCCCTGCAGGACCCGGATCCGCGGCCATCTTGGATCTGGGGCTGGAGCAGGCAGGGAGGGAGGTAAGACCCTCGCAGCAACGCGATCACATCGCATTGCTGCGGGGAGCTCAGGGACGCCCGGAGGGAGCCCTCTCCCTGCGCGATGCTCCCCTGCACCGCCGGCACATCGCAATCATGTTTGATCGCGGTGTGCCAGGGGTTAATGTGCCGGGAGCGGTCCGTGACCGCTCCTGGCACATAGTGCCGGATGTCAGCCAAGAGATAGGCAGCTGACACCCGGCCGCGATCGGACGCGCTCCCCCCGTGAGCGCCACCGATCGCGCTGGACGTACTATCCCGTCGGTGGTCATAAGGGGCCCACCCCACCTCGACGGGATAGTACGTCCGATGTGAGAAAGGGGTTAACAGTTATGCAATATACAGGATGTTCACAACAACATTTCTTGATTTTCAACAAATATAGATTGAAATCAAAGAGTGTTTTGAATGTCACATTTAGTGGTGTATTGGAAGGAGGGTTACTTTTACAAGTGAGAAAAATTGGCTGTTGCACATATAATTTATTTTGGTACAAACCAAGTTGTATTGACAATTACATAAAAAATAATTACTGTATCCACAGTCTCATACTCTATGTATTGTCTTCCATGTAAATATGTATAATAATTGCAAAATTTTATTTTTAATAGTTTAGATGCTTTTAACATTGCCAAAATTATCCATGACTTGCCTGTCAAGGATTGGAAAATATGGACCATCTGGAAAAGCTCTTTCTTTATGAATTGTAAAGTGTAGTTAGTACATGACAAATTTATAATTTTTACAGTCTCAACAAATACTTACTATAAGCAAAATGGGCCTTGAAGTTTTTGAAGTACATAAGGAACATCTGCATCTGTTAAATAGAGTGGCTGAAGATCTGCCAGATGTCTTGGCAAAGATCTGGTTTATTATTTATTACATGTACAATTTCTTTTGTACAATAAAACTTTCTTAAAAAAGGTTAATATATTGTAGACCATTAAGTATGAAATTACAGTCTAAGGGTATGCTCACACGTTCAGGATTTCCATCCTTTTTTTTTCAGGACAGTTTTTTTTAAAAAACTGCAGCTCTTGGCAGAAAACGCAGGTCCTTTTTTTGGTCCTTTTTTTGTCCTTTTTTGATGCGTTTTTTGATGCGTTTTTGATGCGTTTTTTTATCCTTTTTTTATGCAGTTTTCTATGCAGAGACTGTGTGTTTCCTAGGAAGCTTTTTAGGGCTAAAATGGCTGAAAATACCCTAACCCTACCCCTAACCCTACCCCTAACCCTACCCCTAACCCTACCCCTACCCCTAACCCTAACCCTACCCCTATTCTAACCTTAGTGAAAAAAAAAAAAAAATTCTTAATTTTTTTATTGTCCCTACCAATGGGGGTGACAAAGTGGGGGGGGTGTCATTTACTATTTTTTTATTTTGATCACTGAGATAGGTTATATCTCAGTGATCAAAATGCACTTTGGAGCGAATCTGCCGGCCGGCAGATTCGGCGGGCGCACTGCGCATGCGCCCGCCATTTTGCAAGATGGCGGCGCCCAGGGAGAAGACGGCCGGACGGACACCGGGACGCCGGGTAAGTATAAGGGGGGGAGATTAGGGCACGGGGGGGCATCGGAGCACTGGGGGGGCATCGGAGCACGGGGGGGACATCGGAGCACGGGGGGGCGGGATCAGAGCACGGGGGGGCAGCCACACTCCGCCCACGCACTTCCGCCCGCTCCCCCGGACTTCCTGCTGCAGCGGTTCTGCACATCAAATCGCAGTAAAACCCGCAGATATATTTTTGATCTGCGGGTTTTACTGCGATTTTGACCTCACAATGGAGGTCTATGGGTGCAGAACCGCTGCGGTTCAGGAAAAAGAAGTGACATGCTCCTTCTTTTTTGCCACAGCTATTCTGCGCGGCTTTTTAAACGAAATTACGGACCATGTGCACAGCAGTGACTGTTTTCCATAGGGTTACATTGTTATGTACCCTGCATGGAAAACTGCTGCGGAACCGCAGCGGCAATACCGCTGCGGTTCCGCAGTAAAAAACGCACTGTGTGAACATGGCCTAAATGTTTAGCTAGTAGAGGGACTTTATTGTTTAGCTAAAGAAAAAATGCATTGCACAAAATCTTTTACAAAGGAATATTGCAAATTTGCTGCTTTTCCACCCACTAAAGAGATTGCAATTAGTGTCCCAATTAGTGCCCCTGATTAGCACTAACAGTGGCAAAATAATCAAGAATGAATTTGTGAAATGGGTATGTAAAGTGATATGAAGTTTTTCATACTCAAAAACTTTATTAGGGTTAGGATATGTTCCCTTGTACGAAAAATGCAGTAGATCATTCAGCAGAGAAGCTGTTCCGAACATGTTGAAGAACGAGCTACAGATCTTCTGGGAGGGACATATAATAATCACTTCAGGACCCATTGTTCTTCTTTATGATGAAGACAGGCTGTATGATTGTGCTCATTGTTATGCTGCAGTCAGAATCTATGTGGAGTCAATCAGATGCCTTCCTGATAGTACTGCGTAATGGCTAAGTATCTGCCTAATTTGAGAGGATGCCAAGAAATTGGCAATGTTGAGGACTCTAGATGCAGTGGTCGAACAAGGAAACATAGTGCAGCATATGAAACATGAACACATCACGATTTCTTCCCTTTGAAATTGGAAGATTTGCAGCAGCCCCACGAATTCAGAACTGGCAGCAACTAGTCAGACCCAGCTACACACATCTTCTGTTAGGAGAAGTCTTGGCCGAGGTGATCTTCATGAAAGATTTGCAGCCAAAAAACATAACTTCATCAAAGAAACAAAGCCAAACAACTGCAGCTGGAGGGAAGGTTGGCGGCTGTATAACACACGACCTCAGCTGTGGATGTTACCGCAGTCGCTGTTCAGGCTGCTAGTGTAGCTGCAGCCACTTTGTCCTCTGCCACTCCTGCTCTGACTTTATCCCGTCTCCCACTTCCAGTCAAGTTTGCTTGTGACAGTAAGCAATGTCAGGGATTCGTGAGTCAGTGCTCCATACATCTAGAGCTCCTGGCTGCACATTTTCCTACGGAACGGGCGAAAGTGGGTTTTATCTTATCCCTTTTGTCGGGCAGGGCATTGGAGTGGGCAATGCTGCTGTGGGAGCATAATAATTGTGTGGTGCAGAGTGCTCCTCTCTTCCTGGACTCTCTGAAACAAGTCCTTTTAGGACCTCGTGTCACACACGATGCAACGCTCCAACTGTTGGCAATAACACAGGGTTCGTCCATGGTCAGCCAGTTTGCTGTCCAATTCCGGACTCTGGTCTCAGAGCTGGAGTGGCCGGATAAAGTCCTTATTCCTGTGTTCTGGAAAGGACTGGCAGACTATGTGAAGGACGCCTTGGCCACCAGGGAGATTCCCGCCACAGTGGAGGAGCTCATTACAATACCTACCCCCATCGACCTCATTTTAACGAGCAGAGGTTAGAGCGGACCCAGTGTAGGCAGAGGTTAAGGCTGGCTCCCATCTTCGCCAGACCTCTAGAATGTTCCATTCAGGCATCCGGCCCCGATGAGGCCATGGAGGTTTCTCAAGCGGGACCTAAGTCCCGGGCCGCACGAGTACCTGTGGTTTGTAATATTTGCCAACAGTTAGGACATTATGCTAATAAATGTCCACAGTGGTCGGGAAAATGATTGCATCTAGTAACCATTGGAGGTGGTTCACTAGACACAGCGGCATTTTCCTCCAAGCTGTCCTTTAAAGGGACAATCACTTTAGGCTCATCCACTCTAACAGTCGAACTTTGTGTGGACTCGGGAGCAGAGGGGAATTTCATGTCCTCTGCATTTGCTCACCGCCACGCAACACCTCTGTGATGCTCGCCAAACCGGTGACTGTTCAAGTAGTGAATGGGTCGACACTGCCCTTACAAATCACACATCAGACTATCCCTTTCACATTATCCATGTCCCCTTCCCATCACATTATTTCCCTTCTTGTCCTTCCCGAGAAAATGGACGAGATTTTGCTGGGAATACCCTGGCTCCATTTCCACTCCACACATATTGAGTTGCCCTCTGGGAGGATATTGGGTTGGAGTGAATCATGTAAGGGCAGATGTGTGAGGGAGTGTGTTCAGGTTACCACTATAGAGATACTCGCAGATTTTTCTTCCCTTCCCAAGTGCTATTGGTCCTATGCAGATGTGTTCTCCAAAAAGGCTGCGGAGACCCTTCCGCCTCACCGCCCCTATGACTGTCCTATTGATCTCATGCCTGGAGCAGAACCTCCTCAGGGATAGGTCTATCCCTGAAATGGAGGCTATGTCCCAATACATCCAGGAGAATTTGGCAAGAGGGTTCATTAGGAAGTCAGTGTCACATGAAGGGGCGGGGTTCTTCATTCAGACATTTTGGGTGGACATTTTGGGACAAAGAGGACGTCTGAGCTGCTGGCGAGGACCTACTGGTGGCCAAATATGGTCAGTGACATCGTAGATTATATTCGGCGTGTGTCTCCTGCGCCAAAAATAAGTCTCAACAACGGCCAGCTGGGTTACTTTATCGCTTGCCAGTGGCAGACAGGCCCTGGGAGATTGTTGGGATGGACTTTGTGGTGGGCTTACCCAAATATGGCTGCACCATCATTTGGGTTATCACCGATCATTTTTCTAAAATGGTGCACTTGGTGCCGATTCCACGGCTACCTTCTGCACGTTGTTTATAAAACACATCTTCCGCCTACACGGTATGCCGGACAAAATTGTCAGTGACCAGGGTCCCCAGTTTGCATCTCGGTTCTGGAGAGAGCTTTGTTGTCTTCTCAGCAGGAAGAGTCCATCCATTCACCTTTTCTGCGTCGCACAAAGACAATGGTTGGAACCAAAGATTTCAAATTTGGACTCATCAGACCAAAACACAGATTTCCACTGGTCTAATTTCCATTCCTTGTGTTCTTTAGCCCAAACAAGTTTCTTCTGCTGGTTGCCTGTCCTTAGCAGTTATTTCCTAGCAGCTATTTTACCATGAAGGCCCGCTGCATAAAGTCTCATCTTAACAGTTGTTGTAGAGAAGTGTCTGCTGCTAGAACTCTGTGTGGCATTGACCTGGTCTCTAATCTTAGCTGCTGTTAACCTGTGATTTCTGAGGCTGGTGACTCAGATAAACTTATCCTCAGAAGCAGAGGTGACTCTTGGTCTTCCTTTCCTGGGGCGGTCCTCATGTGAGCCAGTTTCTTTGTAGCACTTAATGGTTTTGCCACTGCACTTGGAGACACTTTCAAAGTTTTCCCAATTTTTTGGACTGACTGACCTTCATTTTTTAAAGTAATGATGGCCACTTGTTTTTCTTTACTTAGCTGCTTTTTCCTTGCCATAATACAAATTCTAACAGTCTATTCAGTAAGACTATCAGCTGTGTATACACCAGACTTGTACACAACACAACTGATAGTCCCAAATCCATTTATAAGGCAAGAAATCCAACTTATTAAACCTGACAGGGCACACCTGTGAAGTGAAAACCATTCCCGGTGACAACCTCTTGAAGCTCATCAAGAGAATGCCAAGAGTGTACAAAGCAGTCATCAACGCAAAAGGTGGCTACTTTGAAGAACCTAGAATGTAAGGCATAATTTCAGTTGTTTCGCACTTTTTTTGTTAAGTATATAATTCCACATGTGTTAATTCTTAGCTTTCATGCCTTTAGTATGAATGTACAATTTTCATAGTCATGAAAATACAGAAAAATCTTTAAATGAGAAGGTGTGTCCAATCTTTTGGTCTGTACTGTACAAATAGATTTTTTCTGAAGCCAGCAGTTTTCAGGGAGCCGCATAAGCCAAATTTTGCAACATTTTTAATGAAACCTCATTGCAAAATGTTTAGATTTTTTTTAGCAAAAATGTATGCATTTAAGTACAGAAAAAAATAAATTGCCTCTAAAGGTGTTTATGTAGGCTTATCTCAACATATTATATACTGTACATTTAATGTAATGCTCACACACAGTGAACACTCAGCCTAGTATCTGAGCATTTACAGTACATCTACGCAGAGCGCAGCACATTACCACCTGTACGTTATCTGGTTTTACATGTTACAATGAGCAGATAGAATATTAAGTGGGGAATGAATTCTCATTAGGTGCAGATTACAGAACTCCTTTTCAAGTATCTCACAACTTCTTATGTCTCTTAGGAAGAACATTTGCATTCACGTGTTTCCATGGAGCTGTTTTTGAAACTTCTTCCCTATTTGGATACAATCTGTAATTTACAGCTTGATTAAAGTCTTAATACTTACCAAAGCAATTTCATCACTGTCTAAAAACTCCAATAAAGACATTTTACAGCATTTCTCCAGGCTTTATGCAACCTGCATAGTATGAATGCCTACAGATCAACCCCTAGTATAGAATGTTATTAAAACTTTTTTGTGCAGTATTTTTTTCCCACCAGAAGATGTAACTTAGATTTCTCCAAAATAATACTAATCTTCTGCATGAATTTCTTTTTTTGTCCGTAGATACATTAAAGGTAGTCAAATGTTTCTTATATTATTCTTCTACTGCCAGGGTCACACTTGTGAGCTCAATGCAAGAAACTAGCATCAAATCCTGGCACTGCCGCTGGCTCTCGAGACCGGAGCGGGTGGCTGCATAGAAATACATGCAACCACACGCTCCATTCCCTAGTGCCGCCCACAGTGTCGGGTATTGATGGGAGAGACTTGTATGAGTTTCTCACATTGAACTCACAAGTGGGACCCCGGCCTAAAGGTCACACTCCTCATCTGACAGTAGAGCTTAGAGATATCTGATTTATTGTAATACAATTTATTCTACTATCAGGGTCAATTTTATGTTGTTTACCTGAACAAATATGGTTTTAATGCATTACCTCTAGTGATGAGTGAATATACTCATTACTTGAGATTTCTCGGGCATGCTCAGGGGTTCTCCGAGTATTTTTTAGTGCTCAGAGATTTAGTTTTTCTTGCCGCAGCTGAATGATTTACAACTGTTAGCCAGCATAAGTACATGTGGGGATTCCCTAGCAACCAGGCAACCCCCGCATGTACTTATGCTGGCTAACAGATGTAAATCATTCAGCTGCGGCAAGAAAAACTAAATCTCCGAGCACTAAAAAATACTCGGAGGACCCCCGAGCATGCTCGAGAAATCTCGAGTAATGAGTATATTCGCTCATCACTAATTACCTCCATGATATGTCACAATCTCCCATACTAGAGGTAAGATGAGAATATATAGAGAGGGCTCAAGAGCTGTTCCGGATCCTACTCTTTAACTATTTAAATTACTATAATTGAAAATGCTCCCCAGCATCCATCAACAAGTTACTATGGAGGTTGGGGGTCTGCTGAAGGCCTTTATCAACACCATCTTCATAGACTTTTTGAGCTCAGCTATAGGCTGACCTTTAAAATAGACCACGATTTACACTATATACTGTAATCAGTCTAAGAAATAAGGTAAAAATGAAAAAAAAAAAACGGTTTAAATCACCATTTCCCAGTTTTAAAATCAATTAATATTGATAAAAAAATGTAATAAAAGCAACTGGGATCACTGCATACATAAAATTCTGTTCTATCAAAATATAAAATTATTTAAAACGTATGTACAGTAGAATGCCGAAAAGAAAATGCCAGATTTTTCAGTCACCGCTATTCCGCCCCAAAAATTAAATAAAAGGTATTCAGTAATCTATTGAGCATCATTATATTAGCAGTGAATACCACAAGTTATTGTTTTCCGAATTTCTGGTTTGTGATCTTTTTAAAAGTCAATTGTGGAAGTATATTGATCAGTTAGAAAGAAACTATATGATTCAACACAATTTGTAGCAGTATCATATGAATCGGGGTTCATAAATATTGCATGTAATAAGACAAAAGAACCACTTGTATTTTATGTTGTTAACTGATCAATATTACATTGGAAATAAATAGCACTATGGTTATGAATCCATCAACTAAAAAAGGCTACCATAGACAGTCTTGGCAATGGTCTCTCTGCATAGCTGGTGCTTAAAGTACCCTAGTGTTCACTGAATTACATCATTCGTGACAGAGGCCGTCAGGCTCTATTTGCATAGCAACTGCTGGCTGGTGGAGCGAGTTGGGAAAAGATGTGTCAACCAGCCAAGGACAGTGGTAAAATCAATCTAATCGATCAGTCAAGGAATAGCAGGGTTTAACTCCAGAGGATCATACAGAGACATTGGCCCATTATTATAGTGCTCTAAAACAGTATAAACAATGCAACAGCAAAGAATTGGGGTACATTTTAAATTTAAAATGGGTGCATTGTGCCTCAAGTGACCACTAAAGCTGTTCTGCAATTTGTGGCATCTGACAATAGTGGATTTATGGGAGGAAATCAAACTACTCAGAGAAAACCCACCCAAATAGGGCAAGAACATACAAACTCCTTGCAACTGTTATCCCTGGTGGGATTTGGAACTCAGCGCAGCAAAGCAACAGCTTTAACCACTGAGCCACCTGCTGTCCTAATCTCTCAATTACATTGTGTTCTTGTAATGAAGTTAAACTAGCAGAATAGGAAAAAGGAATAAGAGGCTAGCTATCCTTTGGAAAATATTGTTAAATAATATAATGTTGGCTCATCTATGTAGGTTTTACTAATATAGGCACACCGGGTAAGTAACTGTATCCTGAACTTCAGTTTTATATAGGTTACAACTAGAAATGAGTGAATGTATTTTAGTGAAATTGAATTCTACTATTTTCCTTGAATTTAACAATCTGCATGTGCCGAAATGTCCATTTTTTTGTAATTCACTTCTGCCCGAATTCACCAAAATAGCGACCACTGGCTACTAAAAAAAACCTGTTTTTATTATGCTTTTATCCCTATTTCTGCATATGTGCGCAGGAGGTCATGGGACACATATTGTTGTCATGATATCACATTTTGCTTTTGAAGGACCATCCCTCAGAGCCGGAATATCACAGTGAGCTGCGGTGATAAGACAATGTGGTAAGGACTGCATGGGTGACAGAAGTGATGGAGCTAGATTTCATTTTTTTTTTCTTAAGAGACTGCAAAGCCTAATAAGATGCATTAAATTAAAGAAATAGAATTTGAATCAAATTTCTTTGGAAAATCAGAGTAAACAGGCAAATTCAAAATTTGCTTGATCAAAATTTGGTTGATCAGCTCATTTCTGATGGTAACAGGTAATCACCTTGACTTCTGGAAACTTCATACTAAAGACTTGTATGAGATGGATTTTTACTGTGTTTATGGACTGTTACACAATCTGCTTATACATCCAATTCAATATATGACCTACCGATGTAGCTAGCCAGGTCACACAAAAATGTTTCAGCTCTATACTTCATTCAGATTTTGGTATACAAAAAAATGACATACTAAAAAGATAAATGTAACAAAATTTTAATTTGACACTTATCTAGTTATGGTCCAAAGATGCAGCAAATGTTAGAGTGACACATTTAATGGCTTGTTCTCGTTCAGGTTAAAGAGGTTGTCCACTACTTTGTCATTGATGACCTAGCCCATATGACTATCTGGCTACCTAGCCCCTAGCCAATGACTGGCCCAAAGATCTTAACAGTTCATTTCCTATAAGTGAAATGTGAGACATTGGATCTCAGATATCAGGGTATCATTTTATTCAACATTCTATCACCTACATGCACGCTATCTAGGCGGCTTGATCCTACTGACAGATTCCCTTTACAGACAACCTCTTACCAGGTTAAATGTGTCTGTGCAGAAAATTGTGTATTTTATTTAGAGTTAATTGTTGTGGTCTTTAACTTGGAGAAGAAGGAGGCATTTATCACAGGATTCTTTGTGGTATAGTGTTAGGGTGTTTTGCTTTAACCCCTTTCTGCCATTAAATGTACTATTCCGTCCATGTGGGGTGGGATTTAATTTCCAAGGACGGAATAGTACGTCATAGGCGATCGGCCGCGCTCACGGGGGGAGCGCGGCCGATCGTGGCCAGGTGTCAGCTGCTTATCGCAGCTGAGATCCGGCACTATGTGCCAGGAGCGGTCACGGACCGCCCCCGGCACACCGCGATCAAACATGATCGCGATGTGCCGGCGGTGCAGGGAAGCATCGCGCAGGGAGGGGGCTCCCTGCGTGCTTCCCTGAGACCCCCGCAGCAACGCGATGTGATCGCATTGCTCCGGGGGTCTCCTACCTTCCTCCCTGCAGCAAATCCTGGAACCAAGATGGCCACGGATCCGGGTCCTGCTGGGAGGGAGGTGGCTTACCAAGTGCCTGCTTAGCGCAGGCACTTGGTAACGCTGCAGCGCTGTTTGACAGATCGGTGATCTGTCAGAGTGCTGTGCAAACTGGCAGATCACCGATCTGTATTGTCCCCCCCTGGGACAAAGTAAAAAAGTAAAAAAAATTTTTTTACAAAAGTGTAAAAAAAAAAAAATAAAAAAATCCAAATAATGAAAAAAAAATATATATTATTCCCATAAATACATTTCTTTATCTAAATAAAAAAAACAAAACAATAAAAGTACACATATTTAGTATCGCCACGTCCGTAACGACCCGACCTATAAAACTGGCTCACTAGTTAACCCCTTCAGTAAACACCGTAAGAAAAAAAAAAACGAGCCAAAAAACAACGCTTTATTATCATACCGCCGAACAAAAAGTGGAATAACACGCGATCAAAAAGACAGATATAAATAACCATGAAACCGCTGAAAGCGTCATCTTGTCCCGCAAAAAACGAGCCACCATAGAGCAACATCAACAAAAAAGTAAAAAAGTTATAGTCCTCAGAATAAAGCGATGCAAAAATAATTATTTTTTCTATAAAATAGTTTTTATCGTATAAAAGCGCCAAAACATAAAAAAAATGATATAAATGAGGTGTCGCTGTAATCGTACTGACCCAAAGAATAAAACTGCTTTATCAATTTTACCAAACGCGGAACGGTATAAACACCTCCCCCAAAAGAAATTCATGAATAGCTGGTTTTTGCTAATTCTGCCTCACAAAAATCGGAATAAAAAGCGAACAAAAAATGTCACGTGCCCAAAAGTGTTACCAATAAAAACGTCAACTCGTCCCGCAAAAAACAAGACCTCACATGACTCTGTGGACTCAAATATGGAAAAATTATAGCTCTCAAAATGTGGTAACGCAAAAAATATTTTTTGCAATAAAAAGCGTCTTTCAGTGAGTGACGGCTGCCAATCATAAAAATCCGCTAAAAAACCCGCTATAAAAGTAAATCAAACCCCGCTTCATTACCCCCTTAGTTAGGGAAAAAAAAATGTATTTATTTCCATTTTCCCATTAGGGTTGGGGCTAGGGCTAGGGTTAGGGTTGGTGCTAGGGCTAGGGTTAGGGTTAGGGCTAGGGTTAGGGATAGGGCTAGGGCTAGGGTTAGGGTTAGGGCTAGGATTAGGGCTAGGGTTAGGGTTAGGGCTAGGGTTAGGGCTAGGGTTAGGGCTAGGGTTATGGTTAGGGCTAGGGTTAGGGCTAGGGTTAAGGCTACAGTTATGGTAAAGGCTACAGTTAGGGTTAAGGCTACAGTTAGGGTTAAGGCTACAGTTAGGGTTGGGGCTAAAGTTAGGGTTTGGATTACATTTGCGGTTGGGAATAGGGTTGGGATTAGGGTTAGGGGTGTGTCTGGGTTAGAGGTGTGGTTAGGGTTACCGTTGGAATTAGGGTTAGGGGTGTGTTTGGATTAGGGTTTCAGTTATAATTGGGGGTTTTCCACTGTTTAGACACATCAGGGGCTCTCCAAACGCGACATGGCGTCCGATCTCAATTCCAGCCAATTCTGCATTGAAAAAGTAAAACAGTGCTCCTTCCCTTCCGAGCTCTCCCGTGTGCCCAAACAGGAGTTTACCCCAACATATGGGGTATCAGCATACTCAGGACAAATTGGACAACAACTTTTGGGGTCCAATTTCTCCTGTTACCCTTGGGAAAATACAAAACTGGGGGCTAAAAAATAAGTTTTGTGGGAAAAAAAAGATTTTTTAATTTTCACGGCTCTGCGTTAGAAACTGTAGTGAAACACTTGGGGGCTCAAAGTTCTCACAACACATCTAGATAAGTTCCTTGGGGGGTCTAGTTTCCAATATGGGGTCACTTGTGGGGGGTTTCTACTGTTTAGGTACATTAGGGGCTCTGCAAACGCAATGTGACGCCTGCAGACCATTCCATCTAAGTCTGTATTTCAAATGGCGCTCCTTCCCTTCCGAGCCTTCCCATGCGCCCAAACGGTGGTTCCCCCCACATATGGGGTATCAGCGCACTCAGGACAAATTGCACAACAAATTTTGGGGTCCAATTTCTCCTGTTACCCTCAGGAAAATACAAAACTGGGGGCTAAAAAATAATATTTGTGGGAAAAAAATTTTGTTTTATTTTTATGGCTCTGCATTATAAACTTCTGTGAAGCTCTTGGTGGGTCAAAGTGCTCACCACACATCTAGATAAGTTCCTTAGGGGGTCTACTTTCCAAAATGGTGTCACTTGTGGGGGGTTTCAATATTTAGGCACATCAGTGGCTCTCCAAACGCAACATGGCGTCTCATCTCAATTCCTGTGAATTTTGCATTGAAAAGTCAAACGGCGCTCCTTCCCTTCCGAGCTCTCCCATGCGCCCAAACAGTGGTTTACCCCCACATATGGGGTATCAGCGTACTCAGGACAAATTGTACAACAACTTTTTGGTTCCAATTTCTTCTCTTACCATTGGGAAAATAAAAAATTGGGGGCGAAAAGATCATTTTTTTTTCACAAAAATTATTTTTTATTTTTACGGTTCTGCATTATAAACTTCTGTGAAGCACTTGGTGGGTCAAAGTGCTCACCACACCTCTAGATAAGTTCATTAGGGGGTCTACTTTCCAAAATGGTGTCACTTGTGGGGGTTTCAATATTTAGGCACATCAGTGGCTCTCCAAACGCAACATGGTGTTAGGACTGGCGGAACGCACCAAGAAAGGTGATATGGATGCGTTCGCAGTCCGGGGTCCACCGTGCAGGTGAAAACCTGCTGCTAGTAAATACAGACTATATGGCAGTACACTAAAGTATATACACGTGGGTTCAACCTCACCCAGCGTGAAGGGAGCAATCCTGTTGCGTCACAGGATCGCGGTACCGCACTTAAAGCGCGAGCGAGTAGTCAGCGTACTTAACCCCAACTGGGATTGAAGTCCGATTAGACCCTCGCTGGCACTACACCACAACTGGGTGTGTAAGGAAACTAAGTATAAATATATAATTGCACAGGAGTGCGAGCAATGCCGCACTGACGGACGCCACCAACCACACTGGCTTGGCTATGGAAAGCGCAAGGCAAGCGCACGGCGCCGTACAGGCGGACACAGCAAGAGGACGCTGTAATGTGTGTATCGTGCAGATGATTAGTCGGGCGCTAGATAGCTACCAACATCCGCGAGCAGACAACAACTCTAGGGAGGGATATTTAGGAGCTTTCATCCATCGACATACATTCATCTACACACACACATATAACATTATGAGACAATACTAGCGCATGGCCGTGCGGTCATGCGCAGTTTATATAGTTGCAGCACAGGAAGTGGCTACAGCACTTTTGCCCTTCCAAGACCTGCCAAGAGGACCAATGGAATGTGCTGCAGAGCCTGAGCACATGACCCTCGATCTCCAACGGGAGATCTTACCCTGGGCATGCTCAGTACGTGCAGACAAGGACTTAGTCCCAGAGAAGTCCGCTCGCTGCTGACCAGCACTGACTTTAATGGCAGAGACTGGAGAAGCAGCAGCAACTCTTCGCACAGAGTCAGACTGAGCGAGACGCTGGGATCGACGTCCCTGCTGAGCAGACTCCACTGCGGCTGGAGGAGAATGGGAGACCGCAGCGGAGACGGATCGAGATTCCCCCTGTACAGCAGAGGAAACTCGACTCCTAACATTACCCCCCCTTCTAGGGCCCCCCCTCCATGGGCCTCGCCACGTTCGAAGGCAGCAATGAGCTGCGGAGCCCGAATGCGCTCAACAGGCTCCCAGGACCTGTCCTCGGGGCCATAACCCTTCCAGTCTACCAAATAAAATTTTTTACCACGCACCACCTTGCACCCCAAAATAGCGTTCACCTCATAATCGTCCGTAGACGAACCCGATGTCCCAGCAGATGACTCGGAAAACCGGGACATATACACGGGTTTCAAGAGGGACACATGAAAGGTGTCGGTGATACCCAGGCATGGCGGAAGGGCCAAACGATAGACCACAGGATTAACCTGCTCGAGGACCTTGAATGGGCCCAAGTAGCGAGGAGCAAATTTAGTGGACTCAACTCGCAGCCTGATGTTACGGGCGGAGAGCCACACCAAGTCGCCAGGAGCAAAGGTCGGAGCGGGGCGCCGATGAGCATCGGCGGAGGACCTCATTCTCTCCTTAGAGGCCCGAATGGCATCCTGAGTGCGGTCCCAAATATCCCGTGCCTCCACAGCCCAGTCTGCCACCCTGGAGTCGGCGGAAGACACGGGCATAGGCACAGGTACCCGTGGATGCTGACCATAGTTGAGGAGGAATGGGGTTTGTCCAGTGGAGTCGGCTACGGCGTTGTTCAGTGCAAACTCTGCCCATGAGTGCAAGGATGCCCAGTCATCCTGCCTGGCTGAAGCAAAATGTCGCAGGTATGTGACCAAGGTCTGGTTGGCCCTCTCTACCAACCCATTCGTCTCGGGATGATAAGCGGAAGAGAGATTCAACTCAATACTGAGAAGACGACAGAGCTCTCTCCAGAACCGAGACGCAAACTGGGGACCCCGGTCACTGACAATTTTGTCTGGCATACCATGCAGGCGGAAGATATGTCTAATGAACAACGCTGCCAAGGCCCGTGCAGAAGGTAACTGCGGCAGCGGCACCAAATGCACCATTTTTGAGAAATGATCGGTGATGACCCAAATGATGGTACAGCCGCGAGACTTGGGCAAACCCACAACAAAGTCCATCCCAACCATCTCCGAGGGCCTATCTGCCACCGGCAAGGGATAGAGCAAACCAGCTGGCCTTTGACGCGGAGATTTATTTTTGGCGCAGGAGACACATGCCAGAACATAATCCCTGACATCCCGGACCATATGCGGCCACCAGTACGTCCTCGCCAGTAGCTCAGATGTCCTCTTTGTCCCAAAGTGTCCACCCACCCTGGACGAATGAGCCCAAGAGAGAACCTCCGGTCGCAAATTAATGGGCACAAAAGTCTTGCCCGGAGGCACAGACTCTAGCGAAACCGGCGCCACGGTTCTCAGGCTCTCGGAAGGGACTATAAGCCGAGGCTCCTCTTCCTCCTCCTCAGTTGACATAAGGGAGTGAGAGAGAGCGTCAGCACGGATATTCTTCTCCCCGGCGAGATAATGAAGGGAAAAGTGGAACCGGGAGAAGAACAGGGACCATCTGGCCTGGCGAGAATTTAGCCGCTGGGCTGTCTGCAAATAGACCAAATTTTTGTGGTCCGTGTAAACTTGGAAGGGAAACCGCGCACCTTCCAGAAGGTGTCTCCACTCCGAAAAGGCCAACTTTATTGCTAGCAACTCCCTGTCCCCGATGGAGTAGTTCCTCTCCGCTGGCGTGAAGGTCTTGGAGAAGAAGAAGCATGGATGCTTCCGACCTTGAGCATCCTTTTGGTAGAGGACTGCTCCAGCACCAACGGACGAGGCATCCACCTCCAGTAGGAATGGCTTATCCACATCGGGACGATGTAAGATGGGAGCGCTAGCAAAGTGGGACTTAATAGAAGTGAAGGCCTTGCAGACCTCTTCCGACCACAATTTGGGATTCGCTCCCTTCTTGGTGAGGGCTACCAAGGGAGCTACCAGAGTTGAGAAGTGGGGAATGAACTGGCGGTAATAGTTTATGAACCCCATAAAGCGCTGCACCGCTTTAAGAGAATGGGGCTCTTGCCAGTCCATCACAGCCTGTAGTTTGGCAGGATCCATAGCCAATCCCTGGGCGGAGATGATATAGCCCAGGAAAGGTAAGGACTCCTGCTCAAACACACACTTCTCCAACTTTGCATAAAGAGAGTTTGCCCGTAGGAGGTCGAAGACTCTGCCAACATCTCTCCGTTGGGAGTCAATATCTGGAGAAAAGATGAGAATATCATCCAGATAGACTACAACCGAGGTGGAAAGCATATCCCGGAAGATGTCGTTGACAAAGTCTTGGAAAATGGCAGGTGCATTACAGAGTCCGAAGGGCATCACCAGATACTCATAGTGCCCATCTCTGGTGTTAAATGCCATTTTCCACTCGTCCCCCTCACGGATGCGAATCAGGTTATAAGCACCCCGCAGATCTAGTTTAGTAAACACTCTAGCTCCCCGAAGCCTATCGAAAAGCTCAGATATCAACGGCAAAGGGTACTTGTTCTTAACTGTGATAGCATTAAGACCCCTGTAGTCTATGCATGGACGTAGTTCTCCATTCTTCTTCTGCACGAAAAAGAACCCTGCCCCAGCAGGTGACACTGACTTCCTGATGAACCCTCTTGCCAGATTCTCTTGTATGTACTGCGACATTGCCTCCGTTTCCGGGAGAGATAATGGATAGACTCGACCCCGGGGAGGCTCAGCACCAGGCAAGAGATCAATAGGACAGTCATAGGGGCGATGGGGCGGAAGAGTCTCCGCTGCCTTTTTGGAGAATACGTCTGCATAAGACCAATATTGCTTGGGGAGAGAGGAGAGATCTGCGGGTACCTCTGTAGTAGTAACCTGAACGCACTCTCGATGACACCTGTTCCCACAAGATTCACCCCATCCCAGAATTCTGCCTGAGGACCACTCGATGTGAGGAGAGTGGTACCGTAACCAAGGTATCCCCAAGAGAACCTCATCAATTCCCTCAGGAATGACGAGTAGAGATATAATCTCCTGATGAGATGGTGACATGGACAGAGTAAAAGGGATAGTTTGATGTGTAATCTGTGTGGGCAGTGTCGACCCATTCACCACTCGTACCGTTACTGGTTGAGATAGCATGACCAGAGGAATTGCGTGACGTTGGGCGAAGGCTGAAGACATAAAATTGCCCTCCGCCCCAGAATCCATGCAGAGTTCCACCGAGTGAGAGGATGAGCCCAATGTTATTGTCCCCTTAAAGGACAATTTGGAGGCAAACGTTGCCGTGTCTAGTGCACCTCCACCAACTACCACTAGACGCTGACGTTTCCTCGACCGCTGGAGACATCTGGAGGCAAGATGTCCAGACTGTTGGCAAAGATGACAAATCTGGAGTGCACGAGTGGTCCGGGACTTAGATCCTGCTCGAGACTCTACCACAGGCTCATGGGGCTCAGGAGCCTGGTCTGGAGATTCCAAAGGTTTGGCGAAGGTGAGAGCCAGCCGAAACCTCTGCCTACACTGGGCTCGCTCTAACCTCCGCTCGTGAAAACAGAGATCAATACGAGTGGATAGAGTAATTAATTCCTCCAGTGTGGCGGGAATCTCCCTAGTGGCCAGGGCGTCCTTAACGTGGTCAGCCAGCCCCCTCCAAAATATTGGAATGAGGGCTTTATCCGACCTCTCCAGCTCAGATGCTAAGGTGCGGAAGTGGACGGCAAAATGACTGACCAAGGACGAGCCCTGAGTCAATGCCAACAATTGGAGCGCCGTATCATGGGTGACACGAGGTCCTAAAAAGACCTGTTTCAGAGTGCTCAGAAACAACGGAGCACTCTGCACCACATGATCGCTACGCTCCCATAGCGGCGTAGCCCACTGCAACGCTCTGTCCGACAGAAGAGACACTATAAATCCCACCTTAGCCCGCTCTGTAGGGAAACGAGAGGCCAGAAGCTCGAGATGGATAGAGCACTGACTTACGAAACCCCTACAAGACTTACTGTCACCAGAGAATTTCTCTGGAAGCGGGAGGCGAGTTAGAGTCGGGACAGGAGCGGCAGTGGACAAGGTGGCTGCAGCAACACTAGCAGCCTGAACAGCGACAGCAGTGACATCCACAGCTGAAGTTGAACGCTCAAGAGCCGCCAACCTTCCCTCCAGCTGCTGGATGTACCGCTGTGAACGCTGATCGTACATCATTTACTAGCCAGACCCTGGCGCTAGTATTCTGTTAGGACTGGCGGAACGCACCAAGAAAGGTGATATGGATGCGTTCGCAGTCCGGGGTCCACCGTGCAGGTGAAAACATGCTGCTAGTAAATACAGACTATATGGCGGTACACTAAAGTATATACACGTGGCTTCAACCTCACCCAGCGTGAAGGGATCAATCCTGTTGCGTCACAGGATCGCGGTACCGCACCTAAAGCGCGAGCGAGTAGTCAGCGTACTTAACCCCAACTGGGATAGAAGTCCGATTAGACCCTCACTGGCACTACACCACAACTGGGTGTGTAAGGAAACTAAGTATAAATATATAATTGCACAGGAGTGCGAGCAATGCCGCACTGACGGACGCCACCAACCACACTGGCTTGGGTATGGAAAGCGCAAGGCAAGCGCATGGCGCCGTACAGGCGGACACAGCAAGAGGACGCTGTAATGTGTGTATCGTGCAGATGATTAGTCGGGCGCTAGATAGCTACCAACATCCGCGAGCAGACAACAACTCTAGGGAGGGATATTTAGGAGCTTTCATCCATCGACATACATTCATCTACACACACACATATAACATTATGAGACAATACTAGCGCATGGCTGTGCGGTCATGCGCAGTTTATATAGTTGCAGCACAGGAAGTGGCTACAGCACTTTTGCCCTTCCAAGACCTGCCAAGAGGACCAATGGAATGTGCTGCAGAGCCTGAGCACATGACCCTCGATCTCCAACGGGAGATCTTACCCTGGGCATGCTCAGTACGTGCAGACAAGGACTTAGTCCCAGAGAAGTCCGCTCGCTGCTGACCAGCACTGACTTAAATGGCAGAGACTGGAGAAGCAGCAGCAACTCTTCGCACAGAGTCAGACTGAGCGAGACGCTGGGATCGACGTCCCTGCTGAGCAGACTCCACTGCGGCTGGAGGAGAATGGGAGACCGCAGCAGAGACGGATCGAGATTCCCCCTGTGCAGCAGAGGAAACTCGACTCCTAACACATGGCGTCTCATCTCAATTCCAGTCAATTTTGCATTAAAAAGTCAAATGGCGCTCCTTCGTTTCCAAGCTCTGTCATGCGCCCAAACAGTGGTTTACCTCCACTTATGGGGTATCGGCGTACTCAGGACAAATTGTACAACAAGGTTTGGGGTCCATTTTCTCCTGTAACTCTTGGCAAAATAAATCAAATTGGAGCTGAAGAAATTTTTTTGTGAAAAAAAGTTAAATGTTAATTTTTATTTAAACATTCCAAAAATTCCTGTGAAACACCTGAAGGGTTAATAAACTTATTGAATGTGGTTTTGAGAACCTTGAGGGGTGCAGCTTTTAGAATGTTGTCACACTTGGGTATTTTCTATCATATAGACCAGGGGTCCCCAACTCCATTCCTCAAGGCCCACCAACATGTCATGTTTTCAGGATTTCCTTAATCTTGCCCAGGTAATAATTGCATCACCTGTGCAATGCAAAGGAAATCCTGAAAACATGACCTGTTGGTGGGCCTTGAGGAGTTGGGGACCCCTGATATAGACCCCTCAAAATGACTTCAAATGAGATGTGGTCCCTAAAATAAAATGGTGTTGTAAAAATGAGAAATTGCTGGTCAACTTTTAACCCTTATAACTCCCTAACAAAAAAAAATTTTGGTTCCAAAATTGTGCTGATGTAAAGTAGATATGTGGAAATGTTACTTATTAAGTATTTTATGTGACATATCTCTGTGATTTAATTGCATAAAAATTCAAAGTTGGAAAATTGCAAAATTTTCAAAATTTTCGCCATGTTTCCGTTTTTTTCACAAATAAACGCAGGTAATATCAAAGAAATGTTACCACTATCATGAAGTACAATATGTCACGAGTAAACAAAGTCAGAATCACCGGGATCCATTGAAGCGTTCCAGAGTTATAACCTCATAAAGGGACAGTGGTCAGAATTGTAAAAATTGGCCCGGTCCATAACGTGCAAACCACCCTTGGGGGTAAAGGGGTTAAAGTCCTGTGAGCATGGCCCCCTTACTAAAGCCCATAAAATCAGTGCTGAATAAAAAGACCCAGATCTCTGAAACTGTATGCTGGATAAAAAAAAATGGAACACTCAGGGAGCAGCGGTTCTAAAAAAAGAGAAGTCACTTTTGATCTTACGTCAGGTCTCTTTTCATTTAACCCTGCTGTTCTGTTCGGTCTGGGGAGACCTATTTTGAACTTTGGTATTTTTTGGGGTGTTCAAGATGCGGTTCTGAAACTTGTGGTTGATTGACTTAAATGAGGATGGGTCGGTCGGCCACGGGTTTCAGAGCCGCATCTTGAATATTTTAAAGAATATTGAAGTTCAAAGTCGGTCATTTTTGACCAACAGAACAGCAGGGTTAAACAATGGTCGCTATGGAAGGTGACATGGGCAATAAATAAATCTAAACTTGATCTATAAAACTATAATGTTAATGCATCATATGTATTCATCACTTAATTTACAAAACCTTTGCAACAATTTATGTATTTGACAAATCCACTAAAAACGAAATGTTAAGTTTCTTTGCGATAATAAACCCCAATCTCAAAGTGTTTTGTGGAATTGAATGTAGCAGAGGGCATACAGCATCTAGCAGCAGTATTCTCCATCCTTGGATTTTTCTTTTTTATTATGTACAATAATATCATTAAATCAAAGAAATTATAATTAGTCATGTTTGACACTGATTAACAGAAATTAAAGCCAATGTCAAAGTGAAACCATCTCTACAAAGGAATAATAATTGATTACGATAATGAGACACAAAATAATTGAATATCTACATTTTAAATCCATTACATTTAGTGATTAGTAGAGGCACCTTTGGGAGCAATTAAAGCGCTGACACTTTGTGGATAAGTCTCTATAATCTTGGTCACTGCAGGACCTCAAAGGGATTGCCAAGGATGTAAACTACAGGAAGATTTGCTCATTCCCATGGCATGTGTCTGGTATTGCGGCTTGGACCCTATTCTCATGCAATTATCAAATCAAAGAATTATGTCTTTTCCACATGTCCATTAGAAACCAATAGTCAGTATTTTTATATTTTGTCAATGGTGTTAAAATTATTCCTTTATAGCAAAGAAATCGCCAACAGGAACCTGAATAATAAGAGTTATAGGCATTTCAACCTTCTTGAAACAAATGCACCTATAAAATTACTTGAAGTCATTTGAATACTCATTATATCCATTTATCTTGTTATTTAAATTCCTAAAGGGGTTGTCCAGACTTGAGTCAAAAGTTTGAAGTTACTCTATATAACTGCAGACTGCTAAATTGTGACAGCTATCCCTTAGTATTTCTGGTGCGGGCAGGCTGCCACGTGACCACATTAATGCAATGGTATTCTTGTGATCACATCCCGACTAGTTTCATCTGTCTCTATCAATTCTACGGTATTGAAGAACAAATGTAGTTGGCATGTGACTGCAAGTGTGCAAGTCAAATTCGAGTAGTCACATCACTCCTCACAATAGAAATACCAAGGAATTCAGCAGTCTAAGGTCCCAAACCTGGACAACCTGTTTAACCCCTTTCTGACATCGGGAGTAATAATACGCTGATGTCGGACACCCTCCCTTTGATATGAGCTCCGGTGGCGAGCCCACATCTTTTCCAGCACATGTCAGCTACTTTGAACAGCTGACATGTGCCAGTTGCTGTTAACCCATTAAATGCCACTGTCAAACTCTGATAGCAGCATTTAACACACGCTTCCGGCAAGTGCGCGGGCAATCTCACCCATCAGCGCCCATGTCACATGACCGTGGGAAGCAGACAGGTTGGCATGACAACCAGAGGTCTCCAGCAGACATCTATGGTTGTCACTGCCGGTATGCTATGAGCGCCACCTGGTGGTCGACGCTCAAGGCAAGCCAGCAATTCTGCTACATACAGGCCATCTGATCATCGCCTGTATGTAGCAGAGCCGATCGGGTTATGGCTGCTTCTAGTCTCCCATGGAGACTGTTGAAGCATACCATAAGTAAAAAAAAAATGTTTTAAAAAATCTAGAAAAAAAATTAAAAAATATATAACATTTCAAATCACCCCCCTTTTGTCCCATTCAAAATAAAACAAAAAAAAATCAAACATACACATATTTGGTATCACCATATTCAGAATCACCCGATCTATCAATATAAAAAAATAACCCGATAGCTAAACAGCGTAACAAAAAAAAGTCAAATCTTCAGAATTACATATTTGTGGTCGCCGCAACATTGCATTAAAATGCAATAATGGCGATCAAGAGATCCTATCTGCACCAAAATGGTATCTTTAAATAGTCAGCTCAGCACTCAAAAAATAAGCCCTCACCCAACCTGAGATCACGAAAAATGGAGGCACTAAGGGTATGGGAACATGGTGCAATTTTTTTTTACAAATTTTGGAATTTTTTTTCATCACTTAGATAGAAAACAACCTTTATAAGTTTGATGTCTATGAACTCGTAATGCCCTGGAGAATCATAACGGCAGGTCAGTTTTAACATTTAGTGAAAATAGAAAAATAGCAAAACAAAAAACAATTGTGGAATTGCACTTTTTTTTTGCAATTTCACCGCACTTTGTATTTTTTTGCTTTACAGTACACGATATATTAAAACCAATGATGTCATTCAAAAGTACAATTCGATCCACATAAAACAAGCCGTCACATGGCCATAATGTTGGAAAAATAAAAAAGTTTTGGCTCTGGGAAGAAGAGGAGCAAAAAACGAAAATGCAAACGAAAATACCTCAGGTCATGAAGGGGTTAAATCTATAGTGTGGTTGGCTGTCACATTACAATTACAGGACTCAATGGTAGAACATTATTCAATGTATTAAAATTGAATGAATGTGCATTGTGTAGAGAGCTATTTTAATTCCAGTATTAGAAACAGGGTTCTGTTTGCACATGGGTTTTGTCTGGTACTGCAACTCAGCCCTATTCAAGTGACTGCAAAAGAACTGCAATATTAGGTTATGTGCACACGGTGCAGATTTGCCTGCGGATCCACAGTTTTCCATGCGTTTACAGTACCATGTAAATCTATGGAAAACCAAATCCGCAGTGCCCATGGTGCGGATAATTCTGAAACGCTGCATTGTATTTTCCGCAGCATGTCAATGCTTTGTGCGGAATCCACGGCGTTTTACACCTGCTCCTTAATAGGAATCCGCAGGTGTAAAAAAGAAGGTGGAATCCGCACAAAAAATGCAGGAAATCCTCAGCAAATACGAGGTAATTCCGCAGGTAAAAAGCAGTGTGTTTTACCTGCGGATTTTTGAAAAACGGTGCGGAAAAATCCGCAATGTGGGCACATAGCTTAAATTAATGTAATCTACTGGTGTGACACAATTTCTGGGAAAACAGCAGACTCTGACTCATTTTGCTAGTCTCAAACAATCCTTCTAAAAAGATTACTTTGTGTTAAACGGAGAATCATGTTAAAAAAATGTGTTATTTTGCGGCATTTCTTAATGAAAAAAGATGACATCCCCGGAAGGGAAAAAGGGGGTGTTGGTACTTTTTATGAAACTGGTCCTTAAGGACCTGGTATAAGAGAGATGCCGTAAAGGGGCTACCAGGTACACATAAAATTGGCCATTTTTATGCGCTAAACGCTCTCATTTTTCATATTTCTAGTGCAGTAATGCAGTTCAATTTTCGTGTTTCATATTTGCATGTTCCAGCGATCCAGTGTGCTACCTTATTTGCTTAGCTAGTTCTGAGGTTGAGACTGCTGCAGGATCTGTGGTGACAACACGATCATATGACCATGATGATACCAAAGGTCCTGTATCATGCAGCAGTTAGAAAAACTTAAGAAGAAACTAATAAATCCTCTATTGTGTGTAGGTGAGATTAACCTGCTCGGCTACGTCCAGGATGCACGGAGCACCTCATTAGCATATCGATTTCTGAAAAACATAGTAGTGGATTAGGAGAATAAAGGCATGAATAATATTAGGGCTCTGTCCCATACAAGGGGATGTACTTGGTTTGAACAGACATTTTGTACTGGCAAACTCATTTTAAATTATTTTGAAAAAAATGGGACCAACCCCAATAATGATTAAATTTTACTAAATTGTTGTAATAATATCATACAAACTTTTAACACAGATGCAAAGGGCCTGTTTCATTAAGACTGGGACTTTGTATACCATGGTTGTTAAAGTGCCCCAGTAGGAAGCGCCAAATTCTTTTACAGAATTTGGTGCATTTTTTAGCTGCTGAGCAGCACTGTAAGAAATGTACTTTTGTCCTGGATTAATATGAATGTCATAATTTGCAACAATTTTGTACTCACCCATCAATATCCCCAAATATGGTAAGTTCCAAACACCTTTCAAAAAGTTATTAGAGCTGGCCAGGAGTGATGTAAAGATACTTAAAATATATACTTTTAAGTAACACGAATTGCACAAATAAAATAGTAACATTTTAATAAGTTAATCTGGGTGTTAAACGTTTGATGGACAAGTTAGTTTCATTCGTTGCTATAAGGACAATTTCATGCCTTATAATCGAATCTTCTTCTTCTAGACTCATAATTCTTGCAATGCCCCAATGATACTTATTGAGTCATTCAGTTTATGAAGATCATATACAGGGTTTTAAGTTAAGATTCAATCTTGCTTTTAACCATTATTGGATTTATACAGCAGTGCATGTGCGAAATCAATTTAAACTGACTGGGATAACATGGCTGCAATTTTTGAACTTTTGATGTCCTTTCGGCAATTGAAGGAGTTAAATTAAAAGAATATCATAATTCCAGCAAATAATAGTTATTCAACATCTAATTAAAAGGTACAGGATATTATTATGATTTGTCACAGATTTCAAGATCTTTGCTTGCGGTAATTTAATTTGGTGCCTTCATTATTTGTTCTGCATGTGGCGAATAATTTATAGGACGGCTATCTTTTCAGCAGTGTGAACTACATTGTACTAAATTAACTACTTTCCCTTTTTTCACTCAATTGGCCCCTGGCAACACTAATGGGATAGTGTCAGAGAGTGTGTAGAAACATGACTAAAGGCCCCAATAAACACTAGATTAAAGTTGTCCAAAACTTTCGAATTCAGCTGGTTCAGCTGACCATCTTATATGTATGGGGGCTTCTCCACTTCCCCCAATAGATGATCAGAACGTTGCTATTTCAACAATCAAACCTTTTGTTTTCTGATGAGATGAACCATAGGTATTTAGATTTTTCCTCTCTCTACAAAAATAAAATAATAAATGAACCAAGCTCTCGTTTCCATGGCAGTTGGGAGTTGTGTATGGGCAGTTGGGAGTTGTGTATGGGAAGTTTGGAGTTGTGTATAAGCAGTTGGGAGTTGTGTATGGGCAGTTGGGAGTTGTGTATGGGCAGTTGGGAGTTGTGTATGGGCAGTTGGGAGTTCTGTATGGTCAGTTTGGAGTTGTGTATGAGCAGATGGGAGTTGTGTATAAGCAGTTGGGAGTTGTGTATGGGCAGTTGGGAGCTGTGTATGGGCAGTTGAGAGCTGTGTATGGGCAGTTTGGAGTTGTGTATGGGCAGTTGGGAGTTGTGTATGGGCAGTTTGGAGTTGTGTATGGGCAGTTGGGAGTTGTGTATGGGCAGTTGCGAGTTGTGTATAGCCGATTACGGATAATGGAAATAATAATTCCTTAGTTATATTGATTTTCAGGATGAACAACAGAGGACTAGCAAAAAACGTAGAGTTGCCAGAAAACATGCTACCGAATAGATATTTCATGTGGAATTGGTAATTGAAAGAGACATGTCAAGAGAGACATTTTGTCATTTCACATGGACTATCACTGTTAGTTTTAATCCATTATATTGTATAGTTTATATGACTTAAAGCATAATGTATCCTGTGAAATCACTAAATAAGACCAACTGTAGCCCATGAAACAATGTGGCTCTAACTGTGGGGAGAAAAAGAGAACATTTACTCTACTTTCAGACACCTCCGATACATATACTGTATCGTCTCCCAGTACTTGAAAAAAAAAGGCAACGATAGGAAAATAGAGCTACCTGTAGCAGTATGGATGTGGCTTCTGCACAGTCACAATTACCCATGCGCAATAAGACAATACAATTATTTCTCATCTCTAGTTCTGACTAATTCATACTTGGTGAGACATCGCTCCTATAGCCTATACCATTTTTATTTCTATATTTATTTTATATTTAGTTTTATATTTTAAAATTCTATTCCCCTCACTTTGATAACAAAAAATGCAACATGTTACAAAGTAAAGCACAGCAGCAATCCTATGCTTCAAGATCTAAGAAATTGCTTTCTTTAAGGTATTGGCATTGTGATAGGCACAAAGTCAATGTCAGGTGGAGTCACAGCCTAGTGAAATGGGTTTCATTTAAGAAAGTTCTCGGTCAGCAGCAGAATCCCAATGTTATTTTTCCTCCTTCGGCGATTGGTATCGACATCTATGTTTTAAAGAAATGCTTAATTGAGTCACAAAAGTTTTTCTACATTGGAAGAAATGAAAAGCTTAGCTTAAATCATTAAAAAAAGTTGCTAATCACTTGTCTGTAAATAAATAAAAGCTTATACATCAACAATCCCAATATCCAGCCAACCCTTCTGGTATATTGTCTGTAGGTAATGATGTAAATGAGCTGCATTGTAATTCACAAAATTAGGGATTCTGGTAGATTTGACTCCTGTCCCATGAAGAAAGAACACAATAGTGAAACATGGCAAACGCTCGTCTACTAGATTAACCAACCCAGTGACCCAAAATGGGTTCAGATCTTATAAAAGTTTCATTTTGTTACTTCAATGAAGCCCAATAAGTAGTTTAGCATTCAGCCCTGCAAACTGCTTACCTGTCAGTACCTGATCGGTCTGGGAGGATTAGATGGGTATATGTTGCCACCAAAAGGAGTTTTTGTGTCATCAAAAGTAAATTATTAAGTATTTTAAACTTTTCTATCAGAGAGAAAAAAAAACTGTGAAATATATGGTTCATTTTGGTCGGTGACGTCTACATCTTCTTCTAATTAACCTCATAGCTTCACTTTCTTACAAGTTGAAAGCGTTTTAAGCACCGAACCCCATTAATGATAAATACCTAGTTTGGTGTTTGGGGCAATTCTCTCCATCTCGTTGCGAAGCATTTTTCCACTGAGACGACACTGAACTTTATCTATTAGTACTTCATGACCCAGTTTCAGCCTGCCAGCCAGGATCTGATTTACTGACTGACTGATTTACTATTTCAGGGACTAAAGGAGATAAAACAGCTCTCAAAGAAGTAGCTGCTTCCCCAAACTTGTTGTTGCTTGTTGCAATTACTTTCCAACTGAATGTGTATACCTGGTCTTTTCCTTTTGTGATGTTCCCCTACATTAAAAAAGTGAGTCATCAATGCCAACAAGATTTGTAATACTAGATCTATAATAACTACTAATTTAAATACTCAAATGTATCTTTCCAAGCTATATCTATTCATTTAGACTATGGTGGCTCAGTGGTTAGCACTGCTTCTTTGCAACTCTGGGGTCATGGGTTCAAATCCCACCAAGGACAACATCTGTTTGTATATTCTTCCTATATTTGGGGGTCTCCAATTTCTGACATACTACTAGGGGATTTAGATTGTGAGCCCCAATAGGGAAAGTGATGATAAGTGCTAAGGAATATGATGGCGTTATATAAGGAAAAAAAATAATAAATGATAAAAATACGTTGTATCTCCATCACAGTAGTAACGCAAGTTTAAAGTAAGACTACAGAATAGTAAATGCACTATATAGTATAATGCTACCTGTCCTATAATAAAAACCAGATTAATGTAAGAATAAAGTCATGTTCAAAGATGATTTCAGAAATGATTTATATATCATGCCTGGTTTACTGTAAATGACTTTGAACACCATTTTCTCAGAATTTCTTATGCGCTTCTGTAGTAGGCACTTTGTAGCTTTTTAATATTTTATTCCCCGTGCTGCAGCAGCTTGGGCTACCGGAATTGTTAGAGTGACCTCTAGCGCTTCAGCTGCTGTCTGCTACAACCACACGTTGTCCTAAGGGATTTCTGTACAATGGCTTCCTTCTATTCCATGTCACTTATTATGTCTGCCCGCAGTGGTAAATTCAAATGTACAGAATTGATAAAATCCCTATGTATATGTACTGAGCAGAATTAACCACTTACAGTCGCTAAAATCCCAAAGAATGAAGAAATGTTAGAAATAAGAGGAAACACTGCCCTGATGTCCCATTGTAGGGATTATTGGGTAAGAAACTGCATCTTACAGCCTTGTTGAAATGCTGGAGTCTACCCTGCCATCATGTCCTTAAAAAAAAAGTCTTAATTCACTACTAGACTCCACTTCAATATTACTCCAATATTACTCAAATATTAGCAAAATGTGGCATTGACGAAAATTCATAGATCTCTCCATCAACAGACTGTAATGTCAAGCAAATTTGGTCTGTCGGATGCATTGGAAATAAATGAAGCAATATAACACAGGGGAAGGCGGCAAGCAACGTACAGGATGTAGCGTTATAAAGGTGAAGGATCCGGCTCCCAGGATAATATCACAAACACTACATTTTAATTACTCCGGTGAAAAAGTGAATATACATGTTTGCAAAAAGGTGAAGTGAGCACCCTCCAGAAAAACCAACGCGTTTCACATGGTACAGTGTTCGCAGTCCTGGTGTCTATCTATCTATCTATAGATAGATAGATATATATATATATATATATATAGATATGAATATATATAGATATATAGATAGATATAGATATATAGATAGATATATAGATATAGATATATATATATAGATATATAGATATATATAGATACATATATTTTATTATTATCTTTTAATGGAGTAACCAAAATTTGATGTTTTATGTCTGTAAAATGGAAGCTGGATTCTTTACGTTTCTTGGACATATCCGCCTAAAATGCCATGCGGTGGCGTGCTGTCCGGCTTCCTGGATTCATTTTGGAAAAGGTGAGTTGGATCATTTTGTTTGAGCATTATATAGACCCTGGCTCCATCCTGAGCAGCAGTAAAGCACCACAAGTACCATATATCCGGTGTATGTCTATGCCATGTAAGGTCTCCTTGTCTGGGACTCATCAGCTCAGACTAAAAGTAAGGCAGGATGTAATAAGGTGGCACATTACATTACGAGATGGCACAGACCAGGCACATACTGTAGAACTGTATTATAAGGGGGCAGAGAAACTTTTCCAGTCAGTCCTGTAGTGCTGTAGTGATGACTTGCAGTTCCATACACAATATGATACTTCAGGGACATCACTATTGTCCGGACCTCTCCTATCACTACAGGACCCAGCATTTCAGCACTTGGACAGAGCGCAGTCACAATGTGACACATTGGAATACTTACATTTACTGGCTGCCACCACCCTGACTGGAGCATTCACCAAGAGCAGGACGAGCACCTTGCTAAAGATTGATGTGGCCAAATCCATCCTTAAATCCAGAGTGCAGGAAGCTGCAGCTCCTCACTACTTGTCCTGTGCCTCTTCTAGCAGTGATTTCTGGCTGGCAGACAGCTGAGACTGGTGCACCCCTGGATCTTCTCACAAAGGCACCAGTAACACCAGCAGAACCAGTAACACCAGCAGCCTCCTCTGGCTGGAGAATCTCCCAGTCTCACACAATCACTCAGGGCTAAACTGTCAGCCCGGTGACTGGAGCCTGGCGCTCACTGGGTCCTGCCAACCCCTGCTGGTGACAGCTGGGAAATGTGACTGCATGAAATGCAGACACTCCAGTATCGAGCAGCTCTGCACATGGGCACCAGCACCAGGCTCCTGCGGATGTCTGCCCGGCTCCTCTCTGCCCACAGCACTGAGCCACACTGCATGTCACTGGGTGCGGGGAGAAGAGGGTGGCAACATCAGGCTGGCACAGCAAATCCGCGGGAGCTGGGGCACAGCCATTAGATTCAGGAAGAATAGGCTGATAGTTAATAGGCTGATAGATAGATGGATGGATGGATATGGGATAGATAGATAGATAGATAGATAGATAGATAGATAGATAGATATGGGATAGATATAGATATAGATAGATAGATAGATAGATAGATAGATAGAAGTTAGATAGATAGATAGAAAATAGATTAGATAGATAGATGATAGATACAGTAGACAGATAGATAGATAGAAGATAGATAGATAGATAGATGATAGATACAGTAGATAGATAGATAGATAGATATGGGATAGATAGATAGATAGATAGATAGATATGGGATAGATAGATAGATAGAAGATAGATAGATATGGGATAGATAGATAGATAGATAGATAGATAGATAGATAGATAGATAGATAGATAGATACAGTAGATAGATAGATAGATAGATAGATAGATAGATAGATAGATAGATATGGGATAGATAGATAGATAGATAGATAGATAGATAGATAGATAGATAGATACAGTAGATAGATAGATAGATAGATAGATAGATAGATAGATAGATAGATAGATAGATAGATATGGGATAGATAGATAGATAGATAGATAGATATGGGATAGATAGATAGATAGATAGATAGATAGATAGATAGATAGATATGGGATAGATAGATAGATAGATAGATAGATAGATAGATAGATAGATAGATATGGGATAGATAGATAGATAGATAGATAGATAGATAGATAGATAGAGTAGATAGATAGATAGATAGATAGATATGGGATAGATAGATAGATAGATAGATAGATAGATAGATAGATAGATAGATAGATACAGTAGATAGATAGATAGATAGATAGAAGATAGATAGATAGATAGATAGATAGATAGATAGATAGATACATAGATAGATAGATAGAAGATAGATAGATATGGGATAGATACAGTAGATAGATAGATAGATAGAAGTTAGATAGATAGAAGATCGGTAGACAAGCAGAAAGATAAATAGATTGATGATAGATAGCTCGATAGATATAAATCTTTCTATTTTTGTATGTATTATCTCTTTATATAAGAAGAAAAGCACAAACATATAAGCACTTTGGGTGCAGGGCCTCCCACACTTGGAATCCCTTCCTTGTTAACAGTATAAAAGTAGAAAAAAAGAGGCAGCACTTTATTTTTTATTATTTCCAAAACTTATCCAAATACAAAAAGATCTTTAATAATTAATCCTGATTATGCTATCAGGGCTATTAAAGTCCTTTTTTCTTTGGATAAGTATTGGACTGCTGCCTCTTTTTTTGCTATCTATTTATCTATCTATCTATCTATCTATTTTCTATCTATCTTCTATCTATCTCTTTGTCTCCTATCTATCTATCTAATCTATCTTCTATCTCCTATCTATCTAACTTCTATCTATCTATCTATCTTCTATCTATTATCTATCTATCTATCTCTCTCTCTATCTATCTCTCTCTATTATCCATCTATTTATCTATACACACGGGTATATATACGGATCTGTAAATAGGTGTATATGTGTGATATATATGTACATAGAAGCAATATGACATTAATCAGAGCTAAACATCTCAACATCTGCAGAAATCAATATATCACCTGTTTGTGAATGCTACTTAGCCTTACAGACCTCTTTGCTTGTCTATATATTATAGATTAACAATAAATATGTGAATGACATTGATATTTCCCCCCCAAGCATTTGTTGATTTATTACCGATGTAGTGACAGTTCTTCTATAAGATCGCCTGAAGTTTAGCATTGCGAGTGTTTTCAAAGTCATTCTAACTGTAAATTGAACGCTGCAATTTTCATCTAGCTGCAAAATGTAATTATAAGACAAATTGCTGTGAAGTATTAATAAAAGACACCGAGAACACAGCTCAGGAAGCAGAAGCAAGGTTGATTTTTTTTTTTTGCTATAGATCTTTTTGAATTATTGTTAGCGCACGTATAAAGAAATGCAGTCAGGGTAATCTTATCTTTCCTGTACACAGCTTGATTCCTATTTACAGTAAATAGGTGGGGACAAGCTGAGGGATTCACCTAGCTGCAAAGTTCAGACCACTCTTTGGAAACATATTTGCACTTTTAGATTGCCATCTTGTGGCAGAAAAGAGTAATGCAACCAGCATTTCGTGCAACAAGTTTAAATCATATCTTTTTCCACATTATTTTTTTTTGTTATTATTCGCATATTCAAGAGAATGTATATTCACTCCAAACATTTCTATTACTTAAGTTACTTTAATTTTGGAATTGTTAACATTTCACATACCTAGATGCAGCAAGCCTTAGGCCGGGGACACACACAACGTATAAAAAAATGGTCCGTTTTTGACGGACGAGAATCGCACAAATTTTTACAAAACAGTGATCCGAGTGCAGTGCGAGGATGCGATTTTCTCGCATCAAATGAGCCGTTTGACATCCGTGTGACATCCGTATGGCTTCCGTATGGCGAGATTTTCTCGCAGGCTTGCAAAATGGACATATAACGGTTTTTCCACCTGAAAAAATTTAAATCATCACCAAGAACATTATTTAATGGCCCTAAACACAGGTGCCAGCCACCAATCTATGCAGTAGATTCCCTGCTTGTGTTGATGCACTTCGGATTGATGAGCAACATGTCTGATCGACTGACTTTCAACACCACAGAGCGTGTGCTTTACAACTGGGTACTTTCCCAACGTTTTGGGGAGCCATACCCAGTTATTGTAGATCCGAGGAGGCGGAGACGGATGTGGGTACATCCACTTATCAAACAACGTATCAATAAAGGCCATTTCAGCCTTCTGTATGCTGCTCTGAGGACTAATCCGGACAAGTTCTTCAACTATTGTCGGATGAGGATTCAAACCTTTGACATTTTGTTGGAGATTTTGCGTCCAGGGATCACGAAGAAGGACACCAGGATGCGCAAATCTATTTCAGCTGAGGAGCGCCTTATCCTTACCTTGCGGTATGCCTTAATACTAATTGACCCAATATGTTACTCATTTTTTTGTCGATACCCCTTATTCAAATTATATACTTAAATGGTTAAGTAACTTCAACATAATTTTTACTTATTTTCTTAATGTAATTTTTTTTAAAAGATCAAAGCCATAGCATCTCCTTTTTTTTTAAATTAAAAAAAAGTGTTTGATTGCCCCATATCACCCTGTATTGTGTTAATTTTATCTTTGATAAAAATATTATTTTGTCTTTTAGCTTCCTTGCCACTGGCCTATCATATGCGGCCCTGCATTTAGTGTTTTTATTGGGCAAATCTACAATTTCTGGGATTGTGCGGGATACATGCACGGAAATCTGGAGAAGACTCCATCAAGAGGTGATGCCTGAACCAAAAATTGCAGACTGGTTACGTATTGCTCAAGGATTTCAGGACACATGCCAGTTTCCGCACTGTATTGGGGCTCTTGATGGAAAGCACATCCGTGTGCGTAAGCCGCCAGGTTCAGGGACCCAATTCTATAATTATAAACAGTTTTTCTCTGTAGTGCTGTTGGCCCTAGTCGACAGCAACTACAGGTTTACAATTGTAGATATTGGGGCCTATGGGAGAACTGGAGACTCTAGAGGCTTCAGTTCTTCCATTATGGGTCGGCGGCTGCGCAACAATGAATTGGATCTCCCACCCCCAAGTCACATACCAGGTGCTAATTTGGATGCGGTGCCTTACATGATGGTAGCAGATGAGGCCTTTCAATTATCAAGGAACGTCATGAGGCCCTATCCACGGAGAGGCCTGGACTACCGGCGCAGAATCTTTAATTTGCGTCTTTCCCGTGCCCGCCGTCTGGTCGAGTGTTCATTTGGCATTCTCAGTGCAAAATGGCGGGTCCTTCAGTCTGCAATCCAACTGAGTGAAGGCAATGTAAATGGTGTGATAAAAGCATGTGTTGTTCTTCACAGCTTTACAAGAGACCATGATTGCCCATCATCTGCTGCAGATGACATTGATTATGCAAATACTGTCTTGACAACTACACGTGTTCGTCCTTCACGTCGTCAGCCCTCTGGCCTAAAAGTTCGTGATGTTTTAACCAATTTTTTTGTGTCACCAGAGGGATCTACGGTTTGGCAAGACAATGCTGTTTTGCCTTAATTTTTGTTTAGATTCTAAGCTAATAAATCACATAATTTCCTTCATAAATTGGTGTAATATGTATCTGATGATGAAAAGATGTAAGTGTGTAAAGTTGACAAATCATGTATGTAGCTGGACCAAGACATAAGACTCTGTTTTCAGAACAAATTTTTACTGCTCTGCGCATATATATATGTATTACCAAAACATATTTAACTTTTCATATGTAATTTAAACAAAACAAACAACACAGCTTTACATGCCATGGTCACAAAAAACTAAGGCCAACAAAAGGCCAAAATGACAGGCAAAATCTAACATCCAAAACATTACAGGTTATGGTAGGTTGGGGGTGGTGATGGTGATGGCGGGTGTCCAGCATGTGCGGAACTTGGCCTGGGTGGTTGACCAACCACTCTGTCTACCTGTGTTATTGCAGATAGAAATTGCGGGTGTTGCTGCAAGCTGCGATCATGTGTATGACCTAACACTTGATGTGGAGGGTAGAAGGGCATCAAGTCCTGGCTACTGGCTTGACCCATTTGTTCCGAACCCCCAATATGGCCATGTCGAGCAGACACATGTTGGGACCAGCCTCCAAACATGTGTCTGTTCAAGTGGTCAGATTGGGGATGTGCTGCAAAATCATAAATACCCCTGTTTTGGCCTTGTTGTGTGGTTTGTGCAGGCTGTGGAGCTATAGGTTGCGGGGGTGGTGCTGACACAGTTTGTGATTGGTCCTGTGGAAGGTCTTGCACCGCCAGAAAGTTGGTAGATGACATTTGCCACCGTTCAAGATAATTAAAGATATTAGTCGGGTTGTTTGGGGGTGTTGCCGCATCTAGCAAAATTTGGATGCAACCTCTGGTCCGCAGCCTGAGCGAGCGGGGAATGGGACGTAAATAGCGGGCAAGACTGCGGAAGTAAGCTTCCTCCCCATCATCATTAGCAGCTCGGGACAAATAGTCCAACACCCCGGTATCAACTTGCCTCCTGGTGCCAATGTTCAAAGCCACCCTTCTGCGACGACCACGGTTTGGTCTGGTAGTAGGCTGTGGTGATGTATCCAGAGCCAATGTTGGACTGCTGCTCTGGCCTCCTTCATCAACCTCAGGATTTGCCTCCTGTGGAGCGGTAGACGCTGCTGCTGGTTATGGTGGTGGTGGAGGGTGGTTGCTGCCTGTTGCTTGCCCAGATGGTCCAGCCAATTCTGCATCTTCAGCAACAGGGTCAATCAGCAACTCAGAGTCAGATCCAGTCTCTCTTTCAGTCAGATTTGACTCTGTTCTGTATTTCACAAAACATTATTTATATTAAAAAATACCTACATATTCACATCATAACATGTGTAAAATATTTGTACACATGCATGCACTTACGGTCGTAGCTCCACCACCGGGGCAAGAAAATTTAGGCGGTCAAAATAAAGGTATTTCCTTTTTTTGGGGGCTGCATCACCACTCCGCCCATGAACTTGACGCTCACGCCGGTATTGGTCCCGGCAACTCCGCCAGCGTCTATTTACATCATTGACTGCAAATATACAAAACATTTGAGATAAATATCACACACAAACAGTTACAGGCTTTGCCAAAACACATGGGCCCAGGAGGCTAGGGGGACATAAAATTCCTTTGGCCCTATATTAACGGACTATAGCTAAATTAATTTAAAGCCATATTTGTGTCTCTTGGGAATGTTTTGGCATCTTCAACCAAGAGCATGGATGATTTACTAACATCATAAGCAAAACACATATGATGCTTTCAGGCTTCCATGAAAAAAATAAAAAAAAAAATATGAAGAATGGTACTTACATATTTCTTGCTGAACCTCTTGAGGTCGCTCATCAAAATCGGGGAACATGTGGCGACATATTGCCCTCCATGCTGCGTCTTTACGTGCACGGTCTGCATAATGTGCGTCGCGTTGGTCCCATAATTCTGGTCTATCATGGACCAGAGCAATGAGCATCTCCACATTTATGTGCCTGGCCATGCTGCTACAACAGAACACTCCGTGGAGGCGTGCTTCCTGGTTTGCAATCCAGCGTGGCCCAGAAATTAGCATGTCAAAGCTTCCTGATAATGGATGATTCAATTTCCTGTCACCTGGAGAAGTCTTCCGTATTTCTCGCAATGCACACGCATGGTCCGTATGTAATCCGATGTTTTCTCGCACCCATAGACTTTCATTGGCGAGTCTCGCCCGAGATACGCTGACAATCGCAGCATGCTGCAATTTCACTCAGATCCTGAATACGGCCGAGAAAATATCGGATGATGGGAGCTGCCCCATAGATTAACATTGGGACGAGCGCTATGCGATTTTTTATCGCATTGCACTCGTCCGTATTACGGTCTAGTGTGACCCCGGCCTTAAAGGGAGTCTGTCAGTAGAGAATAACTGATAAAACAAGTTCTGGCCGCTGTCTATCACACAAGAGAGGAGGATGGAGACAGAGAGAAACCAAGTAGTTGTGGGGTTGTATTTAAGTATCTGGCCACGATAAGGGTGAACTGAGTATTTAATGGAGTCCCTTTAAGGTGACCTAATGCAAAGTGCTAGACATCAAAGTAAAGTTTGTTGTATGGTAAATTAAGTCAATAAATACTGGAAAAGCCTTTAGTTTCTTTATCAATAACAAAAAAAAAATATTTTCCTCGTATGAAACTAGTACATATAAACAGCATAAAGGAGTTTTCCATCTAATATCCCATTCCCATAGGTATTGATGGGAGTCAGGCAAAATTGACTCTTCAAACCAATCACATAGTCTTTTAGAAGAGGGAGCAACAATATAACTTTTTTTTATAGATTTCAAATGTGTTCTTCCATTGAGGCTGCTCGGTGTACACTTGGCGTGGATAACTCTGGGCAAGTCAGTTCTATTTTCCGATAGAATCGGGCAGATTATGCTGATGACACTTTTCTCAAACTCTGTCAGAGCGTGACCCCAGTGTTATCTTAGTGTGGTCCGATCCTCTCTCATAAGAGAATGGTATCACAGGTGAGGAGAAGAAAGAGAACTTCAATTCTCCATTCTCTGCGTCTGCGGAAATTCGGATGACATCCAACTGCAGTCGAAGGTTTTAGACACCCATTGAATATTTGGGCGTTATCCAAATTGTAGAGCCACCCACAGCACGCTGCCATTTTGTCTGCAGACCCATGTGATCTGTAGAAAAACACAGATCTGCATAGCCCCAAAGTATTGAGCGCTATCGATAAAACATCTGACATCGGTCTGAGATATACGCTCATAAGTGCGAGCCCTAAGGGGGTAAATAGGCTGAGTACCCTATGTTATTTCATGCACTATTGCTATTTATATACTGCAGGGTATTGATATTTGCTCATTTTGTTAATATCTTAGGTTTTGTCTGTTTAGAGTGTGAACATGCGCCTACACTAATTTTTATTCCAGTTCACTTCTTTCAGTTTTACTGTGCAATGTGAGCAAGCTGTTAATCAGAGGCGGGGGCAGGGTTACAAAGATTAGCCTGAGTGGGCTGTGCATGAGCTGTAGTCGCACAGTATAATCTCTTGCTGATTGAATTGAAACTAAATCTCACTACCTACTAAGCGATCCCTCCCTAGAATCGGGCTCTTGTGCAGTATATTATGCTATTCTCAGATTAAATAGCAAAAACTTGCTTACAGATTCCCTTTAAATGGTAGATTTGTTTTCAGTGACATAACTGATATAAAAGAACCTGCTGTAGGCTCACCTCATCAAAGTGTTAGACATGAGTCACACAACTGTAGAAGAATACGGGCAAAAGCCATGTGAGAAAACATTGCATTGCACTCGGCCTAGTGTTAATCTATGAGGAAGCTCACATCACCGCTTATTTTCTCAGCTGCAGTAGCATAGCTAATGGGGGGACAGAGGGGGCGGTCACTCAGGGCCCCGCGCTCTGAGGGAGCCCACCCAGAGCAACGCTCCTGTAACTGTATCGCCGTGCACAGCACTCTGATACAGTTACATTCTGCAGCAGAGCAGGGAGGATCGATCTCCCTGCTCTGCCACCTGGCCGCTATGGGGCCCCTGAGCAGGGGAGAGCCCTGTGCCAGCAGTGGGCCCCCCCGTCATCCCAAGGTAAGCTGTACCAGCATTTAGCCAATACAGCTGATCACATTGATGGGAGAATGAGCGCTACGCTCTTTCTCCCATCATCCCTCTGTCAGAGTCTGATGTCACCGACGCCGACACTCACAGCGGGCGCGATGACGTCACTAACCGACGTCCGCTGTCAGGAGATGAGCGGGCGCTCAGAGCTGCGGAGGAACTAGGAAGAAGAGAGGTGAGTATTTTTTTTTTATGGGGGCTGCCTTATACTACAGGGTCTGCCTATAGGGGTGTGTTGTGAATTCTGTTGTCAAGCTCCCTCCTGTGGTCGTGAATGGTACTTCGGCGAGTTCTGTCTATGGGCTCCCTCTGGTGGCTGTGAGTGAAGCTGCTGCTTCTGAGGTTCCTTACACAGGTGACGTGGTTTATCCTTTGGTTGGCTGCTCTATTTTACTCCTCTCAGATCGTTACTCCATGCCAGCTTGCCAGCTGTCAATGTTTTTGCATTGGTTCAGTTCGCTCCTGGATCTCTCTGGTGACCTGCCTTCTCCTGCAGAAGCTAAGTTCCTGATAGTCATTATTTGTTCACTGTTTTCATGTCCAGCTGGTTATCATGATTTTGTCTTGCTAGCTGGAAGCTCTGGGATGCAGAGTGGCCCCTCCGCACCGTGAGTCGGTGCGGAGGTCCTTTTTGCACACTCTGCGTGGTCTTGACGGCGAGGAGTGGCGACATTGGCTTGAAGGAGCTAAACATCGCGTGGTGGTCTTGACGGATCACAAGAATTTGACTTATCTCGAGTCTGCCAAATGGTTGAATCCTAGACAGGCTCGAAGGTCGCTCATTTTCTCCCGTTTTGATATTGTGGTTTCATACCTTCCGGGATCTAAGAATGTGAAGGCTGACGCCCTGTCAAGGAGTTTTGTGCCTGACTCTCCGGGTGTTCCAGAGCCGGCGGGTATTCTTAAAGAAGGGGTAATTTTGTCTGCCATTTCCCCTGATTTGCGGCGTGTGCTGCAAAAGTTTCAGGCTGATAGACCTGACCGTTGTCCTACGGAAAAACTGTTTGTCCCTGATAGATGGACTAGTAGAGTTATCTCTGAGATTCATTGTTCAGTGTTGGCTGGTCATCCTGGAATCTTTGGTACCAGAGATTTGGTGGCTAGATCCTTTTGGTGGCCGTCTTTGTCACGGGATATGCGTTCTTTTGTGCAGTCCTGTGGGACTTGTGCTCGGGCTAAGCCCTGCTGTTCTCGTGCCAGTGGGTTGCTTTTGCCCTTGCCGATCCCGAAGAGGCCCTGGACGCATATTTCCATGGATTTTATTTCTGATCTCCCTGTTTCTCAAAAGATGTCGGTCATTTGGGTGGTTTGTGATCGCTTGTCTAAGATGGTCCATTTGGTACCCTTATCTAAATTGCCTTCCTCCTCTGATTTGGTGCCATTGTTTTTCCAGCATGTGGTTCGTTTGCATGGCATTCCAGAGAACATTGTCTCGGACAGAGGTTCCCAGTTTGTTTTGAGGTTTTGGCGGTCCTTTTGCGCTAAGATGGGCATTGATTTGTCTTTTTCTTCGGCTTTCCATCCTCAGACTAATGGCCAAACCGAACGAACTAATCAGACTTTGGAGACATATCTGAGATGCTTTGTTTCTGCTGATCAGGATGATTGGGTGTCCTTCTTGCCTTTGGCTGAGTTCGCCCTTAATAATCGGGCCAGCTCGGCTACTTTAGTTTCTAATTTTTCTGTAATTCTGGTTTCCATCCTCGTTTCTCTTCAGGGCAGGTTGAGCCTTCGGACTGTCCTGGTGTGGATGCGGTGGTGGACAGGTTGCAGCAGATTTGGACTCATGTGGTGGACAATTTGACATTGTCCCAGGAGAAGGCTCAACGTTTCGCTAACCGCCGGCTTTGTGTTGGTCCCCGACTTCGTGTTGGGGATTTGGTTTGGTTGTCATCTCGTCACGTTCCTATGAAGGTTTCCTCTCCTAAGTTTAAGCCTCGTTTCATTGGGCCATATAAGATTTCTGAAGTTCTTAATCCTGTGTCATTTCGTTTGGACCTTCCAGCTTCTTTTGCCATCCATAATGTGTTCCATAGGTCGTTGTTGCGGAGATACGTGCCGCCTATGGTTCCCTCCATTGATCCTCCTACCCCGGTGTTGGTCGAGGGGGAGTTGGAGTATGTGGTGAAGATTTTGGATTCTCGTGTTTCGAGATGGATACTCCAGTACCTGGTCAAGTGGAAGGGTTATGGTCAGGAAGATAATTCCTGGGTTTTTGCCTCTGATGTTCATGCTGCCGATCTTGTTCGTGCCTTTTATTTGGCTCATCCTGATCGGCCTGGGGGCTCTGGTGAGGGTTCGGTGACCCCTCCTCAAGGTGGGGGTACTGTTGTGAATTCTGTTGTCAAGCTCCCTCCTGTGGTCGTGAATGGTACTTCGGCGAGTTCTGTCTATGGGCTCCCTCTGGTGGCTATGAGTGAAGCTGCTGCTTCTGAGGTTCCTTACACAGGTGACGTGGTTTATCCTTTGGTTGGCTGCTCTATTTAACTCCTCACAGATCGTTACTCCATGCCAGCTGTCAATGTTTTTGCATTGGTTCAGTTCGCTCCTGGATCTCTCTGGTGACCTGCCTTCTCCTGCAGAAGCTAAGTTCCTGATAGTCATTATTTGTTCACTGTTTTCATGTCCAGCTGGTTATCATGATTTTGTCTTGCTAGCTGGAAGCTCTGGGATGCAGAGTGGCCCCTCCGCACCGTGAGTCGGTGCGGAGGTCCTTTTTGCACACTCTGCGTGGTCTTTTGTAGGTTTTTGTGCTGATCGCAAAGTTACCTTTCCTGCCCTCTGTCTATTTAGTAAGTCTGGCCTCCCTTTGCTGAAACCTGTTTCATTTCTGCGTTTGTGACTTTCATCTTTACTCACAGTCAATATATGTGGGGGGCTTCCTTTACCTTTGGGAATTTCTCTGAGGCAAGGTAGGCTTTATTTTCTATCTCTAGGGCTAGATAGTTCTTAGGTTGTGACGAGGCGCCTAGGTCTGGTCAGGAGCGCTCCACGGCTATTTCTAGTGTGTGTGATAGGATTAGGGCTTGTGGTCAGCAGAGCTCCCACATCCCAGAGCTCGTCCTGTATGAGGTTTAACTATCAGGTCATTCCGGGTGCTCCTAACCACCAGGTCATAACAGGGGTGCTGCCTTATACTACAGGGTCTGCCTATGGGGTTATTTCTTATACTACAGAGTCTGCCTATGGGGTGCTGCCTTATACTACAGGGTCTGCTTATGGGGTGCTGCCTTATACTACAGGGTCTGCCTATGGGGTTCTGTCTTATACTACAGAGTGTGCCTATTGGGGTGCTGCCTTATGCTACAGGGTCTGCCTATGAGGGTGCTGCCTTTTACTACATGGTCTGCCAATGGGGGTGCTGCCTTATTCTACAGTCTGCCTATGGGGGTGTTGCCTTATACTACAGGGTCTGCCTATGGGGCTGTTGTCTTATACTACAGTGTCTGACTTTGGGGTGCTGCCTTATACTACAGGGTCTGCCTATGGGGCTGTTGTCTTATACTACAGTGTCTGACTTTGGGGTGCTGCCTAATACTACAGGGCCTGCCTATGGTTGCTGCCTTATATTACAGGGTCTGCCTATGGGAGTGTTGTCTTTTACTACACGGTCGGCTTGTGGGGTGCTGCCTTATACTACAGGGTCTGCCTATGGGGGTGCTTGCCTTTTACTACAGGGTCTGCCTATGAGGGTGCTGCCTTATACTACAGGGTGTGCCTATGGGGGTGCTGCCTTATACTAAAGGGTCTGCCTATGGGGGTGTTGCCTTATACTACAGGGTCTGCCTATGGGGGTGCTGCTTTATACTACAGGTTCTGCCTATGGGGGGGCTGCCTTATTCTACAGAGTCTGCCTATGGGTGCTTCCTTGTGATATAGAGTCTGCCTATGGGGGATGCATTATACAGTATAGAGTTTGCCTATGGGGGCTGCCTTGTTCTATAGAGTCTGCCTATGGGTGGTGCATTATACAATATAGAGTAGACCTAAGGGGAGTGCATTATACTACATTTAGGACTATCTGGTGCATTATACTATATCTAGGGGGTCATCATACAGTGTGGAGATTACAGTGAGGGGGCCATCGTACAGTGTGGGGATTACAGTGAAGGGGCCAAATACAGTGTTGGAGCCATCAAACAGTTTGGAGGCTACTATGGAGTCAGTATACTGTGTGGGTGGTACTATACAGTGAGGGGGCATAATACTGTATATAAGAGGGCATCATAATGTGTATAGAGGAGCTGTACAGGGGAGAGACTCGGGACATTATTAAATGTAAAGTGGGCACTTATTGTTATAGGGGAACTCGGGTTACTGTGACGGTCAAAGAGGCATACGGAGAGCATTATTACTTTCTAGGGGGTGAAATATGGGCACTATTTTCTAGGGCATTTGCACCCGGCATTACTATATTCTAGAGAGTTGCTTTAGAATTTAGAGGGCACAGAGAACCGCACAGCAGGTGCAGTAATAGGGACACATACGGCAGCAGCAGCGGCTCAGCACTGGGATATCAGCAGGATGTTTGGAGGAGTTTGTTCAGGTTGGGAATAGATGGTGATGGGGCTGGAATATGAGAAGTGAAATGTGTCTTTGTTGTATTCTCTGCAGCCGAGTCGTGGCTGGAAGAAGTTGTCATGTCGATCTGGGCCAGATGGAAAAGATGGGATAAGTGAACGATTTAATCAGAAAGAACATCAGCGGTAAGTCACTATCTGTAACTGTGCTGTGATCTCTTACAGTATATGTTTAGTAGGATTGGTATCTACCACTGACCATATGGCGGTAATATCCATGTTGGTCGTTATATAGAGATTATCTTCAGTAACAGCGCAGTCATCTGCTGAGGTTCTCCTCCACTATTAGGGTATGTCATCCAGTTGTAATCAAGGTTACCTGGCTAGGGGCCCACTCAGAAGCTTCGCCCAGCCTGAACCGAAACCATAGCTACGCCTCTGCTCAGCTGTATTCGGCGCGCATGTAAAATCGCAGCATGCTGTGATTGTCAGCGAGACTCAGCCGAGGCTCACCAATGCAATAATAATAATAATAATCTTTATTTTTATATAGCGCTAACATATTCCTCAGCGCTTTACAGTTTCCACACATTATTATTGCTGTCCCCAATGGGTCTCACAATCTAATTCTCTATCAGTATTTCTTTGGAAGCCTATGGGTGTGAGAAAAAATCACGCAGCACTCGGCCCATGCGAGTGCTGACCAATTTTCTCACACCAGTATCCTTTGAAAAGCCAGCAATTTGTGTGCCACATACAGTAAAATCACAGAGTGATAGGTTAGAGTAGAATAGATATATGCACATAAAATTCAAAGATATATAGATGTCAGTGATACACACACATATATATGTATACATATTAGATAGATAGATAGATAGATAGATAGATAGATAGATAGATAGATAGATGAAAAGCAGGCAATTCAGCAGCTGCATAGTGTAAAATCACTGCAGGAGCCAACAGGATAGAAGAGATGGATTACATACAGTAAATATACATAGAACAGGTAGATATTCAGATGTCAGTGACAAATACAATTAGTACAGTGTGTGTGCAGCTTACTGTACATGTATTTAATGAATACAAGATAATTTTTCTGAAAAAAAATTACGTGGGCTCCCGTATAATTTTTGTAACCAGCAGAGGGAAAGCAGATGACTCGGGGCTGATGTTTAAAGCCTAGGAAGGGATGCCATGGAGCTTCCCAAGCTATTAATTTCAGCTCACAACTGTATACTTAGCATTTACTGGCTATTAAAATGGGAGATTCTAAAAAAAAATGATGCAGGGACCCCTTATCTATAATATAACGCTGGGAGCGTCACTCTGTCCGAAGCCTTTATAGACTGCGCAGGCGCAAGCGCCGGCGCAGTCTGGACCTCACAGAGTGACGCTCCCGGGAGATCGCGGTGTGCGTTCACACTGAACGCACACCGCGATCTCCAACAGAGAAGCAGGGACCGCCAGGAGGGTGAGTATTGCCTATATTCACCTGTCCTCCGTTCCATCGCTGAGCGCCGCCATCTTCCCGGTCTTCGGCCTGTAACCTTCAGTTCAGAGGGCGCGATGACGCGCTTAATGCGCGCTGGCGCCGCCCTCTGACTGAACAGTCACAGCCAGGAGACCGGGAAGATGGCGGCGCTCAGCGATGGAACGCAGGACAGGTGAATATAGTAAGTGCTGGGGGGCCTGAGCTGGCGGCGATACCGGCACCTGACCCCACAGCGCGCCGGTGTCCCCGCCCGCTTAGGCTCCCGGATGGATGCAGCACATACCAGGATGGGGACGCAGGATGGGGACGCAGGATGGGGACGCAGGATGGGGACGCAGCACATACCAGGATGGGGACGCAGGATGGGGACGCAGGATGGGGACGCAGCACATACCTGGATGGGGACGCAGAATGGGTGCAGCACATGACAGGATGGGGACGCATGATGGGGACGCAGGATGGGGACGCAGGATGGGGACGCAGCACATACCAGGATGGGGACGCAGGATGGGTGCAGCACATGACAGGATGGGGGTGCAGGATGGGTGCAGCACATGACAGGATGGGGACACAGGATGGGTGCAGCACATGACAGGATGGGGACGCAGGATGGGTGCAGCACATGACAGGATGGGGGTGCAGGATGGGTGCAGCACATGACAGGATGGGGACGCAGGATGGGTGCAGCACATGACAGGATGGGGACGCAGGATGGGTGCAGCACATGACAGGATGGGGACGCAGGATGGGTGCAGCACATGACAGGATGGGGACGCAGGATGGGGACGCAGGATGGGTGCAGCACATGACAGGATGGGGACGCAGGATGGGTGCAGCACATGACAGGATGGGGACGCAGGATGGGGACGCAGGATGGGTGCAGCACATACCAGGATGGGGACGCAGGATGGGTGCAGCACATACCAGGATGGGGACGCAGGATGGGGACGCAGGATGGGTGCAGCACATACCAGGATGGGGACGCAGGATGGGTGAAGCACATGACAGGATGGGGATGCAGGATGGGGACGCAGGATGGATGCAGCACATGACAGAATGGGGGCGCAGGATGGAGCAGCACATGACAGAACGGGGGCGCAGGATGGGAGCAGCACATGACAGGATGGGGACGCAGGATGGGTGCAGCACATGACAGGATGGGGGCGCAGAATGGGTGCAGCACATACCAGGATGGGGACGCAGGATGGGGATGCAGGATGGGGACGCAGCACATACCAGGATGGGGACGCAGGATGGGTGCAGCACATGACAGGATGGGGACGCAGGATGGGTGCAGCACATGACAGGATGGGGGTGCAGGATGGGGACGCAGGATGGGGACGCAGCACATACCAGGATGGGGACGCAGGATGGGTGCAGCACATGACAGGATGGGGATGCAGGATGGGTGCAGCACATGACAGGATGTGGGTGCAGGATGGGTGCAGCACATGACAGGATGGGGACGCAGGATGGGTGCAGCACATGACAGGATGGGGACGCAGGATGGGTGCAGCACATGACAGGATGGGGACGCAGGATGGGTGCAGCACATGACAGGATGGGGACGCAGGATGGGGACGCAGGATGGGTGCAGCACATGACAGGATGGGGACGCAGGTTGGGTGCAGCACATGACAGGATGGGGACGCAGGATGGGGACGCAGGATGGGTGCAGCGCATACCAGGATGGGGACGCAGGATGGGTGCAGCACATACCAGGATGGGGACGCAGGATGGGGACGCAGGATGGGTGCAGCACATACCAGGATGGGGACGCAGGATGGGTGAAGCACATGACAGGATGGGGACGCAGGATGGGGATGCAGGATGGGTGCAGCACATGACAGAATGGGGGAGCAGGATGGAGCAGCACATGACAGAACGGGGGCGCAGGATGGGAGCAGCACATGACAGGATACGGACGCAGGATGGGTGCAGCACATGACAGGATGGGGACACAGGATGGGTGCAGCACATACCGGGATGGGGACGCAGGATGGGTGCAGCACATGACAGGATGGGTGCAGCACATACCAGGATGGGGACGCAGGATGGGTGCAGCACATGACAGGATGGGGACGCAGGATGGGGACGCAGGATGGGTGCAGCACATGACAGGATGGGGACGCAGGATGGAGCAGCACATACAAGGATGGAGACCATATACCAATATAAATGCTCGCCACCCGGGCGTAGAACGGGTTCAATAGCTAGTAATTAATAACTAGCAAAGGCTATTCAGACAGCTGGTTGTGAAAATTGTGCGGAAGTCCATGCCATTTTTACTCAAAATTAGTCTTTCATTAATTAAATACATGTACAGTTATTTGCACACACACTGAATTAATTGTATTTGTTACTGACACCAACATATCTATCTATTCTATAAATATTTTCTATATGTAATTGGAAGGCCTGCCAGGGCCGTGGGGTACTCGGAACCGGGTCCGGTACTTAAAGGGATTTGTCACGGCGGCGGCGACATGGTCCGTGGCCCTGGGCGCCCATGTTAAAGGAAAAGTCTTTAAAAATGTTATGTGAATAAAGTTAGTTCATGATGCCAACTGTGGTATTTGGTCAGGGATGACCGATGCTGCTTAAAGGGGTCCTCTGTGGTAATGTTGTGGCAGCAGGAATGGTATGGCTTCCCTGCTGGGTCTGGGTCCCCAGGGCTCGTGTGTAGTAGGAACAGATGGTAGATGTTATAGAAAGAAATAGAGGACACAAGTTGCAGTCTCTTTACCTCTTTACTGAAGGGTTCAGGCATCCACAGTCCAGGGTATCGGATCACAGGTACTGGTATGGTCCGGCCGGCTTGAAAGCAAATTTGGAATCCCCCTTACCATGTGGGGTTGGAAGCCTTCCCTCTAGCGCTGTGGTGTAGTCCCTTTCTGCCTTAGGCCTCACACAAGGTCCTCACGTTTTCTCTCTGTCCCCCTTTTGGTAGGACACTACTCATACGCCAGTTAACTCGAGCCTTTTTACAGGATCTATATCATGACCCGGGCTTTATTTGCCACTGTGTCCTCAGGTGTCAATGGTGGACAGGTGACTTGAAGTCCAGCTATCCTGCCGGTTTCTATCATGGGGCATAGAGTTACCCCCACAACCTTGGTATTCCGGTTACCGGTATCTGTGCTCAGCGTGGAGGAAGCTTTACTTCCCCTCTCAGTCTGTTTACAGACTGCTCTGCTTTCTCTTTGCTCTTCCCAGGAGCTGCAGCACCTCACGTGGCTGCACAGCCCCTGATCTCCTTCCTCTCTACTCCCTCTCCTCTCACAGACTCACCAACTCCTCCTCCAGACCAGAATATATATCTATATTTAGGGAAGCTCCCCTGAAACTGGGTTCAGAGCTCCCCTTTTTGGCCTGGACTCAGAACAGTGTTGTATGTGCTGAATACCTGATAAAGGGATCCTTCCTCGCTTCCAAGTGTGACATCACTCTCCCAGTGAGGAAAGCAATGCCACTGTAACAACCAGGAAAATGGGGTGTTACATAATCCATCTCTTCTATTTTGTCGGCTCCTGCTTTGATTTTATAGTACACGGCACATGAATTGTTGGCTTTTCTTCTATCTATCTATCTATCTATGTAATATATACACATATATATATGCATGTGTGTGTCACTGACATCTATATACAGCTCTGGCAAAAAATAAGAGACCACCACAACAAAACCTTGTCATGGGCAGCCCAATCTCAAGACCTAAACCCTTTTGAAAACTTCTGGAATGTAATCAAGAGGATGATGCACCAGAAGCTGTGTGAAAGACTGGTGGAAAGCATGCCAAGAAGCATGAAAGCAGTTTTTAAAAATCATGGTTATTCCACAAAATATTGATATTCATTTCTAAACTCTTCCTGAGTTAAAACATTAGTATTGTTGTTTCTACATGATTATGAACCTGTTTGCTTTGAGGTCTGAAAGCACAGGTTTTTTTTTTAATTTTGACCATTTCTCCTTTTCAGAAAAAACAAACAAAATTTATTGCTTGGAAATTCGGACACATGTCAGAAGATTGTAGACTAAAAGAACAATTTACATTTTACTAACAAATATACCTATAAAGAGAAAAATCAGGCAAACTGAACATTTTCCAGTGGACTCTTAATTTTTGACAGGGCTGTATCCATGTAGTCTATGTGTATATATCACTTCTATCTATTCTAGTCTAACCTGTCACACTGTGATTATACTGTATGCGTCACAAGAATTGCAAGCTTTTATTCTTTCTATCTATGTAATATAAATAAATATATATATATATATATATATATATATATATATATATATATGTGTGTGTGTGCCACTGACATCTATATACTGTATCTATATATTCTATTTGTATATAACTATTCTATCTATTCTATTCTAACCAGTCAGTGTGATTTTACTTTACGCGGCACATGAATTTCCAGCTTTTCAAAGGACACCAGTTCGTAAAAATCGGACAGTGCTCGCATGGTCCGAGTGCTGTGCGATTTTTTTATCGCTTGCATTGGCAAGTCTCCTTGCCAATCGCAGCATGCTGCAATTTCACATGCACGATGAATTCTTTCGAGAAAATAATCGGTGATGTGAGCTGCCGCATAGATTAACACTGGTCTTAGTGCTATGCATTTTTTTTTCTCGCATAGCACTTGCACGTATTCTATGGTAGGGTGACGCCAGCCTTACTCCCTTTACCTGACACCTGCTGCCGCTAATAACAGTGACAGCAGGAGCTGCGGATGGGAGTATTCATCAGTCGCTGCCTGCACTATGCACAAATAAATAAATAAAAAACTGGCATGGATTTTCCTGTATTTTCTATAACCAGCCAGGCAAAACACACAGCTGGGGCTGCAACCCTCAGCTGTCAGCTTCAGCAAGGTTGGTTATCAAGAATAGAAGGGTCCCCATGCCATATTTTTTAATTATTTAAATAAATAATTAAAAAAATTGGCGTAACGTCCCCCATTTTTGACAAACAGCCTTGCAAAAGCAGACAGCTGGGGGATGGTATGCTCAGGCTGGTAAGGAGCCATGGATATTGACCCCCCAGCCTAAAAATAGCAGCCCACAGCAGCCCCAGAAAAGATGCATCTATTAGATGTGCCAATTCTTATGCTTTGCCCAGCTCTTCCAGTTTGCCCTGTAGCGGTGGCAAGTGGGCTTCATATTTGTGGGGTTGATGTCACCTTTGATTGTCAGGTGACATCAAAATCATGGATTACTAATGGAGAGGTGTCTATAAAACACCTATCCATTACTAATCCTATAATGTATTGTAAATAAAGACCCACCCAGAATAAAATATTTTATTAGAAATAAGACTAAACAGTTTTCCATTTTATTTAAAAATAACAAACACAGTTATACTCACCTAACACCTAATTCCACTAAAGCCCTCGTTCTCCTGTAATAAAACTAACATAAAAAAAACAACAATATCCCTCACCTGTTGGTTGTTCTGTCCAACACCATAATCCATGTCTAGGCGATTAATAGTTGTCAACCTGGATGGTGTCAAGATGCGACCATCCAGGCTGAGAAACAATGGTGAATGAGTTGCCGCGAGGACAGTGTCATTGACCGGCAGTGACGTCATCAAGTTTATCTCTGGTTGCTGATGCTGCTTTGTCAAAAATGGGGGGGATAAATAATTAAAAAATATGGTGTGTGGACCCCTCTATTCTTGATAGCCAACCTTGCTGAAGCTGACAGCTGAGGGTTGCAGCCACCAGCTGTGAGTTTTGCTTGGCTGGTTATTAAAAACTAGATGGTGGCCCGATTCTAACGCATCAGGTATTCTAGAATATGCATGACCATGTAGTATATTGCTCAGCCCACGTAGTATATTGCCCAGCGACGTAGTATATTGGCCAGACACGTAGTATATTGACCAGACACGTAGTATATTGGCCAGACACATAGTATATTGCCCAGCCACGTAGTATATTGGCCAGACACATAGTATATTGCCCAGCCACGTAGTATATTGCCCAGCCACGTAGTATATTGCCCAGCCATGTAGTATATTGCCCAGCCACGTAGTATATTGCCCAGTGACGTAGTATATTGCCCAGTCACGTAGTACATTGCCCAGTCACGTAGTATATTGCCCAGTGACATAGTATATTGCCCAGCCACGTAGTATATTGCCCAGCCAGGTAGTATATTGCCTAGCTACGTAGTATATTGCCCAGCCACGTAGTATATTGCCCAGTTACGTAGTATACAGCACAGAGCCACGTAGTATATTGCCCAGTGACGTAGTATACAGCACAGAGCCACGTGGTATATTGCCCAGTCACGTATGTCACAGGTTAAAAAATAAAAAATAAACATACTCACCTAACGATCCAAGGGCCCCTTGTAGTCTAACATACTCACCATTCTGGTCACTGCTCCTCAGCGTCCTGTCTCTCCGCCTCCTGGGATCCAACGGCGCTGTGCTGATGGGCGCGCGGCTGCCGCCATCTTCCGTTCCCAGGATGCTTTGCGAAATTACCCAGATGACTTAGCGGTCTCATGAGACCGCTAGCTCTTATGGGTAATTTCGCAAAGCATCGCTGGGAAAGGAAGATGGCGGCAGGCGTGAGCGCATCAGCGGACAACGGAGGGTGAGTATAGCAGGTTTTTTGTTTTTTTAACATTACTTTTTTTACTATTGATGCCGCATAGGCTGCATCAATAGTAAAAGGTTGGGGGACACACAGGGTTAATAGCGGCGGTAACGGAGTACGTTACCCGCGGCATAACGCGGTCCGTTACCGCCGGCATTAACCCTGTGTTAGCGGTGACCGGAGGAGAGTATGGAGCGGGCGCCGGGGAGAGTGACTGCGGGGAGTATGGAGGGGGCGCCGGGGACACTGCGGGGAGCGGGGAGTATGCAGCGGGCGGTGGGGACACTGTGGGGAGCGGGGAGTATGGAACGGGCGATGGGGACACTGCGGGGAGTATGGAGCAGGCGCCCGGGACACTGCTGGGAGTGGGGAGTATGGAGCAGGTGCCGGGGACACTGCGGGGAGCGGGGAGTATGGAGCGGGTGCCGGGGACACTGCGGGGAGTATGGAGCGGGCGCCGGGGACACTGCGGGGAGCGGGCGCCGGCCACTGACTGCGGGGAGTTAGGTGCGGCCATTTTCTTCCGGACTGTGCCTGTCGCTGATTGGTCCTGGCTGTTTTGCAGCGACCAATTAGTGACTTGGATTTCCATGATAGACAAAGGCCACGACCAATGAATATCCGTGACAGACAGACAGACAGACAGAAGGACAGATGGAAGTACCCCTTAGACAATTATATTAAAAATACATGAAAGCCCCCACATGTTTTTTTTAATAATTTAGTAACAGTGCAGGAGTGGCTGATAAATATTGCAAATCCGGTGATCTAAACTGAGTATTGAAATATTAGCTCATCTCTAGTCTCTATGAGCTCAGCACATCTGAATTTTTTCCCATTTTTCTTTGCAAACTAACTTTACCTCAGTGAGCTTGGATGGTGGGCATCTGTGAGCAGCAATTTTCAAGTCTTACAACAGATTCTGAATGATTTTTGTCTGGACTTTGACTGGGCCAATTAAACCCTTTCTGCCATCGGACTGAATAGTACGTCCGATGGCAGTACCCCCGTCTCGATGTGCGCTCCGGTGGTAAGCCCACATCAAAGCCAGGACATGTCAGCTGTTTGGAGCCAATTTCAATAGCAATTCCACCTGCGCCTATTAACAAGTTAAATGCTGCTGTCAAACTCTGACAGCGTCATTTAATAAGCGCTTCATGTGATTGGGGGTCATCGGTGCATCGGCATGACAAACAGAGGTCTCCATGAGACCTCTATGGCTGTTGATGCCGGATTGCTATGAGCACCACCCAGTGGTCGGCGCACGTAGCAAGGCTGTAATTCTGCTACATAGAGGTGATCTGAGCATCACCTCTATGTAGCAGAATCGGCTATTGAAGCATGCCAAAAGTAAAAAAAAATAGTTTTTAAAAATTTGAAAAAAATAAGAAAATATAAAAGTTCAAATCACTCCCCTTTCGTACCATTCAAAATAAAACAATAAAAAAAATCAGCCCTAAACATATTTGGTATTGCCGCATTCAGAATAGCCCACTCTATCAATTAAGAAAATGATTAACCTGATCGCTAACCGGCATAGCAATAAAAACGTCAAAATGCCAGAATTATGTTTTTTGGTTGCCGCGACATTGCATTAAAATGCAATAGCAGGTGATCAAAATAACGTATCTGCACCAAAATGGTATCATTAAAAATTTCAGCTCAGCACACAAAAAGTAATCCCTCACCCAACCCCAGATCACAAAAAATGGAGACGCTATGGGTATCGGAAAATTGCGCAATTTTTCTTGCCAAAGTTTGGAATTTTTTTTTACCATTTACATAAAAGAGAATCTAGGCATGTTTGATGTCTATGAACTTGTAATGACCTGGATAATCATAATGGCAGGTCAGTTTTAGCATTCAGTGAACCTGTCAAAAAATCAAAACAAAAAACAAGTGTGGCATTGCACTTTTTTGCAGTTTCACCATCTTGGAATTTGTTTCCCGTTTTTTTGGGACACGACATGGTAAAACCAATGGTGTAGTTCAAAATTACATCTTATCCTGCAAAAAATAAGCCCTCACAAGGCAAAAAAAGACGGAAAAATATGGCTCTGGGAAGGAGGGAGTTAAAAACAAAAAACACATGAACAAGCTTTGATCTAAATCATTCCATTGTAGCTCTGGCAGTATGTTTAGGGTTGTTGTCCTGCTGGAAGAGGAACCAGCACCTAAGTCTCAAGTCTTATGCAGCCTCTAGCAGGTTTTCCTCCAGGATTGTCCTGTGTTCAGCTACATCCATCTTCCTATAAACTCTAACCACCTTCCCTGTCTCTGCTAAAGAAAAGTCTCCCCACATCATAAAACTTCCACCAACATATTTCTTAGGTGTAGAGCTCCTGACGCAGAACAAGGGAATCTTAAACCATGTCAGCTGCGGTCACCCATTCTCCTCCAGCCACAGAGGAGCCTGCTTAACAGAGATGTCAATGCCAGCATCTGGCTCAATCAGATACAGTGCATTTGGTTACAGCTGCCTTTCCAGGCTCAGCCTTTGTAACCAGCATTGATTAGCGGCGAGCAGACATTCCAGGGACTAAGTCCTGCTTTTCTTCTATTGAGCATGCCTACGGGATGACCTCTCATTGGAGGTCGGGGGTCACATGCTCAGGTCCTGCAGTATCTCCAATTAGATCAATAGGAAGGTCCCGGAACGCTACAGCTATTAAAAGTTCACATGGCCGGTCAGCTATGCATTAGTATAAATCTGAAATTGTGCGTGTGTGGATGTATGACTGAAACTGGTGAAAGCTCCTTAATCATACTCATCCCTAGTGTTGTTGAAAGTACTTAGTTGATTGAGCTACCTAGCACCAGATTGTGCCATCCAGCACTGGATATGAATTACTGCATCAATTAGCAGCCATCGCCAGTGCGGTGGCATGCGCAACCAGAGCGCTTTCCTAGCCCTAGTTAGGGTGGTTAGTGGCGTCCACCAGAGCGGCACTGTATGCACTCTATGTGGTCAATCTTAGTTAGTCCTGACAAGCGGTCAGTGTAGGGTGGGAACTCTCGCTTGGACTCAGCATCTGACTCAGGGCGTCTACAGGCGTGGGCTCAAAAGCCACCGGGGGTCAGAGCGAGTCCAATCACCATAACATAGAGGGGGTGAATCATAAGGATCCCACCAGCATCCACCAGCTGCACCCTGTGACTACAAACAGGGCACAGCATTCATGTAAGCAACTCTGTGAAGCAACAGAGTTCGCTTCCATTCACACTGGGTGAAGCCTAACCCATGTGTGAGTAAGTGTCCATCCGCCATTACTCAGCAGCAGTTTCCAAATCTGCACGGTGGACCGCGGGCTGCGAACGCACCTCATATCTCCCTTTTTATTATTTGGTGTGTTCCGCTAGCTCTAACAATGTTTGACAATGAGGATGGTGTGTTCAAGGTGACGTGCAGAGTTTGTTTTCCACCACACATAGTGTGACGCCCAGGAGACCGGGATACCCAGCACCGGACCAATGGAGTCTGTCTCTTGAGGGGGATGTCACGGGTGGCTTGACCCAGTGCTGTGGCCTCAGGCAATGCACAGTGTAAGGGGTATCATGAGGGGACAGGCACTTACTTGATCAGCAGCAGGTTCTCCCAGCGGTGACGATCTCGATCCTGGATAAATGGCTATTGTCCAAATGAAAGACTGAGGCACTGAAACGTTTAACCAGTTTACTTTAACATAAAAGGATTTACAACCAGTCCTGTCACCGGAGTCTGTATGGGAACTCTGAGTTACTTTGACCCTGCCGGGGTCTTCGCCTCTTATTGTGCGCAATTTCTGTGTGGCCCTGCTGCTGTATGTGAACTGGCTGCCGGCCCAATCTGTCCCCTCCGGGTCCTGGTTCGACGGGCAACCCGAGTCCTTTTATCGGTTTACCCCCTCTGGGAGTACCGCTGAACTCTGTGTCTGTTGCTGCATCCGACCCTAGTGAAGCTGATATCACCTCACGTTTCTCCGGTTGCTGTATTATATATAATGAATACAGCCACGGATCCGGTATCCGTCTTTGCGCCTGTTCTGGGTAGTGATTAATGCTACCCGGTTCTCACAATGTCCTTTTTCTCTATCCCTCTTCTCCTCAGGCCGGTGATTTAGGCCTGGTAACAGTCACAGGGCTGTTAGAGATTCAACTGTATGACCTCTCACTATCAGCTCCTTGGCCCAACTGCCATTTCTTCTCTCAGAGCAGAATGGATCAAGGGGAGTCTCTGGAGCTCCCCCTTCTGGCCGGAGGTGGTAGTGCAGTCTTGCTATTTTAGTATTTGTACTTACTGTCAGTAACTATTTTTGTGGCAAATACCCCTAGGGGTGCCACATTCCCCCTTAGTTAAGAATAGTACTCCGGGACTGTGGGACAATAACATTTTGAAATAACAATTAATATGTACAGAGTCTTAAAAATGAAAAGTTACAAAAACCACTCAAGGAAACAAAAATAGAGTTCTGTAAAAAGTCACTTCAAATAGCGTCCATTAATACAGTTCTATCCTTGAAGGTATTAGGAACGGCACTGTACTTAGTGTCCAGGAATTTAGTTCCATTTTTCCAACGGAGTTATCAATATAAAGTCTAAAGAAAGTTCAAAAAGAGCAAAAAGCAAAGTTCAAAAAGCAGTCTTTCCTGAGCTTTGATTTAGTGCCTCCGGGCTGATAAAAAGTTCAAGAATATGCAATAAGTTCATACAGACAAGTCTCTGTAGGCACTGGGCTTAAACGTTGCAGACTGATAGCAATGACTATACTACATTTTCTGTTTAACTATATACGGCATAACATATATACAATTCACATTATGAGCTTTATAGTTGGTAATCTGCATACCTGGCCGGTAATTGACCCTGGGTACTACGCTGTGATCTACGTAATAGCGGTGTCTCTTCATGTGGTGTACTACTGTCTACTGCGGATGTAGTATCTGCCCGCTCTGCTAAAGATAATTCCACGACTATGGAGTTGGCAAGTCCACCGTGAATGGGATTACTCTGACCAGGAATCTGTTCTTCCTGGCCTGGAACCTCCTGTAGTACGGGGTCAGCCTCTTCCTGTCTTGGGACTTCTGGTATTGGGTTCGGTGTTGGGTAAAAGGCCACCATGGGAACCACTACTGCACCATGGTATGTTAGTAGGGTTTTGGGAAAGTCTCCTATACAGGTGTGATACACTTCCTCTTCTTTTTCCTTTACTGGTTGAACCTGTATGGGTTGAATAACTTCTGGTTCTGGCTGGACAACGTCTGGCTCTTTCAATGCTTCCGGACATAATTTAAGATTGTCTCTTGACACTAGTACAGATGTTAAGCCTCCGTTTTTGCTAATGAGACACATTTTAGGATTATCCACTCTTGTTGGTAAAACTGTGTACGGTACGGCTTCCCACTGATTGTCCAGTTTATTGGTTCGACGATTTCTCTTGAGCACTTGGTCACCCGGTCTTAATGGGGTCGCTAGAGCATTCTGGTTGAAAGTTCGCTCTTGTCTTTCTCTAGTTTGCTGAAGGCTTCTTTCCACACTCTCTTGCACTTGGCGATACTGCTTTTGCCGTATGATATCCCAATTGGAGTCTTGAACTTCTGCGTCTGGTTTCAGAATTCCCATTTATAGATCGATTGGTAATTGGCCGGGTCTTGCACGCATAAGGTAAGCTGGGGTGCAGTTGGTGGAGCTCACCGGGACATGATTATACAGATCCACCAAGTCAGGCAATTTCTCTGGCCATTGATTCCTTTCTGTCTCAGGTAAAGTCTTTAGTAGGTCTATTACAATATGGTTCATCTTCTCGCATAAGCCGTTTGTTTGTGGATGATAGGCCGTCGTCCGGATCTTTTTGCAACCATACATATTACAGAATTCTCTGAAGATCTCTGATTCAAAGGCTGTACCTTGGTCGGTGAGAACCTGTTCCGGATATCCATGGGGTCTACAAAAGTACGTTTGGAACGCTTTGGCTGCTGTTTTTGCTGTCAGATCTTTTACGGGTACTACTACCAAGAAACGTGAATAATGGTCCACGATGGTCAAGGCATAGACATAGCCGGACCGGCTTGGTGTCAACTTCACGTGGTCCATGGCTACAAGTTCAAGTGGTTGTTTGGTGATTATGGGCTGCAGTGGTGCTCTTTGGTTCTTTTGATCGTTTCTTCTGAGGTTGCACGGGCCACAATTTCTGCACCACTGTTCGATTGATTTTCTCATCCCGACCCAATAAAATCTTTCTCTTAGAAGTACTTCTAACTTTTTCCAACCGAAGTGACCAGCACCATTATGGTAAGCTTCGAGGACCATCTTCACATCTTGTTTAGGCACAATAATCTGCCAAACCAATTCATGTGTTTTCGGATTGGTGTATCTTCTACAGAGCTTCCCTTGATACAGGCACATTTTGCCTCTCTCTTTCCAGAGTTGATGCGTCTCTTCTGGGGCATCCTCATAGGGATATGCACTTTGCTCAGTCAACAGTTCCTTCACCAACTTCACAGCCGGATTGCTGTCTTGGGTGTCAGCCCATCTATGGTGTGCTAACGGATTAAAATTCACCTCTTGTTGTTTCTGATAGGTACTTGACTGATGATGTTTTGCCTTGGGACGATGGAAGGCTGGTAGTTCAATTTCTTCAAGCTCCCCCGTTTCCTCTTCTACATCTCTCAAGTGTGGCATCCGGGATAGGGCATCGGCATTTCCATTCTTGCGACCTGCTCGATACTTGATTATGAAGTTGTAATTAGATAACCGGGCTATCCATCGCTGTTCTAACGCACCTAATTTGGCTGTGTCCAGGTGGGTCAACGGATTGTTGTCAGTATAGACAATAAATTCTGCAGCGGCCAGATAGTGTTTGAAACGCTCCGTCACATCCCAAACTACTGCCAGTAGTTCCAATTTGAAGGAGCTGTAATTTTCTGAATTTCTTTCAGTAGGCCGGAGCTTTCTACTTGCAAAGGCGATGACTTTCTCCCGACCTTCTTGCTTTTGTGACAGCACCGCTCCTAGTCCCACATTACTGGCATCGGTGTAGAGGATGAAAGGTTTATGGTAATCTGGGTATACCAGAACCTCTTCTCCGGTTAGTGCCTTCTTTAGTTGTTCAAAGGAGTCTTCCCTTTCGTCGTTCCACTGAAAAGGAGGGTTTCGGTTTGAAGGTTTCTTCGTCTGCCCTACCAAGGTGTCTTGCAAGGGTGCTGCCAACTTGGTAAATCCTTTTATAAATCTGCGATAGTAACCCACCAATCCCAGGAATTGTCTCACTTCTTTTGCGCTGGTAGGTCTTGGCCAATCCCTTATGGCGCTTATTTTCTCGGGATCTGGTGCTACTCCCTCCGAACTCACGATGTGTCCCAGGTACTGTACCTTTGGCTTGAGAAGGTGACATTTGGATGTCTTGACTTTCATGCCATACCTGGATAAGGCTTCGAACACTTCTGCCAGGTCTATTAAGTGTTGTTCGTAAGTCTTTGAGTAGACGATCACATCATCTAGGTACAGGAGGACGGTCTCGAAGTTCTTGTGTCCGAGGCAGCATTCCATCAGCCGCTGGAAGGTACCGGATGTGTTGCAGAGTCCGAACGGCATGCGATTAAATTCACATAGACCCATTGGTGTGGTGAATGCCGTCTTTTCCTTATCTCTCTCAGCCACAGGGACTTGCCAATACCCACTTGTTAAGTCTAAGGTGGAAAAATAATTAGCAGATTTCAAAGCAGTTAAGGACTCTTCTATCCTAGGCAAGGGGTAGGCGTCTTTATGGGTGATGTTATTAATCTTCCGGTAGTCTACGCACATTCTCATGGTTCCGTCCTTTTTTTTGACAATCACTAGAGGGGCCGCCCAGGGGCTACAGCTGTCTCTTATTACCCCGGCCTGTTTCATTTCCCTCAGCATATCTTTTGCACATTGATAGTGAGCGGGCGGTATGGGTCTATATCTTTCTTTTATTGGGGGATGGTCACCTGTGGGGATTGTGTGTTCTACCCCTTCTATCCGTCCGAAGTCCAATGGGTGTTTACTGAAGACTTGTTCATATTCTGTCACTAGCCTATACACCCCTTGTTTTTGATGGGTAGGTGTTGAATTTATGCCCACGTGTAGCTGTTGGCACCAATCCTCCATTTCTCCATCTGAGCCATTGCCTTCCACCTGACAGGTTGGTTCTAAGGGCTCAATGGTTGTGATGGCATTGTTGTCAACAGTATATAGCTTTGCCATTGTAGCATACCTTGGCAAAGTGACCTCTTCCTCTCCACAGTTCAAAAGTCGTACCGGCACTCGTCCCCGGTGTACCTCGACTATCCCTCATGCTGTGAGTATAGTGGGCCTGCTGTCGGTGTACACTGGTTCTATTAAGGCTTGATAATCTCGTCCCTTAGTACCAATGGCTGCTCTACACCATACCAGCATTTCTGTTTTTGGTGGGATTACAATAGACGTTGGATCACTTACCCTCACACTGCCGATTTCTCCACCTGCAACTTCTACCTGTTGCCTTAACATCAATACTTTTATTTCCCTCCGGAGAACTCTCTGCTGGCAGGATTGGGCAGTTTCAGCAATTTGCTGTAAGACAGAAATGACTTCGGAAAAGCAGTTCTCTAACACATTCATTCCTATCAATACAGTTGGTTCACAGTTCCGCCGGTCAACATCAACAACAATTATACCCTGTTTCTTCAGTTCTACTTTACCAATCTTTATGGTCATCTCCCTGAATCCTAGTTTCGGTACCAACTTACCATTACTGGCCCATATATCTAGTTCAACATCAGAGGGCCCTTTATCAATATCTGCATCAGCCCAGTACCTCTTATAAAGGATATACGGTATAGATGAAATCTGGGAACCTGTGTCCAGCAAAGCGTTGAGGGGAATTCCGTCCAGCACGATAGGGATAATGGGTCGTCCTCCGATGTACCTGTCGTGCCAGGGTGTTGGGCCTTGAAAGTTCATTCCTGCGAAGCGGCCCGCATTCCCAGGGGATTCCCGTTTAAATCACAATCTCGTGCAAAGTGGCCCGGCTGCTGGCAACGGCGGCAAATGGGCTGTCCATCCGGTTGGTAGCGGTCGCGGGGTCGTCCTCTCCATGTCGGGTATCTCCGGGGTCTCATCCATGGAACATCCTCTCTACAGTTTGCCAACTCCATCTTGTGTCCTCTCATCTCCTGCATGGTTTTAGCCATTGAAGCAACAACATCAGCTAAAGAGTCAAGCTTTTGTTGAAGAGCCTCATTAGTACTGGGCCCCAGGGGCTTAGCAATGGCCCCAGACATAGCTGATGTCACTGGCACTCCCTGTTGTTGAGGTGCCTCTGCCATGGGTTGCGCAGGATCCTGATCCCGAGGTGCCTCTGCCAGCTGGAGACGTATAGCGCTCTCCTTTAATTGGGCAAATGTCAATTCAGGGTTCTTAAAAACAAGCATGCTCACATGCCCCCGGTGAGAAGGGGTGTAGAGTCCCTCAATAAATTGATCTCTTAGCAGTTTATCCGCTCCGGTGTTAAAAATGGGTTCAGCCAGTGTAAGTGATTTAAGGGCTTCCTGCAGGTTTAAGGCAAAGTCTCTCACGCCCTCATTAGCTTTTTGTTTGCAACTAAAGAATCGTATTTTAGCTTTGCTGCTGGCCGTGGTTTCAAATGTAGCTTTTAATCCAGCAAATATGCGTTCAACAGTGCCTTTTAGATCAGCTGCCCATGCTGTGACTTCTCGCTTAGCATGGCCACTTAACTGCATCATCAGGAGACTAACACGCTGAACTTCACCCACAGGGAACATGTCAAAATGGGCCAGCATCTTTTCTCTGAAATCGTCAAGGGTATTAGGCTCACCTTCATGCATTGGAAGCCATGGGCCACCCGGGGTATATGGCATCAGCACCGGCATGATGGGCGCCACTCCTTGCACCGCTGCGCTGCCGGACTCTCTATTGACACTCTGTCTTTCAGCTGCATTAGCGTTGCCGAGTGCTGCGGCGTCTCCGTGCTGCGACATACTGTGCCCCCTTAGTTAATCCGGACCCTTCCGGTCCTCCGCTTCCGTCGGGATAGTGTAGATTCGTTCCGCTGTGCAGCAGGATCGATTTTCCCCTTGCTCTGATGTCAGAGCGCTCAGCTTGGTGCCGCCCACAATGACACGCCCCCTGCTGCTCCCACCCACCGCGCTCTGTATCGGCGGATTCTGAAGTTTTTCAGTTAGACTGGGGCTCAGGTGATGGCGTAGCTCAATTAACAGTCTCGTGCCTAACGGTTATGAAGTGATTACCTCAGGGGATGGCGGCCATCTTTACTCCATTATAACCAATGGGGAAAAGTCACTTTCAATAGTTTTCAATGGGGAATGGATTTTTCTTTAATAAAGTCAATTTTCAAGATTTTTCATCCCAGTTTTCACAGTTTTGGGCTCCAATCACGGCACACAATACCCGGTATACGGGCTGGCTAGATCCTGTTCGTGACGCCAATTGTGACGCCCAGGAGACCGGGATACCCAGCACCGGACCAATGGAGTCTGTCTCTTGAGGGGGATGTCACGGGTGGCTTGACCCGGTGCTGTGGCCTCAGGCAATGCACAGTGTAAGGGGTATCATGAGGGGACAGGCACTTACTTGATCAGCAGCAGGTTCTCCCAGCGGTGACGATCTCGATCCTGGATAGATGGCTATTGTCCAAATGAAAGACTGAGGCACTGAAACGTTTAACCAGTTTACTTTAACATAAAAGGATTTACAACCAGTCCTGTCACCGGAGTCTGTATGGGAACTCTGAGTTACTTTGACCCTGCCGGGGTCTTCGCCTCTTATTGTGCGCAATTTCTGTGTGGCCCTGCTGCTGTATGTGAACTGGCTGCCGGCCCAATCTGTCCCCTCCGGGTCCTGGTTCGACGGGCAACCCGAGTCCTTTTATCGGTTTACCCCCTCTGGGAGTACCGCTGAACTCTGTGTCTGTTGCTGCATCCGACCCTAGTGAAGCTGATATCACCTCACGTTTCTCCGGTTGCTGTATTATATATAATGAATACAGCCACGGATCCGGTATCCGTCTTTGCGCCTGTTCTGGGTAGTGATTAATGCTACCCGGTTCTCACAATGTCCTTTTTCTCTATCCCTCTTCTCCTCAGGCCGGTGATTTAGGCCTGGTAACAGTCACAGGGCTGTTAGAGATTCAACTGTATGACCTCTCACTATCAGCTCCTTGGCCCAACTGCCATTTCTTCTCTCAGACCAGAATGGATCAAGGGGAGTCTCTGGAGCTCCCCCTTCTGGCCGGAGGTGGTAGTGCAGTCTTGCTATTTTAGTATTTGTACTTACTGTCAGTAACTATTTTTGTGGCAAATACCCCTAGGGGTGCCACATTAGCGATTTTTTAATAAAAAAAAAAATCGAATTTGATCTCATCTAACCAGAGCATCTTCTTCCACATGCTAGCTTTGTCCCATTCATTTCATGATGGCTTGTTCATGCTGCATGCATACATACATAATAAATATTAAGCCTATATACTGGTGAGCTAGTTTTTTTTGGACTTAGGAAATCCTGCTGCCAAATGAACTACTTGACAGATTTGACTAAAAACTCACTGTGCATTCTACTATGTGCTGAGATACATTGAGACTGTTTAAGCCAAACAATCAAACAGCGAAAGAGAATTTTGGAACAATCAAAATAATTGGGAATCAATAATGTAAGGTTTTCATTGTGGTAGAACTACAATATACCGTAATTCACAAATGTGCTTAAAAATTAAGAAAAAAAAACATTGATTTTTCTTACAGCAAGAATCCATTTTATTTATACTTTTACACTTTTTATTAACAACAAAGGCAAGGAAACCTTGCATCAGCATCCTACAGCTGTAGAAAAACTGCAGCAAAACACATTTAAAAGTACTTTGCCTCATTGACTGCTTTTTTGTTATTTAAAGTGTAAGAACATAAAAAGTTGCTAAAACTTCCAATTTTAGATGTTTCACGGTGCTTTCACAATACCCTTTCAAAATTTCAGCTTGTGAAGTTGATATTTTTGCTCCAAATGAAAGAAAGATCATCCTTTAAGGTTTGTCTTTAGTGTCTCAATTTTTTCACCATTTGCTATAATCAAGTATAGAATCTATGTCTTTCAGGCAGACATGGGTATGACATTTACATCAGTTGGTGCAGATTGAAATGTATTATATTATATTGAGCTGTCAACAGTTACTCTAAGATGTAAAGGGCATTTAATATTAGAAATGGACATAAAATGCCCAGAACCTTTTTATCATAATAATGAACTATCAAAGTATTAATATCTTTCTACAATATTTTAAACTTTGCATTATCTGAATCTATTCCTGATCTGAAATCTTGCTATTCATTTATACTGCCTATGTCGGTAATTAGAGCGGAGTTTATAGCTTGCTTGATGTTATACTGGAGCTATATTAGACCACAATGTCTATGGCAATCTATATACAGTATTTCACACTTTCTGATATAGACCATCTTTTATTTTTTCCCTCCTCCTCCTGATATTTGAGTTGCTACATTAATGTGAGCATTGCTTACCATAGTGCTGGCTCTGATATTGTCATAGTTGGAAGAACAGACTGAACCTAGTCCTCAGAAATGAACAAATCTTTAGAAATTTAAATTCACCAATATGTCCGAATTGTTAAACAAAATTCACTTCACAGCAAATCACGCGCACCCCAAATGCCCTGAAAATATGTACATAAGACTTTGAGGTCTCGTAAGACTACATCCGACTCATTGCAAGTTCAGTAAGCGGAATCTGCCACCAGTTGTATACCTTATAAATAGTAATGAGTGAGTTTACTCGTTGCTCGGGTTTTCCTGAGCACGCTTGGGTGGTCTCCTAGTATATGTTAGTGCTCGGAGATTTAGTTTTCACTGCCGCAGCTGCATGATTTACGGCTGCTAGACAGTCTGAATACATGTGAGGAATGCCTGTTTGTTAGGGAATTCCCACATGTTTACAGGCTGTCCAGCAGCCGTAAATCACGCAGTTGAGTCGAGGAAAACTAAATCTCTGAGCACTAACAAATACTCGGAGACCACCCAAGCGTGCTCAGGAAAACCTCAGCAACGAGTATACTCGCTCATCACTACTTATAAACCATGCTCATCAACTTTAAAATCACGAAAATAAGGTTCCTACAACCGCATTTGTATCCTCATAGCTGCCCCTGCATACTTCTAAAAAATTGTTTTCTTCATATCCCATGCTGCATGGTCATTGCGCAGTCTGGTATTGCCTGCCGGACAAATCCATATTGTGCTCACCTCAGCCCCGGTCTTTTCAAATCCTCCTCTTCTATTTGTATGGAAGTCGATGATGTCTCCTGTGTCATCTGCACGGAGCCCAAAGTTCAGCGCTGGTGCAGTGAAATCAGAGACCTGCACAGGTGCGTCTCACTCTGCCCTCTTGAACAGCCAGGGAGATGTGGCACACAAGTAATCCCATTGCATATTTTCGCTTGTCTGTGATTCCACTGTGCAGGCGCAAGACTTTGAGAACAGTGTGGATGATGTAAGAGAGTCCATCCACTTCCATCCAAATACAAGAGGCAGCATTTGGAGGGACTGAGGCAGCATCATGCCATCAGACCGGACCACATAAGTAGCATGCAACAAAGGATATGGACGATGAGGGTATAATGGGATTGAAGGAATCCCATTTACATGATTTTAATGGTGCTGAGTATTCTTTATAAGTCAAACACATGGTGACAGGTTTCCTCTAAAGCAAACACTGCCTTAGTAATGTCAAAGTGAACTCTGCATGTATGGCTATGGGAAATGCTTTCTCTCTCTATTTCTATTGCAATGATGTGAGCTATGACAACATCTCATGATCCAAATTCACAATAATATGGCTATGGCATTCTCTGGCCTTTATACAGTCGATTATAGAACTTGCTTATTGGCTGGGCTATACGAAGTGATGCCAAAGCTGCAAAGCATTATGGATAGGCTGCCTTGCTGTGCTTGGGATCATGTGAGTCTTTTCTGGGTAATGCAATCTTCAGCAATGTGGAAATCATTTTAGGCGATTTGACAAAATCAAATCATAAATTGTTTGGTAACTCCGTGAGCAGTGAATTCCTAAAAATCAGACACATATCTGGAAATGGTTTAGCAAGGACAATATATACGATCTATAAAGGGGTCTATATAGATTATTAGAAGTATAGTATAGTACCAGTATAGTGACCCAACAGATCCGACTTATAATACCAGAAAGGGGCAATCGGAAAGCATAAGTGATAAGGAAGGGAGAGAAAAAACGATCAAAAAAGTCCCGATGCAATGTATAATGTATGAACACAGGTAATTTTATTAGAAAATAGTAGCAGCAACAGGGGTGTCAGCACAAAAGTATTAAAATCAAAATTAAAAGCCAGGGACGCACACACAGGATATATCACAATGTGTAAAGGAGAACAACAACCGACATAGTTTACATATGGTCTAATAGAAAATATATACATCCCAACTCAAGTACCATAGTGATAAGTCTCATAATGAGAGGAAGGGAAGGTAAAGTGCCAGTGCACACCTCAATGTATTAAGCAATAGTACATTTAGATATAAGGTATTAGAAACATAAGGAGGTATCTATCTCATCATAAGTCCATATACGGTAAGTCACCTCGGGGTGTGGGACATATAAAATGAAATTGTAATCAATAGTAAACTTACATGAATGTAGCTCTTCCAGCCGCGTGGCCTCCACCCTGACGCACGTTTTGGCTTCCGCCTTTGTCTGATGAAGGCGGAAGCCGAAACGCGTGTCAGGGTGGACGCCACACGGCTGAAGGGGCTACATTCATGTAAGTTGTGCCATAACTGTGACAATATTTTTATAGATATTGGACGTTTTTGATCCAGACGCCACAATTCCTTCTTAAGCCCTTTTAGCAATTGTTTCACTGAGAATAAAATACGAATAAGAATGTTCTCATGCAAATTGAAAAAAGGATAGACTTGCTAATAACTTGGAAATAGAAGAGTAGGAAAGTTTTCTAAACAATAAATTGTTAACAAATAAAAGAATTACAGGGTGGGCCATTTATATGGATACACCTAAATAAAATGGGAATGGTTAGTGATATCAACTTCCTGTTTGTGACACATTAGTATATGGGAGGGGAAAACTTTTCAAGATGGGTGGTGACCATGGTGTCCATTTTGAAGTCGGCCATTTTGGATCCAACTTTTTTTTTTCCAAAGGAAGAGGGTCATGTGACACATGAAAATTATTGAGAATTTCACAAGAAAAACAATGGTGTGCTTGGTTTTAATGTAATTTTATTCTTTCATGAGTTATTTACAAGTTTATGACAACTTATAAAATGTGTTCAAAATGCTGACTATTGTGTTGGATTGTAAATGCAACCCTCTTCTCCCACTCTTGACACACTGATAGCAACACTGCAGAAGAATTTCTAGCACAGGCTTCAAGTATCCATTGCTTTAGATGCTCCACATCTTGTATCTTCACAGCATAGGCAATTGCTAATTGACAATTGTGTAAACTGAGGGTCCTGTTCCAATTTTTGTTTTGCCCAATCTGAAAATTCAGCGCGCCGATCTAGATCATCCTTGTTGAGATGCTGCAGCAGCTGGATTTTGTAAGGGTGCCATTTGTGAGTAGCTAATATCCGCCGAAGGGATGTTCGACTGATGCCACTCTCCAGTGACATGCGACGAGTGCTACGCTGTGGGCTCTTGCTGAAAGAAGCAAGGACAGCCACTGATGTTTCTTCGTTAATGAAAAATTTTTGCATCCACATTTTGGCAAATCCAACACTGAACCTGTTTCATGAAATTTGGCAAGCAGTTTGCTAACTGTAGCATGGGAGATGGGTGGTCTCATAGGGTGTTTGCAATGAAATCTGCTGGAATGACACGGGTACTGCGTTCACCAGACATCAAGATAATTTTTATCCGCTCCTCACGTGTTAACCTCTGCAACATGTCAATGGCTGTAAACAAACAAAAACTTGTAAATAACTCATGAAAGAATTAAAGTACGTTAAAAACAAGCACAACATTGTTTTTCTTGTGAAATTTTCAATAAGTTTGTTGTGTCACATGACCCTCTTCCCATTGAAAAAATAAAGTTGGATCCAAAATGGCTGACTTCAAAATGGCCGCCATGGTCACCATCCATCTTGAAAATTTTCCACCTCCCATATACTAATGTGCCACAAACAGGAAGTTGATATCCCCAACTATTACCATTTTGTTTAGGTGTATCCATATACTGTAAATAGCCCAACCTGTACATCCGTTCTGCTTTGCACATCATCTACTTGTAACATTTTGCAGAATTTAGTTCATGTATCCCATGCAGCAGAATAATCTGCCCATATTCTAGATGATACAGAGTGACTAATATCATCATCATTATCATCATCTAATCCAATATTAGATTCCATATCTGTGGCAGACATGGGATTCTGTCTGGTTCTGCTTGTGGGGCCAATCTTCGAAATTCCTGCCACTAGTGACAAGTAGAGTTGAGCGACCTTGACCTTTTTAGAGTCGAGCCGGGTTTTGCGAAACCCGACTATGTCCAAAGTCGGGTCGAGTGAAATCGGCCGATTATGACGTAAAGTCGGGATCGACCGAAACACGAAACCCAATGCAAGTCAATGGGGCAGCATAGTCGGCAGTGAGTGGGGGCCAGGAAAACACCTAGAGTACCCATTTTAATGTCAAAACCATCCATTCTTCTTAATGAAGCTTGTCAAGCGTAATTTACCTTATAATAATTGGAAGGCATTTGAAATTGGGGGTCATTTGGCTAAAGTTGTGGGGGGTAGGGCTGGTTCAAGTAATTAGTGGGCCCAGGAAATCTGGACCACGTCACGGCAGTGGAGCAGGGAGAGGTAAGTATTTCAACTTTGCAAGTGCTGTGAACCTGAGCAAGCAGGGGGGGCCCACTCGTTGGCATTGGCACTGGCACAGGGCCCCTCAAAGTACAGCGGTGTGTTTGCACGGCGGGGGCGCCTCCCACCGGCAGCAACACTTTTGCGTACTATGAGAGGCCCTGTGCCAGTGACGTCGCCAACTAGTATTCCTCCCCCCACCTGATGAAGGAACCTGCACTTTCATCTGCACCTTCCTCTTTGTCCCCGTGTAAGGTGGTATGGTATGCGGCAAGAGCAACCTGACTTTCAGCAGGGTCACAATGTTGTTGTGTAGCGTGCACGGGGAATGTTGCGTTATGGGTCAATGTACCAGCAGACTCATCTATCACTGGCTGGGCAATGGGCACGATGAAGTGGAAACACAGATATAGGCCCAAAGAAGAAAGTGGGCTAAATGCAGTTCAAAATTGGTAACACAGGAATAACCAGGGGGCATTGCAGTGGAGGACAACTGGAATGAGAGGCTGACACAGAGAGTAGGGCCAAATTAGTAAGTAGTCGAAATGCAGTTCAAAATTGGCAACCGTAGTAAACAGGCGGCACAGCTTTGTTCAGTGGAGGAGAACAGCAAGGAGTGGCAGACACCGATAGTAGGCCCCAACCCAACTAGTAGGCCAAATGCAGTCTAACATTAACAACTACTTAACGAGAGGCTGAAAATGGAATTTCAGGACAGGAAACCAGGAGAACAGCAAGGAGTGGCAGACACCGATAGTAGGCCCCAAACCAACTAGTACACCAAATGCAGTTGTTCCATTTAACCACAATTTAATGAGAGCCTGAAGATAGAAGCTCAGGAAAGGCAACCTGGGGAACACCTTGGAGTGTAACACACCATCTCTCTCCACCCCATACCCATTTTGTAGGCCTAATGCTGTGTACTTTTCTACAACTACTAAACGAGAGTCGGAAGACCGAAGCAATGGCAAGGAAACCTGGGGAACACCTTGGAGTGTAACACACCATCTCTCTCCACCCCATACCCAATTTGTAGGCCTAATGCAGCCTACTTTCCGACACCTACTAAACGAGAGCATGAAGATCGAAGTTCAGGAAAGGCAACCTGGGGAACACCTTGGAGTGTAACACACCATCTCTCTCCACCCCATACCCATTTTTTAGGCCTAATGCAGTGTACTTTTCTACAACTACTAAACGAGAGTCGGAAGACCGAAGCAATGGCAAGGAAACCTGGGGAACACCTTGGAGTGTAACACACCATCTCTCTCCACCCCATTCCCCATTTTTTAGGCCTAATGCAGCCTACTTTCCGACACCTACTAAACGAGAGCATGAAGATCGAAGCTCAGGAAAGGCAACCTGGGGAACACCTTGGAGTGTAACACACCATCTCTCTCCACCCCATACCCATTTTGTAGGCCTAATGCTGTGTACTTTTCTACAACTACTAAACGAGAGTCGGAAGACCGAAGCAATGGCAAGGAAACCTGGGGAACACCTTGGAGTGTAACACACCATCTCTCTCCACCCCATACCCAATTTGTAGGCCTAATGCAGCCTACTTTCCGACACCTACTAAACGAGAGCATGAAGATCGAAGCTCAGGAAAGTCAACCTGGGGAACACCTTGGAGTGTAACACACCATCTCTCTCCACCCCATACCCAATTTGTAGGCCTAATGCAGCCTACTTTCCGACACCTACTAAACGAGAGCATGAAGATCGAAGCTCAGGAAAGGCAACCTGGGGAACACCTTGGAGTGTAACACACCATCTCTCTCCACCCCATACCCATTTTTTAGGCCTAATGCAGTGTACTTTTCTACAACTACTAAACGAGAGTCGGAAGACCGAAGCAATGGCAAGGAAACCTGGGGAACACCTTGGAGTGTAACACACCATCTCTCTCCACCCCATTCCCCATTTTTTAGGCCTAATGCAGCCTACTTTCCGACACCTACTAAACGAGAGCATGAAGATCGAAGCTCAGGAAAGGCAACCTGGGGAACACCTTGGAGTGTAACACACCATCTCTCTCCACCCCATACCCATTTTGTAGGCCTAATGCTGTGTACTTTTCTACAACTACTAAACGAGAGTCGGAAGACCGAAGCAATGGCAAGGAAACCTGGGGAACACCTTGGAGTGTAACACACCATCTCTCTCCACCCCATACCCAATTTGTAGGCCTAATGCAGCCTACTTTCCGACACCTACTAAACGAGAGCATGAAGATCGAAGCTCAGGAAAGGCAACCTGGGGAACACCTTGGAGTGTAACACACCATCTCTCTCCACCCCATACCCAATTTGTAGGCCTAATGCAGCCTACTTTCCGACACCTACTAAACGAGAGCATGAAGATCGAAGCTCAGGAAAGGCAACCTGGGGAACACCTTGGAGTGTAACACACCATCTCTCTCCACCCCATACCCATTTTTTAGGCCTAATGCAGTGTACTTTTCTACAACTACTAAACGAGAGTCGGAAGACCGAAGCAATGGCAAGGAAACCTGGGGAACACCTTGGAGTGTAACACACCATCTCTCTCCACCCCATTCCCCATTTTTTAGGCCTAATGCAGCCTACTTTCCGACACCTACTAAACGAGAGCATGAAGATCGAAGCTCAGGAAAGGCAACCTGGGGAACACCTTGGAGTGTAACACACCATCTCTCTCCACCCCATACCCATTTTGTAGGCCTAATGCAGCGTACTTTTCTACAACTACTAAACGAGAGCATGAAGATCGAAGCTCAGGAAAGGCAACCTGGTGAAAACCTTGGAGTGTAACACAACCTGTCTCTACACCCCATACCAAATTTGTAGGCCTAATGCAGCGTAGTTTCCACCAACTACTAAACGAGAGCCGGAAGATCGAAGCTCATGAAAGGCAACCCGGGGAACACCTTGGAGTGTAACACAACCTCTCTCTACACCACGAAAGGGCTGATTCTTAGGAAGGAAGGCTGTTGTAAATAAGCATTGCGCGTCCGAGGGTGATTATATTCTTATTCGGTATCTACTCACCCTCGGACGCGCCATGCTTCTTGATTTGTAATTAATGTTTATTTGCAATGTGCTTTTGACTTACTCAATTATTTTTTTAATTATTGATTTTATTAAATTAATAGTTTAACATCTTATTGGAAATAATTTAAAGGAGACGCGACAGGACAACACTCGGTGGATGCCATATCTGTGTTAACAACTCCAAAAAACTTTCAGTTAACTTCTTGCAGGAGAAAGAAATTGTAGCTGTTGGACCTTTGTAGTACAGTTCCAGATATTTGTTGTGTGTTTGTTTTGATTGTTAAAATGTCTGCATTTGAGATCTCAACACGATCTTATTTTTTATAATCAAATTAATTTTTTAAATATTTTATTAGGTTGGTTCAAGGGGTACACGGGCCGCAGTAGACAGGTCAGTGGAGGCCTAGTGGAAGGAGGGACCGCAGATGCGCCACTGTTTCACCCATACACAATTAGTAGGCCTAATGCAGCGTAGTTTCCAACAGCTACTAAACGAGAGCCGGAAGATCGAAGCTCAGGAAAGGCAACCTGGGGAACACCTTGGAGTGTAACACAACCTCTCTCTACACCACGGAAGGGCTGATTCTTAGGAAGGAAGGCTGTTTTAAATAAGCATTGCGCGTCCGAGGGTGATTATATTCTTATTCGGTATCTACTCACCCTCGGACGCGCCATGCTTCTTGATTTGTAATTAATGTTTATTTGCAATGTGCTTTTGACTTACTCAATTATTTTTTTAATTATTGATTTTATTAAATTAATAGTTTAACATCTTATTGGAAATAATTTAAAGGAGACGCGACAGGACAACACTCGGTGGATGCCATATCTGTGTTAACAACTCCAAAAAACTTTCAGTTAACTTCTTGCAGGAGAAAGAAATTGTAGCTGTTGGACCTTTGTAGTACAGTTCCAGATATTTGTTGTGTGTTTGTTTTGATTGTTAAAATGTCTGCATTTGAGATCTCAACACGATCTTATTTTTTATAATCAAATTAATTTTTTTTATATTTAATGATGTTGGTTCAAGGGGTACACGGGCAGCAATAGACAGGTCAGTGGAGGCCTAGTGGAAGGAGTGACGGCAGACAGGCATCAAAGGCCTAACATTGGGCTGGCTGTAGGCAAGTTAAAATTGGTTCCAGGGGAACACGGCCATCAGTGGCATGGTCAGTGTAGTTGTAGTTGAAAGAACGGGACGCAGACAGGCTTCGAAGGCCTAACATAATAACATAGGGCTGGCTGTAGGCAAGTTAAAATTGGTTCCAGGGGAACACGGCCATCAGTGGCCTGGTCAGTGTAGTTGTAGTTGAAAGAACGGGACACAGACAGGCTTCGAAGGCCTAACATAACAAACTTGGGCTGGCTGTAGGCACTTTTAAATTGGTTCCAGGGGTACACGGGCAGCAGTGGTCTGGTCAGTGGAAGTCTAGTGGAAGGAGTGACCGCAGACAGGCTTCCAAGGCCTAACATAACAAACTTGGGCTGGCTGTAGGCACTTTTAAATTGGTTCCAGGGGTACATGGGCAGCAGTGGTCTGGTCAGTGGAAGTCTAGTGGAAGGAGTGACCGCAGACAGGCTTCCAAGGCCTAACATAACAAACTTGGGCTGGCTGTAGGCACTTTTAAATTGGTTCCAGGGGTACACGGGCAGCAGTGGTCTGGTCTGTGGAAGTCTAGTGGAAGGAGTGACCGCAGACAGGCTTCGAAGGCCTAACATAACAAACTTGGGCTGGCTGTAGGCACTTTTAAATTGGTTCCAGGGGTACACGGGCAGCAGTGGTCTGGTCAGTGGAAGTCTAGTGGAAGGAGTGACCGCAGACAGGCTTCCAAGGCCTAACATAACAAACTTGGGCTGGCTGTAGGCACTTTTAAATTGGTTCCAGGGGTACATGGGCAGCAGTGGTCTGGTCAGTGGAAGTCTAGTGGAAGGAGTGACCGCAGACAGGCTTCCAAGGCCTAACATAACAAACTTGGGCTGGCTGTAGGCACTTTTAAATTGGTTCCAGGGGTACATGGGCAGCAGTGGTCTGGTCTGTGGAAGTCTAGTGGAAGGAGTGACCGCAGACAGGCTTCGAAGGCCTAACATAACAAACTTGGGCTGGCTGTAGGCACTTTTAAATTGGTTCCAGGGGTACACGGGCAGCAGTGGTCTGGTCAGTGGAAGTCTAGTGGAAGGAGTGACGGCAGACAGTCTTCGAAGGCCTAACATAACAAAATTGGGCTGACTGTAGGCACTTTTAAATTGGTTCCAGGGTAACACGGCCAGCAGTGGCCTGGTCAGTGTAGTAGTTGTAGAAAGAAGGGACCGCAGACAGGCTTCGAAGGCCTAACATAACAAAAATGTCAAAACAATGGTATTGTCAGTGCCAGGCATTGAAGGATGTCAGCGCCTAGACTACACATTGGTGAAGCTGTGAGAGATAATTTTGCTAGTGGTAGAGCACTGTTTGAGCTGGGGGGGGGAACTGTCTTGTGGCCGGCGGTACAGGCACAGGGCCCCTCATATTACAACGGTGTGTCTGACGTTGGGTGCGCACCACCACCGCCAGAGACACTTTATTGTACTATGAGGGACCCAGTGGCAGTGCCGTCGACCAAAAGCGGCCACACCCACCTCTTCAGACAAACAGCACTCTCAAGGGTCCAAGCGCAAAGTGGCGATAGCACGGCCCCGTGTGGGGAGTTTGGCCATTTCGTGAGGTGGAAACATGTCGTATGCTGGACAATCAGGTGAAGAAAATTACGAGATTGGAAAAGTCATTCAGAATAGTCCACAGGCAAGACCTTTTCATAGGAAAGCTAGGTGTCAGCCGGGCAGGGTGGGGCAAAAGATTTTGAAATCCAGTTGTGGTTCATTTTAATGAAGGTTAGATCATCTACATTTTGGGTAGCCAGACGAGTCCTTTTTTCTGTTAGTATTGAACCTGCAGCACTGAATACTCTTTCTGATAGGACACTAGCTGCCGGGCAAGCAAGCTCCTGCAATGCATATTCTGCCAATTCTGGCCAGGTGTCTAATTTGGATGCCCAGTAATCAAATGGGAATGACGGTTGAGGGAGAACGTCGATAAGGGATGAAAAATAGTTTGTAACCATACTGGACAAATGTTGTCTCCTGTCACTTTGAATTGATGCTGCAGTACCTGTCCTGTCTGCGGTCATAGAAAAATCACTCCACAACCTGGTCAGAAAACCCCTCTGGCCAACGCCACTTCTGATTTCTGCCCCTCTAACACCTCTGGTCTGCTGGCCCCTGGAGCTCGTGTGAGAACGATCACGGGCGCTGTGTGCAGGGAATGCCAGAAGCAAACGGTCAACAAGAGTTGATTGTTTTGTTGCTAATATTAGTTCCAAGTTCTCATGTGGCATAATATTTTGCAATTTGCCTTTATAGCGAGGATCAAGGAGGCAGGCCAACCAGTAATCGTCATCGTTCATCATTTTTGTAATGCGTGTGTCCCTTTTGAGGATACGCAAGGCATAATCCGCCATGTGGGCCAAAGTTCCCGTTGTCAAATCTGCGGTTGTGCTTGGTTGAGGGGCAGTTGCAGGCAAATCTACGTCACTTGTGTCCCTCAAAAAACCAGAACCCGGCCTTGCCACGCCACCAATTTCCCGTGCCCCCGGGAAAGCTTCCTCATTAAAAATATACTCATCCCCATCATCCTCCTCATCCTCCACCTCCTCTTCGCCCGGTACCTCGTCATGTACACTGCCCTGACCAGACAATCGCTGACTGTCATCAAGGCTTTCCTCTTCCTCTGGTGCAGACGCCTGATCCTTTATGTGCGTCAAACTTTGCATCAGCAGACGCATTAGGGGGATGCTCATGCTTATTATGGCGTTGTCTGCACTAACCAGCCGTGTGCATTCCTCAAAACACTGAAGGACTTGACACATGTCTTGAATCTTCGACCACTGCACACCTGACAACTCCATGTCTGCCATCCTACTGCCTGCCCGTGTATGTGTATCCTCCCACAAAAACATAACAGCCCGCCTCTGTTCGCACAGTCTCTGAAGCATGTGCAGTGTTGAGTTCCACCTAGTTGCAACGTCTATGATTAGGCGATGCTGGGGAAGGTTCAAAGAACGCTGATAGGTCTGCATACGGCTGGAGTGTACAGGCGAACGGCGGATATGTGCGCAAAGTCCACGCACTTTGAGGAGCAGGTCGGATAACCCCGGATAACTTTTCAGGAAGCACTGCACCACCAGGTTTAAGGTGTGAGCCAGGCAAGGAATGTGTTTCAGTTGGGAAAGGGAGATGGCAGCCATGAAATTCCTTCCGTTATCACTCACTACCTTGCCTGCCTCAAGATCTACAGTGCCCAGCCACGACTGCGTTTCTTGCTGCAAGAACTCGGACAGAACTTCCGCGGTGTGTCTATTGTCGCCCAAACACTTCATAGCCAATACAGCCTGCTGACGTATGCCAGTAGCTGCCCCATAATGGGAGACCTGGTGTGCAACAGTGGCAGGTGCGGATGGAGTGTTTGTGCGACTGCGGTCTGTGGACGAGCTCTTGCTTCTGCAGGAGGACGAGGAGGAGGAGGAGGAGGAGGGGGTGCGAACGGCTACAGACAACTGTTTACTAGACCGTGGGCTAGGCAGAACTGTCCCAAACTTGCTGTCCCCTGTGGACCCTGAATCCACCACATTTACCCAGTGTGCCGTGATGGACACGTAACGTCCCTGGCCATGCCTACTGGTCCATGCATCTGTTGTCAGGTGCACCTTTGTGCTCACAGATTGCCTGAGTGCATGGACGATGCGCTCTTTAACATGCTGGTGGAGGGCTGGGATGGCTTTTCTGGAAAAAAAGTGTCGACTGGGTAGCTCGTAGCGTGGTACAGCGTAGTCCATCAGGTCTTTGAAAGCTTCGCTTTCAACTAACCGGTAGGGCATCATCTCTAACGAGATTAGTCTAGCTATGTGGGCGTTCAAACCCTGTGTACGCGGATGCGAGGCTAAGTATTTCCTTTTTCTAACCATAGTCTCATGTAGGGTGAGCTGGACTGGAGAGCTGGAGATCGTGGAACTAGCGGGGGTGCCGGTGGACATGGCAGACTGAGAGACGGTGGGAGATGGTATTGTTGCCGCCGGTGCCCTAGATGCAGTGTTTCCTACTACGAAACTGGTGATTCCCTGACCCTGACTGCTTTGGCCTGGCAAAGATACCTGCACAGATACAGCAGGTGGTGCGCTAAATGGTGGTCCTACACTGCCGGAAGGGATGTTGCGTTGATGACTAGCTTCATTGGCCGAGGGTGCAACAACCTTAAGGGACGTTTGGTAGTTAGTCCAAGCTTTCAAATGCATGGTGGTTAAATGTCTATGCATGCAACTAGTATTGAGACTTTTCAGATTCTGACCTCTGCTTAAGGAAGTAGAACATTTTTGACAGATGACTTTGCGCTGATCAATTGGATGTTGTTTAAAAAAATGCCAGACTGCACTCTTTCTAGCATCGGATACCTTTTCAGGCATTGCAGACTGAGCTTTAACCGGATGGCCACGCTGTCCTCCACCAGGTTTTGGCTTTGCCACGCGTTTTGGGCAAGATACGGGCCCGGCAGATGGAACCTGTGGCGATGTTGATGCCTGCTGCGGCCCCTCCTCCTCCTCTGCTTCAGAACTGCTGCCGCCTGCACCCTGTTCCCCCAATGGCTGCCAATCGGGGTCAAGAACTGGGTCATCTAATAACTCTTCTTGTACCTCCTGCGCAACTTCGTCTGTGTCACCGTGTCGTTCGGTGGTATAGCGTTCGTGATGGGGCAACATAGTCTCATCAGGGTCTGATTCTTGATCAGCACCCTGCGAGGGCAATGTTGTGGTCTGAGTCAAAGGACCAGCATAGTAGTCTGGCTGTGGCTGTGCGTCAGTGCACTCCATGTCAGATTCAATTTGTAATGGGCATGGACTGTTAACTGCTTCACTTTCTAAGCCAGGGACGGTATGTGTAAAGAGCTCCATGGAGTAACCCGTTGTGTCGCCTGCTGCATTCTTCTCTGTTGTTGTTTTTGCTGAAGAGGACAAGGAAGTGACTTGTCCCTGACCGTGAACATCCACTAACGACGCGCTGCTTTTACTTTTACCAGTTTCACGAGAGGAGGCAAAAGAGCTAGAGGCTGAGTCAGCAAGATAAGCCAAAACTTGCTCTTGCTGCTCCGGCTTTAAAAGCGGTTTTCCTAATCCCAGAAAAGGGAGCGTTCGAGGCCTTGTGTAGCCGGACGACGAACCTGGCTCCACAGCTCCAGACTTAGGTGCAATATTTTTTTCCCCACGACCACCTGATGCTCCACCACTACCACTACCCTCATTACCAGCTGACAATGAACGCCCCCGGCCACGACCTCTTCCACTAGACTTCCTCATTGTTTTAAAAACGTAACCAAACTAACGTTATTTGTTGCAGTCACACAACTTACACGGTGAGCTATAACTTCAGTATGATTTAGCTACCCCTTTACAGGTTGGTGAGACCACAGCGAAAATCAGGCCCAATGTTACACACTCTTTTTTTGGTGGCTGCAAATTAGAGAGATGCCCCACACGCAGGACTGTCACTGAAGCACAAATGTTAATATTAATGTCACACTATTATTTTTTTTTTATTTTTATTTTTTTCAGGAACACTTTAGAAACCCCCCAAAAAAAAAAAAATAGATTTTTGCAGGGAGAATTTAGAAAACAAATGTAACAAACTATATGCTTTCTATGGGCCACTGAGTGAGAGATGACGCACACAGGAATCAGGAGTGGCACACAAGCCCAGAGGCCAATATTTTTCTACCAATGATTGATGGAGTTATTTTCTCTGGTAGATTTTGGAACCCAAATCAAGGAAAAAAAATATAGGCTTTCTATGGACCACAATTGGAGAGAGAGAGAGAGAGAGAGAGAGAGATGGCACACCCAGGAGTCAAGACTGGCACACAAGCAGAAAGGCCAATATTAATCTCCCATTTTTTGGGTTTTTTTTTTTTTTTTTTTTTTTTTTTTTTTTTTTCAGGGAGACTTTAGAAAAAAAAATAATAAAAAAAATATGATTTTATCAGGAAGAATTTAGAAACCAAATAAAATAAAATTATTTTTTCAGGGAGAATTTATAAAACAAATAAAAACAAAAATAGGCGTTCTATGGCCCACTGACTGAGAGATGACGCACACAGGAGTCAGGAGTGGCACACAAGCCCAGAGGCCAATATTTTTCTACCAATGATTGATGTAGTTATTTTCTCTGGTAGATTTTGGAACCCAAATCAAGGAAAAAAAATATAGGCTTTCTATGGACCACAATTGGAGAGAGAGAGAGAGAGAGAGAGAGAGAGAGAGAGAGAGAGAGAGATGGCACACCCAGGAGTCAAGACTGGCACACAAGCAGAAAGGCCAATATTAATCTCCCACTGTTTTTTTTGGTTGTTTTTTTTTTTTTTTTTTCAGGGAGACTTTAGAAAAAAAATAATTAAAAAAATATGATTTTATCAGGAAGAATTTAGAAACCAAATAAAATAAAATGATTTTTTCAGGGAGAATTTATAAAACAAATAAAAACAAAAATAGGCGTTCTATGGCCCACTGACTGAGAGATGACGCACACAGGAGTCAGGAGTGGCACACAAGCCCAGAGGCCAATATTTTTCTACCAATGATTGATGTAGTTATTTTCTCTGGTAGATTTTGGAACCCAAATCAAGGAAAAAAAATATAGGCTTTCTATGGACCACAATTGGAGAGAGAGAGAGAGAGAGAGAGAGAGATGGCACACCCAGGAGTCAAGACTGGCACACAAGCAGAAAGGCCAATATTAATCTCCCACTGTTTTTTTTGGTTGTTTTTTTTTTTTTTTTTTCAGGGAGACTTTAGAAAAAAAAATAATAAAAAAAATATGATTTTATCAGGAAGAATTTAGAAACCAAATAAAATAAAATGATTTTTTCAGGGAGAATTTATAAAACAAATAAAACCAAAAATAGGCGTTCTATGGCCCACTGACTGAGAGATGACGCACCCAGGAGTCAAGACTGGCACACAAGCAGAAAGGCCAATATTAATCTCCCACTGTTTTTTTTTTTTCAGGGAGACTTTAGAAAAAAAAATAATAAAAAAATATGATTTTATCAGGAAGAATTTAGAAACCAAATAAAATAAAATGATTTTTTCAGGGAGAATTTAGAAAACAAATAAAACCAAAAATAGGCGTTCTATGGCCCACTGACTGAGAGAGAGAGAGAGATGGAACGCTTAGTACTGGCACACAAGCCCAAAGGGCAATATTAATCTCCCTTATTTTTTCAGGGAGAATTTCTAAAACCCAAAAAAAAAAAAAATAGGCTTTCTATGGCCCACTATTTGTGAGAGAGATGGGACGCTCAGGACTGGCACAGATGGCACGCTCAGGACTGGCACAGAAGCCCAGAGGCCAATATTAATCTCCCTTTTTTTCTGGGAGAATTTATAAAACCAAAAAAATATTTAAATAGGCTTTCTATGGCCCACTATTTGTGAGAGAGATGGCACGCTCAGGACTGGCACAGATGGCACGCTCACAACTGGCACACAAGCCCAGAGGCCAATATTAATCTCCCTTTTTTCAGGGAAAATTTATAAAACCAAAAAAAAAATTAAATAGGCTTTCTATGGCCCACTATTTGTGAGAGAGATGGCACGCTCAGGACTGGCACAGATGGCACGCTCACAACTGGCACACAAGCCCAGAGGCCAATATTAATCTCCCTTTTTTCAGGGAAAATTTATAAAACAAAAAAAAAAATTAAATAGGCTTTCTATGGCCCACTATTTGTGAGAGAGATGGCACGCTCAGGACTGGCACAGATGGCACGCTCACAACTGGCACACAAGCCCAGAGGCCGATATTAATCTCCCTTTTTTTCAGGGAGAATTTATAAAACCAAAAAAAAAATTAAATAGGCTTTCTATGGCCCACTATTTGTGAGAGAGATGGCACGCTCAGGGCTGGCACAGATGGCACGCTCAGGACTGGCACACAAGCCCAGAGGCCAATATTAATCTCCCTTTTTTTCAGGGAGAATTTATAAAACCCAAAAAAAAATAAAATAGGCTTTCTATGGCCCACTATTTGTGAGAGAGATGGCACACTCAGGACTGGCACACAAGCCCAAAGGCCAATATTAATCTCCCACTGTATTTTTATCAGGGAGAATTTATACACCCCACAAAAAAAAATACAGAAAAATGAAAAGGCTTTCTATGGCCCACTATGTGAGAGAGATGGCACACACAGGGATGGCACTCTAGCAGAAATGCCAAATTGCCAATCTTAATCTCCCACCAAAAAAAAAAAAAAAACAGGGAATGTCCTACAATTACTATCTCCCTGCCTGCAGTAATCTCAGCCAGGTATGGCAGGCAGCTACTATCTCCCTGCCTGCAGTAATCTCAGCCAGGTATGGCAGGCAGCAATAAGGAGTGGACTGATGCACAAATGAAATAAAACACACAGCAATGCAGCTATCAGGGAGCCTTCTAGGGCAGCCCAATGAGCTACAGCGCTGAGGGGAAAAAAAAAAAAACTTCCACTGTCCCTGCACACCGAGGGTGGTGTTGGACAGTGCAAATCGCTGCAGCACAAGCGGTTTTGTGGTTAATGGACCCTGCCTAACGCTATCCCTGCTTCTGACAAAGCGGCAGCAACCTCTCCCTAAGCTCAGATCAGCAGCAGTAAGATGGCGGTCGGCGGGAACGCCTCTTTATAGCCCCTGTGACATCGCAGACAGCAAGCCAATCACTGCAATGCCCTTCTCTAAGATGGTGGGGACCAGGACCTATGTCATCACGCTGCCCACACTCTGCGTTTACCTTCATTGGCTGAGAAATGGCGCTTTTCGCGTCATTGAAACGCGACTTTGGCGCGAAAGTCGCGTACCGCATGGCCGACCCCGCACAGGGGTCGGATCGGGTTTCATGAAACCCCGACTTAGCCAAAAGTCGGCGACTTTTGAAAATGTTCGACCCGTTTCGCTCAACCCTAGTGACAAGATAAAGCAATTGCTATGGGATGATCATTATTTTTTACATAGGTTACTTTTAGCCAAATATTAAATTTTAAGCAACATGCTACTAATCTTCTGAGCAGCTTTGCAGCTTTCAAACATTTTGATGAAAGAGTATTAACTGCAAAAACCATACTCATATGTGCTGACTGCAAAAGCATGTGCCTATTGCTTATTTCCAATCCCCAAATAGACAAAGAGACCAGAAAAATAAATAACTCTTTTACTAGGCGATTAATCGATTGATTGCTAAAGATGGCTTCTGGCCATAATTCAGGAGACCATTTCCCATTAAAAAAACAACCCATAACTTAATTCTGTTGAAAAACTAAAAAAATAATTGTAATGAATCAGCTAGAATGAACTCTTTCTGCCAGCAACTGTGGCCATTAAAATTATTCATAAGCTAGAATGTCCTCTTTCATTTCATTGTTGATTCGAATATGAGCTCTAGGAGATTTGAGATTTTTGGTAACTTCGTAAAGTCTCCTAGAAAAAACTCCATTGTAAATATATGAAGGGCAAAATTAAGTCTGCCTAGTAGTAGTAATTCTTTCAGTGTAGTTTTGTCTTTTGATAACATTTTTTAATGAACATTTAATAACAATCAGCTTCTCACTTGGAAGTCTACCTTCCATTTTTAAGGACTCAATCGTGATTACCAAAAATGTGAATACTTGACAAGGTTAAACTGTGATATCTTCAGCTAAAGGAATGCCAAAACATTCCGCTAACTGAATGAAATTATTTAACAGGACTGAACAACTATCTGGACCCAGCCCTGCTAATAAATTTAAAAAATCGTCTAGGTAGTGCAATACTTCTATGTCTGAAGGGTCAGTCTGGACCGACCACTGTAAAATGGAAGAGAAGACGTTGAAATAGAAACAAGATAATGAAAAACCCATGGGTAGGCTTTTGTCAAAGTAATACTTTCCTTTAAATTGGAAGCCAAGAGAATTGAAGTCATCAGGACTTATTGGCAGGAGCCTAAACGCTGATTTAATGTCAGGTTTAGCTAATAAAGCTCCTTCGCCATAGGATCTTAACAAATCAATAGCTTGATCAAATGACGCATATTTGACAGATGCCTGGGATTTGTCTATTTCGTCATTAACAGAATAGTCTTTTGGGTAAGATAGATGATGAATCATGCTAAATGAACCAGTCTCCTTTTTAGGAAGTATTCCTAATTAGAGAGATTTGAAACCCTTCAAATGGAGGAATGTAAAAAAGACCTGTGATTCTACCTAAAGAAAGTTCTTTGTTTATTTTTTCTTCAACAGTATCTTCATAAGAAACTGATTTTAATTTACCAGACCAGCAACAACCAAATCCCAAGAATTTAGGAACAGGAAAACCAAATAGAATACCTTTAAAAATTATATCTAGATTAGCTTTATCTCTATTCAGGAATCGTTTTAACCATGGGAGCATTTTTGACAGCATCATTGATGTCACTGCTTTTAAGAAAGGGCTCCTTGGAATTCAGTTGTTGTGCCGATTGATTATTCTTTTTAAAACATTTTGACATAGGATGCATGCTACCGCAGAAAGAGCGCTCATGCTAGTATCTACATATGGTCAGCCACTTACAGGCCGACTCATTGTAGGCAAAGTAAACACCTTTCCTAACATTCTGGCTAGTATTAGCTTGTCTTGGTGTGCTATTTCTCTGTGGCAGCATCAAATTTATCTACAAGCCGACATCTTTGATCCCCCATCTCAGGGAAGGGTGGACGGCCAGCTTCTGCCTAAATGCCTCATCGTAATAGTACTAGGCCATACCACCAAAATTATGGTATGCCTCCAGTACTGTGTCAATATGCTGGAATAATCCACTGCAGCACTCTGGATGCTTCTTGCCTAACACAACTGAGGATATGCAGAATGCCTACAGCAAATTATTAAATGAGTGAGGTGAATTCTTCCTCTTCTCATTCTCAGAATTATCTTTATTATTGACCATAGCAAAATTATCTCTTGTTGAGGGCAATAAGGATAGCAAATCAATAAATTTGTTTTTCAATATTTTATCTTTTACTATAGGGGTCAAATGAAAACCTAATGGGGACATCTCGCAAGTAATAGCTTCTGTAACACAGGATTTAGCTACACCAGCTCCCTTGTCCAATTTTGCTACATTGACTGTAATATTTTGGGGTCCAGCAGGTTTAAATCAGGCACTGGATTCAGCATTATTACCAGCTAGGCATTCAGAAAATAATTTTTTACATATTTCCTGCAATAACCTAAAGTTATCTCTTTATGGTACAAACAGGAGAACATGGATGTTCTCACCCTCCCCGCAAGTCCTGTGGACGGATCCTTCAGCAGTTTCTCTTCGGCAGGTGTCTTCTTCATTCCTGGCCACCACAGGTGATAAGTACTGGCGCCAACATTCAGCAGATGGCATGGCTGTCACCTCGCCACCACTCACAGGTCTTTCTACCCAGGTTGCCGCTGCCACCGATGTCCCACTGCCAACAGACTCCTGGGAGAAGATTCATTCTGCTGTGCTCTATTTCTCACTCTGTCCCTGCACCTATGCAGTTCTTGAAAGGCTGCGGAGACTAGATGAAACCCCTGGTAGCTGAGTTACTACAGTGCCTGTCACCGCTTGATGACGCTGCGGGTCTTGCAATGATCTGCTTCTTCCCATGGGTGGTGACTTCTTACAGGAGTGGTTCCTCTCCCGCTTGCATGATGGCAGGTGGTGTCACGGGTGTGTTAGAGGCTGCAGACTGTTGCACTGCATCTGTCTCCAGAAGGTCTCAGCAGTTTGCTTTGCAGGCTTTTGCCTGGTCCTTCTGATGCTAGGACCCAGTGGCCACCTCCCCGGTGCTAATGGCAACAACTGGATCTGAGCAGTAATATACTTTCTGCTTGCTGCTGACAAGCGCAGGTGATATTTTCAATTTGCACTTCCTTGTTGAGGCTTGGAGCTGCAGCAGTCGGCTAGCGTTCTCTTGCAGTTTGTAGGATGACAGTGTTTCTCTCTGTATCTACTCAAGCTAAGTGTTCCTTTGTTTTGTGTATCATAGCTGTCTTTAGCAGTAGTGAGGATTTACTAGCGCTCATCATGTCCTTCCCAGTGCAGGGCTTGTCACCAGGGTTAGGCATGAATTGGATATCCTGCTCGGCAATGGGTGCGGAACCTATATAGGGACGAAAGGACACACAGCGTGACATTATATTTGCCTAGGTTTCTCCACTCCCCCCCTTCCCTTGTGTTTGGTTCCCCTTCTCCTTATCCCTTTATTTTGCACTTAGTCTGTCCTACACTGTGCGTCACATTATCACCTGCCTTTCACATTTGTAAAAGAAAAAAAAAAATCAGACACTTGTTTTTCTTTTTGGTGTGTTTTTTGTGTTTTTTTTTCTTTTGATTGGTTCAAGGATCCCGTTGTTGTGCTGGCAGAGAAGATGTTGAGGTTGTCGCTGGAGGTGACTGACCTTTGTTCTGAGGTTCAGCAGCAAGGGCAACAGCTATATACTCCTATTTTGGGGGACGTTACAGGTAGGCGGGTCAAGCATGAACCCAAAATTGCCCTCCTGGAAAGGTTTTCTGGGGGTAAGGACAAGTTTTTGTGTTTAAAAAGACATGCAAATTGTACTTTAATCTGTGTCCTTACTCCTCTGGAGATGAGGAGCAATGAGTAGGAATTGTTATTTCACTGTTGTAGGAGGAACCTTATTCCTGTGCTTTTTCTCTACCACATCATTCTATGTGTCTGTACTATGTGGAAGAGATTTTCAGGGCCCTAGGCCTTATCTATCATGATCCTGACTGTATTTCCTTGTCTGAATCAAGGCTGCATTGAATTTAGCAAGGAAATCGTTCAGTAGAGACATATAGCTCTGAATTCCGCAGGTGTTCAACGAACATCAAATGGAATGATCCAGCTTTCAGAAACCAATTCCTACAGGGCCGCATTGAAAGGTTAAATGATGCATTAGCAGTGTATGAAACTCCTGTGTCACTGGAGGCTGCCATATCCTTGGCTATTCTGGTGGATAGACGCCTGAGGGACATATGGGTAAAGTCACCTGTTTCTGAGTCCTCTTTCCGCAACAAGATCCCGATGTTGAAGGAAAGGTCTGGGGGTGAACCTATACTTGCAGAGTTAGAGGAACCCATGCAGTTGGAAGGGGCATTCATGTTGCATGTTTCCCCTGACATTTGCAAAAAAAATGGTATGTGTTTTTTTGTGGGAGGAAGGGACATTTTATTGGGGCATGCCCTGCAATTCCAAAGCAAAAAAACATGCGTTTAACCCTTTGGAGCCTTGAGCTTGGTAATCAAGAGGTGTTATTGTCTTCAACCTGCAATTCTCATTTTGTCATGACAGCAGAGGTGGTGCTAGAGAGAATGCCTGAAAAAATGTATGTGCTTGTAGACATTGAAGCTGGAGTCAGTATGGTTGATGCTGAGTTTGCTAGAACTCGTGATTTTGTCTGCTGAACCTATTCCTATTTGCGCCATCGACTCAGCACCACTGAATACTTCCACAAATTGTTTATAACATAAGACTGAAGGTGTTTTTTTCATGATGAAACTCCAATGGTTGTGGGTTTATCCTGGTTGGTGAAGCATAATCCAACTGTAGATTGGCAATCCAGAGAGATTGTAAAGTGGGGAGATTACTGTCATAGTGACTGGCTAAACGTTTCCTCTTCTGCTCTATCTACAGGGTCCTTACCAACATTTTTGTTTGAATTGGAGGACCTTGCCCTAGTTTTGCAGAAGGGGGTAGGCATCTCAGGCTTGTACACTCACCTGGAAGGTAAGGTGTTGGAGGTTAAGGGGGATGCCCCTGCCTTCTGCCCTTTGGGGCTCTGCATCGGTGGAGCACAATAGATTATAATGAGGACTCTCCAGCCATGGGCTCACTTGACCTTCGTGCCCCAGGCGGTAGCCCCAATTCCTCTCATTATAGTCTGCCTATGCCCATACACACTAGGCTAATGTCCCGTGAAGATAATTTGTGCATGTTTGCCATATTTTCGTTCACAAAAAAAATTGTCTTACAATTCCAGCACTGTTTATGGGATTTATATAAATAATATGCCCACTATGATTTCTTTTTATGCTGCAGAAAATGACCTGCAGTGTGCGATTTTGAGATCTGCAACATGTCAATTTCTCTTGTGGTAAATATGCGTTTTAATTACAGATTTTTCCTGATTACTTGAATGAGATAATTAGATAAGGAAAATCTGGAGATAAATGCAATTTAATACACATGTAATTCACACATAACTTTATCAATGAAGTTTATCATAGCTAAGTAATAGGAAATAGACAAATCAAAGCAACTTTATCGAAAGCATGACATATCAAAAAGACACAAACTACAACTGAAAAAATACATGTAAAAATAGCATTAAAAAATGCAATGAAAAAAATACAAGAAACCTAATTTAGCTAATTGATGCAGAAATGTTGCAGAAAATCTGCAGCATCAAAAACTCACCAAATATTCATCGTTGGAACGTAACCTTCGGCCACATTCACAAATCCATGTGACATGTCCAAGTGTTGTTTCAATTTTTTTTTCTCGGACAATTTTTCGAACCCGTGGAGTAGAGGATATATTTTCACAGATCCGTTAAAAGTCTAAAAAAATGATCCATCTGACTCAGAGCAGGCCCTACTCTGATTCGGTTTGCATATAAGATTTGGAAATTCAAGTCTAAGGAGATACATGAGACACAGATGTGACCTTGCAAAAAGGTTTTCTATTGGCTTGGAAGCGAACACACCTCTTCAGTGATTAAAAAAAAAATGAATTAGAAAAAAAATTGAAACATCCAGGAAGACAACTGAGAAAAAAATCTGTCTGTCTTTCTTGAATTATAATAAATGGATGTGTAAATCTAGCCTTTGACTATTGGCCAAACACATCAATATCAGCAGGTTTGGCTGATGTTAGTTTGGGTATGGGGGACCTTAACTAATTTTTAAAGTGTATAGGCACTTTTAGCCTGGTTTACCATTAAGAGGCGTGAAAACCTTAGATGCCTCGGGCAGCATGAATGCCAAATATGACCCATTGGGTATGTAGACTTTTTTATCTACTGTACTTGTAATATTAATGTCAAACAAAGAAAAGTGACCTGTCATATCCGAATCTTGTAGGACAAAACTAGGAGAAGAAAAACTGCGCAATTGGGTTTCATTCGTGGGAGAAAAAGATGATTCAGTTGTGTATACACAACATTTCCATGACTTATAAATCCAGCTGCTGCAGTCTAATGGGTTATTAGATCGGGAAATCACAGATAAGGAGAATTTACACATAATGTGTGCTTCTTGTATCACATCTGATAGATCCAAGTCCAGACAAAGTATTTGTGGTTTTTGTTTATTCAGTCAATGCATTTCAAAGTACTACAGACTTCTTCATCAGGACAAGAAGTCTGTAGTATTTCAAAACCTATTGACTGAATAAGAAAAATCCACAATTACTTTCTGTCTGGACTTGGATCTTTCATATGTGATACCGACAGGTCAAATTCTCCTTATCTGTGTTAGAATCTTGGCTAAATGTAGACTTGCATGGCATGATCTGCTGATACAATGCGAGGGATCTTTCACCACATTGTGCACATGTATTTTTTAGTACAATATGTCTTTGATCTTTTAGACTAGCACTTTTTTTGTAAAGTCTCTTTTTTAAAATATAAGGATAACAAATGAAAAAGAATGGATGCCCACCCTACCACACAATTTATATCGCAAAAGAATGACTATGGCCAAATTAGTAGTCAACATTTTAGACAAACAAATCATATACTAAGTAGGGGGTGGTGGCAGGAATAGGCAGAAACAGAATTCATATGAACGATACCATGCACTATTGATCGACTACATTATGACAAACTTGATGAATCACAATAACTCCAATTGCCCTGAATAGATGAATATAACACTCTGAGGTCTCCTGCAGTATGACGAACTTAGCAGTGCATGGACATTTTGGTGCGTGACCTCAGCTCATAAGAACACATTTATAACGGAATAGCTCCTTTGACAACATTTCACATCTTTAAGGTGATTTTGTCAAGTCTTTTCTCGTCTCAGAATTAATTTGCACACCTAATCCTGATGCTTTTATTATTATTGATGCTATCAAAACAACCTCATAACAAGTACGTTGCTCACTTTAATGTAGTCATTTAAAGATCAGTAGAATATTGAAATGCAAAATCTATATGGAAAAAGAGTTTTTCATTTGTAATTTAAATTCAATAAACTAATTTATTTAAAGTTTTAGGAAATAGATGATGTTCTATTAATGATCATTTAGAGCCAGAACATAATCACAATATTTGCTGTAAGTTTCATTTTTTTCACCAAATGCCAAAACTTAAAATGTACATTTTAGTGGAAATAGTCGTAACAATCAATTATCAATTATTATATATTTTTTTGAACATTGCTATTTTTAAGCATAATTGGACTTGTTTAGACTATAAAGAGTTGGATGATGAAATGCTTCATTCCTTTTGAAATAGGATTTTAGGATTACATGCATTGAAATGTTGTAAGTATTGTTAATGACTGAAATGTCTGCAGCTCTTAACAATATCCAAAGGATGTTGCTGCAGGTTTTCTCAACACCTCAGAAAGTCGTTCCAATCAGTGTCTCACAGTTCAGCAGCCACACCGCTGGATTACTGTAATTGCTCAATAAGAAAATGTCTCATGAGATGGCCCAGGTAAACCATAATGCTTAAGAAGATTGAGTTGCTCAATTTCTAAGCGTTGATGTCATCCAGCTTTAGCAGTAAGACATATGACTTACCTGAAATTTACAGTTGCCTGCAGAATTTTTTTTCAAAAATAGTTTTATTTTTGTCTACAATTGACATTGAATAGTGCAGTGATATGGATATTCTTTGGACATGCATACACAAGTTTATATATATATATATATATATATATATATATACCGTACATACTCGAGTATAAGCCGAGATTTTCAGCCCATTTTTTGGGGCTGAAAGTCCCCCTCTCGGCTTATACTCAAGTCAAACCCAGGGGTCGGCAGGGGAGGGGGATCGGGGGCTGTCTAATCATACTCACCTGCTCCTGGCGCAGTCCCTGCAGGTCCCTGGCTCCCCGGCGCCCCAGCTTCTTCCTGTACTGAGCGGTCACATGGTACCGCTCATTACAGTAATGAATATGCTGCTCCACCTGCCATAGGGGTGGAGCTGCATATTCATTACTGTAATGAGCGGTAACGGTAACCGCTCAGTGCAGGAAGAAGCTGGGGAGCCGGGGAAGCAGGGACTGCACCGCGCCGCTCCATCTTCAGCGTCTTCTGCAGTGATGCTCAGGTTAGAGGGCGCGATGACGTGGTTAGTGTGTGCCCTCTGTCTGAACGTCAATGCAGAAGACGCTGAAGATGGAGCGGCGCCAGAATGAAGTCAGGTGAATATTGAAAGTGTCGGGGGCCTGAGCGACGTAGAGGTGAGTATGTGATTTTTTTTTATCGCAGCAACAGCAAATGGGGTAAGTGTCTGTATGGAGCATCTTATGGGGCCATAACGTTTGTGCTGCACTATATGGGGCAAGTCTCTGTAAGGGGCCATAATCAACGTTTGTGCAGCACTATATGGGGCAAGTGTCTGTATGGAGCATCTTATGGGGCCATAATCAACATTTGTGCAGTACTATATGGGGCAAGTGTCTGTATGGAGCATCTTATGGGGCCATAATCAACGTTTGTGCATCACTGTATGTATGGGGCAAATATTTTTATGGAGCATCTTATGGGGCCATAATTAACATTTGTGCAGCATTATATGGGGCAAATGTCTGGATGGAGTATCTTATGGGGCCACAACGTTTGTGCAGCACTATATGGGGCAAATATCTTTATGGAACATCTTATAGGGCCATAATTAATGTTTGTGGAGCATTATATGGGGCAAGTGTCTGTATAGAGCATCTTATGGGGCCATAATCAAGGTTTGTGCAGCACTATATGGGGCAAATATCTTTATGGAGCATCTTATGGGGCCATAATTAACGTTTGCGCAGCATTATATGGGGCAAATGTCTGTATGGAGTATCTTATGGGGCCACAAAGTTTGTGCAGCACTATATGGGGCAAATATCTTTATGGAGCATCTTATGGGGCCATAATTAAAGTTTGTGGAGCATTATATGGGGCAAGTGTCTGTATGGAGCATCTTATGGGGCCATAATCAAGGTTTGTGCAGCACTATATGGGGCAAATATCTTTATGGAGCATCTTATGGGGCCATAATCAATATTTGTGCAGCATTATGTTGGGCAAATGTGTCTATGGAGCATCTTATGGGGCCATTATTAAGCTTTATGCAGGATTATATGGGGCATATTTTAATATGGAGCATCTTATGGGGCCATCATAAACTTTATGGAGCATTATATGGGGCTCCTGATTCAATATGGATATTCAAAAACACTTAACCTACTGATGTCTCAAATAATTTTACTTTTATTGGTATCTATTTTTACTTTTGACTTTTACCGGTAGCTGCTGCATTTCCCACCCTAGGCTTATACTCGAGTCATTATCCCAGTTATTTGTGGCAAAATTAGAGGGGTCGGCTTATACTCGGGTCGGCTTATACTCGAGTATATATGGTGTATATATATATATATATATAGATATATATATATATATATATAGTGGGTACAGAAAGTATTCATACCCCTTTACATTTTTCACTCTGTTTCATTGCAGCCATTTGTTAAATTCAAATTAATTATTTTTTTTCTCATTAATGTACACTCTGCACCCCATCTTGACTGAAAAAAAAACAGAAATGTAGTAATTTTGAAAATGTATTAAAAAAGAAAATTGAAATATCACAAGGTCATAAGTATTCAGACCCTTTCCTTAGTATTGAGTAGAAACACCCTTTTGAACTAGTACAGCCATTAGTCTTCTTGGGAATGATGCAACAAGTTTTTCACACCTGGATTTTGGGATCCTCTGCCATTCTTCCTTGCAGATCCTCTCTAGTTCCGTCAGGTTGGATGGGGAACGTTGGTGGACGGCCATTTTGAGGTCTCTCAAGAGATGCTCAACTGGGTTTAGGTCAGGGTTCTGGCTGGGCTAGTCAAGAATGGTCACAGACTTGCTCCGAAGCCACTCCTTTGTTAATTCAGCTGTGTGCTTAGGGTCATTGTCTTGTTGGAAGGTGAACCTTCGGCCAAGTCTGAGATCCAGAGCTTTCTGGAAGAGATTTTCATCCAGGATATCTCTGTACTTGGTCACATTCATGTTTCCTTCAATAACAACCAGTCGTCCTGTCCCTGCACCTGAAAAACACCCACATAACATGATGCTGCCATTACCATGTTTCACTTTTTGGATTGTATTGGGCAGGTGGTGAGCAATGCCTGGTTTTCTCTACACATACCACTTAGAATTAACATCAAAAAGGTATATCTTGGTCTCATCAGACCAGAGAATCTTATTTCTCATAGTCTGGGAGTCTTTCATGTGTTTTGTTTAGCAAACTCTATGTGGGCTTTCATATGTCTTGCACTGAGGAGAGGCTTCTGTCGGGCCACTTTGCCATAAAGGCCCGAATGGTGGACGGCTGTCATGATAGTTGACTTTGTGGAACTTTCTCCCATCTCCCTACTGGATCTCTGGAGCTCAGCCACAGTGATATTGGGGTTCTTCTTTACCTCTCCCACCAAGGCTCTTCTCCCACGTTTGCTCAGTTTGCCTGGACGGCCAGGTCTAGGAAGACTTCAGGTGGTCCCAAACTTCTTCCATTTAAGATTATGGAGGTCACTGTGCTCTTATGAATCTTGATTACTGCAGAAATTCTGTTGTATCCCTGGCCAGATCTGTGCCTTGCCACAATTCTGTCTCTGAGCTCCTTGGTCAGTTCCTTTGACCTCACGATTCTCCTTTGGTCTAACATGCACTGCGAGCTTTGAAGTCTTATAAAGACAGGTGTGTGCCTTTCCAAATCAATTCCTATGAGTTTAATTAAACACAGCTGAATTCCAATGAAGGAGTAGAACTATCTCAAGGAGAATCCCAAGGAAATGGACAGCATGTGACTTAAATATGAGTATCTGAGAAAAGGGTCTGAATACTTATGACCATGTGATATTTCAATTTTTCTTTTTTTTATAAGTTTGCAAAAATTACTACATTTATGTTTTTTTTCAGTCAAGATGGGGTGCAGAGTGTACATTAATGTTAAAAAAATGAACTTTTTTGAATTTACCAAATGGCTGCAAAGAAAGAAAGAGTGAAAAATGTAAAGTGGTCTCAATACTTTCTGTACCCACTGTGTGTGTATATATATATATATGTATATATATACAGTATATATAACAATTTTTTAAATTTCTTCTCAATTTTGTACTAAATAATGATCAATTTGCATAAAAAATAATCAGATCTTTAACCCCTTAGCGACCGCCGATACGCCTTTTAACGGCGGCCGCTAAGGGTACTTAACCCCTTCATGACCAGGGGATTTTTCGTTTTTCCGTGTTCGTTTTTCGCTCCCCTCCTTCCCAGAGCCATAACTTTTTTATTTTTCCGTCAATTTGGCCATGTGAGGGCTTATTTTTTGCGGGACGAGTTGTACTTTTGAACGACATCATTGGTTTTAGCATGTCGTGTACTAGAAAACGGGAAAAAAATTCCAAGTGCGGTGAAATTGCAAAAAAAGTGCAATCCCACATTGGTTTTTTGTTTGGCTTTTTTGCTAGGTTCACTAAATGCTAAAAATGACCTGCCATTATGATTCTCCAGGTCATTACGAGTTCATAGACACCAAACATGACTGAGTTATTTTTTATCTAAGTGGTGAAAAAAAATTCCAAACTTTGCTAAAAAAAAAAAAAAAAAATTGTGCCATTTTCCGATACTCGTAGCGTCTCCATTTTTCGTGATCTGGGATCGGTTGAGGGCTTATTTTTTGCGTGCCGAGATGACGTTTTTAATGATAGCATTTCGGTGCAGATACGTTCTTTTGATCGCCCGTTATTGCATTTTAATGCAATGTCGCGGCGACCAAAAAAACGTAATTCTGGCGTTTCGAGTTTTTTTCCCGCTACGCTGTTTAGCGATCAGGTTAATACTTTTTTTTATTTGATAGATCGGGCAATTCTGAGCGCGGCGATACCAAATATGCGTAGATTTGATATTTTTTTTATTGATTTATTTTGATTGGGGCGAAAGGGGGGTGATTTAAACTTTTATGTTTTTTTTATTTTTTTCACATTTTTTTAAACTTTTTTTTTTAACTTTTGCCATGCTTCAATAGCCTCCATGGGAGGCTAGAAGCAGGGACAGCACGATCGGCTCTGCTACATAGCAGCGATCTGCTGATCGCTGCTATGTAGCAGAATTGCACGTGTGCTGTGAGCGCCGACCACAGGGTGGCGCTCACAGCGACGGGCAATCAGTAACCATAGAGGTCTCAAGGACCTCTATGGCTACAATGGAGACGCATCGCCGACCCCCGGACATGTGACGGGGGTCGGCGATGACGTCATTTCCGGCCGCCCGGCCGGAAGCGGTAGTTAAATGCCGCTGTCTGCGTTTGACAGCGGCATTTAACTAGTTAATAGGTGCGGGCAGATCGCGATTCTGCCCGCGCCTATTACGGGCACATGTCAGCTGTTCAAAACAGCTGACATGTCCCGGCTTTGGTGCGGGCTCACCGCGGAGCCCTGCATCAAAGCAGGGGAGCCGGCATCGGACGGTATAGTACGTCCGATGCCGGTAAGGGGTTAAACCACAGCGCCGTTAATTAACGGCGCTGTGGAAAAAGTGAATAGCGCCCCCCAGAGTTGGATTTTCTCCGGGGTCTCAGCTGCCGGGGGTAGCCGAGACCCCAGAGAACATGATTCGGGGGTTTTTTTACCCACCCCGCATTTGCGATCGCCGGTAATTAACCGTTTACCGGCGATCGCAAAAAAAAAAAAAAACGCGATCTCTTTTTAATTTCTCTGTCCTCCGATGTGATCGCACATCGGAGGACAGAGAAAAGGGGTCCCAGGTAGCCCCCCAATACTTACCTGTCTCCCCCGATGCTCCTCGTGGCTCCCGGTGGGCGCCGCCATCTTCAAAATGGTGGGCGCATGCGCAGTGCGCCCGCCGGCCGGCACCGGGGGAATCTTTGGGGTCTCGGCTGCCAGGGGTAGCCGAGACCCCAAAGAACATGATCGGGGTCGGTTTTACCGACCCCTGTTTTGTGATCGCCGGTAATTAACTGTTTACCGGCGGCCGCAAAAAAAAAAAAAAAAAAAAAAGTAAAGTGTAATTCTCTGTCCTCTGATGTGATCGCACATCAGAGGACAGAGAAATAGGGGGATTCGGGGACCCTAGCATACTCACCTGTGTCCCTGGGTCCTCCTGCTGCTCCTCCTGGCTGCCGGAGAAAAGAAAATGGCGGGCGCATGCGCAGTGCGCCAGCCATCTGTCTCCATCTGCTGGCCGGCAGGAGAACAGCAGTTGGGGCTAAAATTAGGGTTAGGGATAGGGTTAGGGTTAGGGGTAGGGTTAGGGGTAGGGTTAGGGGTAGGGCTAGGGTTAGGGGTAGGGTTAGGGCTAGGGTTAGGGGTAGGGGTAGGGGTAGGGTTAGGGGTAGGGCTAGGGTTAGGGGTAGGGTTTTAGGGGTAGGGTTAGGGTTAGGGTTAGGGCTAGGGCTAAATTTAGGATTAGGGTTGGGGCTAAATTTAAGGTTAGGCTTCTTTCACACTTACATCGGTACGGGGCCATCGCAATGCGTCGGCCCGACATACCGACGCACGTTGTGAAAATTGTGCACAACGTGGGCAGCGGATGTAGTTTTTCAACGCATCCGCTGCCCAATCTATGTCCTGGGGAGGAGGGGGCGGAGTTACGGCCACACATGCGCGGTCAGAAATGGCGGATGCGACGTACAAAAAAACGTTTCATTGGACTTTTTTTGTGCCGACGGTCCGCCAAAACACAACTGATCCAGTGCACGACGGACACGACGTGTGGCCATCTGTCACGATCCGTCGGCAATACAAGTCTATGGGCAAAAAACGCATCCTGCGGGCACATTTGCAGGATCCGTTTCTTGTCCAAAACTACGGATTGCGACGGATGCCAAATGACGCAAGTGTGAAAGTAGCCTTAGGGTTAGGGTTGGAGCTAAAGTTAGGGCTAGGTTTGGGGCTAAAGTTAGGGTTAGAGTTGGGATTAGGGTTAGGGTTTGGATTAGGGTTGGTATTAGGGTTATGGTTGGCATTAGGGTTACGCTTGGGATTAGGGTTAGGTTTGGGATTAGAGTTAAGGTTAGGGTTGTGATCAGGGGTGTATTGGGATTAGGGTTAGGATTGAGGTTAGGGTTGAGATTAGGATTAGGGGTGTGTTGGACTTAGGGTTTTGATTAGGGTTATGGTTAGGGTTGACATTAGGGTTGTTTTGGGGTAATGGTTGTGATTATGGTTAGGGTTAGTGATTAGGATTATGGATCAGGTTGGGATTAGGGTTAGGGGTGTGTTGGGGTTAGGGTTGGAGCTAGAATTGGGGGGTTTCCACTGTTTAGTTACATCAGGGGGTCTCCAAACACGACAGCCAATTTTGCGCTCAAAAAGTCAAATGGTGCTCCCTCCCTTCTGATCTCTGCTGTGCGACCAAACAGTGGGTTACCCCCACATATGGGGCATCAGCGTACTCGGGATAAATTGGACAACAACTTCTGGGGTCCAATTTCTCTTGTTACCCTTGTGAAAATAAAAACTTGGGTGCTACAAAATCTTTTTTGCGGATTTTTTTTGATTTTTATGACTCCGCATTATAAACTTATGTGAAGCACTTGGGCATTCAAAGTTCTCACCACACATCTATATAAGTTCCTTGGGGGGTCAAGTTTCCAAAACGGGGTCACTTATGGGGGGTTACTACTGTTTAGGTACATCAGGGGCTCTGCAAATGCAACATAACGCCCACAGACCATTCTATCAAAGTCTGCATTACAAAACAGCGCTCCTTCCCTTCCGAGCTCTGCCGTGTGCCCAAACAGTGGTTTACCCCCACATATGGTGCATCAGCGTACTCGGAATAAATTGGACAACAACTATTGCAGTCCAATTTCTCCTGTTACCTTTGTGAAAATAAAAACTTAGGGGCTACAATATCTTTTTTGTGAAAAAAAAATATTTTTTATTTTCACGACTCTGCATTCTAAACTTCTGTGAAGCACTTGGGCATTCAAAGTTCTCACCACACATCTAGATAAGTTCCTTGGGGGGTCTAGTTTCCAAAATGGGGTCACTTGTGGGGGGTTACTACTGTTTAGGTACATCAGGGGCTCTGCAATCGCAACATAATGCCCACAGACCATTCTATCAAAGTCTGCATTCCAAAATGGCGCTCCTTCCCTTCCGAGCTCTGCCGTGCACCCAAACAGTGGTTTACCCCCACATATGGCACATCAGCGTACTCGGGATAAATTGGACAACAACTATTGCAGTCCAATTTCTCCTGTTACCCTTGTGAAAATAAAAACTTGGGGGCTACAATATCTGTTTTGTGGAAAAAAAATATTTTTTATTTTCACGACTCTGCATTCCAAATTTCTGTGAAGCACTTGGGCATTCAAAGTTCTCACCACACATCTAGATAAGTTCCTTGGGGGGTCTAGTTTCCAAAATGGGGTCACTTGTGGAGGGTTTCTACTGGTTAGGTTCATCAGGGGCTCTGCAAACGCAACATAATGCTCGCAGACCATTCTATCAAAGTCTGCATTCCAAAAAGGCGCTCCTTCCTTCCGAGCTCTGCCGTGCGCCTAAACAATGGTTTACCCCCACATATGGGGTACCAGCATACTCAGGACAAATTGGACAACAACTATTGCGGTCCAATTTTTCTTGCTACCCTTGTGAAAATAAAAACTTGGGGGCTAAAAAATCTGTTTTGTGGAAAAAAAAAATATTTTTTATTTTCACGACTCTGCATTATAAACTTCTGTGAAGCACTTGGGCATTCAAAGTTCTCACCACACATCTAGATGAGTTCCATGGGGGATCTAGTTTCCAAAATGGGGTCACTTGTGGGGGATTTCTACTGTTTAGGCACATCAGGGGCTCTCCAAACGCGACATGGCGTCCGATCTTAATTCCAGCCAATTCTACATTGAAAAAGTAAAACGGCACTCCTTCTCTTCCAAGCTCTGCGGTGCGCCCAAACAGTGGTTTACCCCCACATATTGGGTATCGACGTACTCAGGAGAAATTGCTCAACAACTATAGTGGTCTAATTTCTCCTGTTACCCTTGTGAAAATAAAAATTTGTGGGCAAAAAGATCATATTTGTAGAAAAAATGCGATTTTTTTTCACGGCTCTACGTTATAAACTTCTGTGAAGCACATGGGGGTTCAAAGTGCTCGCCACACATCTAGATAAGTTCCTTAAGGGGTCTAGTTTCCAAAATGGTGTCACTTGTGGGGGGTTTCCACTGTTTAGGCACATCAGGGGCTCTCCAAACGCGACATGGCGTCCAATCTCAATTCCAGCCAATTCTACATTGAAAAAGTAAAACGGCACTCCTTCTCTTCCAAGCTCTGCGGTGCGCCCTAACAGTGGTTTACCCCCACATATTGGGTATTGACGTATTCAGGAGAAATCGCACAACAACTTTTGTGGTCTAATTTCTCCTGTTACCCTTGTGAAAATAAGAATTTGTGGGCGAAAAGATCATTTTTGTGTAAACAAAAGCGATTTTTTATTTTCACGGCTCTACGTTATAAACTTCTGTAAAGCACTTGGGGGCTCAAAGTGCTCACCACACATCTAGATAAGTTCCTTAAGGGGTCTAGTTTCCAAAATGGTGTCAATTGTGGGGTATTTCCACTGTTTAGGCACATCAGGGGTTCTCTAAACGTGACATGGCGTCCGATCTCAATTCCAGCCAATTCTGCATTGAAAAAGTCAAACGGCGCTCCTTCACTTCTAAGTTCTGCGATGCGTCCAAAAAGTGGTTTACCCCCACATATGGGGTATTGGCGTATTCAGGAGAAATTGCGTAACAAAATTTATGGTTATATTTCTGTTTTTACACATGTGAAAATAAAAAAAATGGTTCTGAATTAAGATGTTTGCAAAAAAAAGTTAAATGTTCATTTTTTCCTTCCACATTGTTTCAGTTCCTGTGAAGCACGTAAAGGGTTAATAAACTTCTTGAATGTGGTTTTGAGAACCTTGAGGGGTGTAGTTTTTAGAATGGTGTCTCACTTCATTATTTTCTATCACATAGACCCCTCAAAATGACTTCAAATGTGATGTGGTCCCTAAAAAAAAATGGTGTTGTAAAAATGAGAAATTGCTGGTCAACTTTTAACCCTTATAACTCCCTAACAAACAAAAATTTTGTTTCCAAAATTGTGCTGATGTAAAGTAGACATGTGGGAAATGTTATTTATTAACAATTTTTCGTGACATATCTCTCTGATTTAAGGGCATAAAAATACAAAGTTTGAAAATTGCAAAATTTTAAAAATTTTCGCCATATTTCCGTTTTTTTCATAAATAATCACAGGTAATATCGAAGAAATGTTACCAATAACATGAAGTACAATATGTCTCGAAAAAACAGTCTCAGAATCAGCAGGATCCGTTGAAGCGTTCCAGAGTTATAACCTCATAAAGTGACAGTGGTCAGAATTGCAAAAATTGGCTCGGTCATTAAGTACCAAATTGGCTCTGTCACTAAGGGGTTAAGTTTCCAATATAGAGGTTACTGCTGCTCGTTTAGCTACTGTGATGCTATTATTTTTATACATACCTTAATCCCTTCATGACATGGCAATTTTCAGTGTTTTTCATTTTGTTTTTTCCTCCGGGTTTTCCCAAGAGCCATAACTTTTTACTTTTTCTGTCAATATAGCTGCATGGGGGCTTGTTTTTTTTTGCGGGACATGTTGTACTTTTGAATGACATCATTCATTTTACCAAATAGTGTACTGAAAAACAGGGGGCAGGGATGGCCCACCCAGAAATTGGTGGCGGCTGGGAACAATGTACTGTGGGATAGCCACTGCCATCAGTTTTTTAACCCCTATCTGCCATTAGACGTACTATTCCGTCCATGTGGGGTGGGCTTTACTTCCCAAGGACGGAATAGTACGTCATAGGCGATCGGCCGCGCCTACTGGGGGAGTGTGGCCGATCGCGGCCGGGTGTCAGCTGCTTATCGCAGCTGACATCCGGCACTATGTGCCAGGAGCGGTCACGGACCGCCCCCGACACATTAACCCCCGGAACACCGCGCTCAAACATGATCGCGATGTGCCGGCGGTGCAGGGAAGCATCGCGCAGGGAGGTGGCTCCCTGCGTGCTTCCCTGAGACCCCCGCAGCAACGCGATGTGATCGCGTTGCTCCGGGGGTCTCCTACCTTCCTCCTTGCAGCAAGTCCTGGATCCAAGATGGCCGCGGATCCGGGTCCTGCAGGGAGGGAGGTGGCTTACCAAGTGCCTGCTCAGAGCAGGCACTTGGTAACGCTGCAGCGCTGTTTGACAGATCGGTGCTCTGTCAGAGTGCTCTGCAAACTGGCAGATCACCGATCTGTATTGTCCCCCCCTGGGACAAAGTAAAAAAGTTAAAAAAAATTTTTACAAGTGTGTAAAAAAAAAAAAAAATCCTAAATAATGAAAAAAAAAAAAAATATTATTCCCATAAATACATTTCTTTATCTAAATAAAAAAACAAAACAATAAAAGTACACATATTTAGTATCGCCGCGTCTGTAACGACCCGACCTGTAAAACTGGCCAACTAGTTAACCCCTTCAGTAAACACCGTAAGAAAAAAAAAAAAAACGAGGCAAAAAACAACGCTTTATTATCATACCGCCGAACAAAAAGTGGAATAACACGCGATCAAAAAGACAGATATAAATAATCATGGTACCACTGAAAGCGTCATCTTGTCCCGCAAAAAAAAAGCCACCATACAGCAACATCAGCAGAAAAATAAAAAAGTTATAGTCCTCAGAATAAAGCGATGCAAAAATAATTATTTTTTCTATAAAATAGTTTTTATCGTATAAAAGCGCCAAAACATAAAAAAATGATATAAATGAAGTGTTGCTGTAATCGTACTGGCCTGAAGAATAAAACTGCTTTATCAATTTTACCAAACGCGGAACGGTATAAACGCCTCCCCCAAAAGAAATTCATGAATAGCTGGTTTTTGTTAATTCTGCCTCACAAAAATCGGAATAAAAAGCGATCAAAAAATGTCACGTGCCTGAATATATTACCAATAAAAACGTCAACTCGTCCCGCAAAAAACAAGACCTCACATGACTCTGTGGACTCAAATATGGAAAAATTATAGCTCTCAAAATGTGGTAACGCAAAAAATATTTTTTGCAATAAAAAGCGTCTTTCAGTGAGTGACGGCTGCCAATCATGAAAATCCGCTTAAAAACCCGCTATAAAAGTAAATCAAACCCCCCTTCATTACCCCCTTAGTTAGGGAAAAATAAAAAAAATTTAAAAAATGTATTTATTTCCATTTTCCCATTAGGGTTAGGGCTAGGGCTAGGGTTAGGGTTAGGACTAGGGCTAGGTTTAGGGCTAGGGTTAGGGCTAGTGTTAGGGCTAGGGTTATGGTTAGGGCTAGGGTTAGGGCTAGGGTTAAGGCTACAGTTAGGGTAAAGGCTACAGTTAGGGTTAAGGCTACAGTTAGGGTTAAGGCTACAGTTAGGGTTAAGGCTACAGTTAGGGTTGGGGCTAAAGTTAGGGTTAGGGTTTGGATTACATTTGCGGTTGGGAATAGGGTTGGGATTAGGGTTAGGGGTGTGTCTGGGTTAGAGGTGTGGTTAGGGTTACCGTTGGAATTAGGGTTAGGGGTGTGTTTGGATTAGGGTTTCAGTTATGATTGGGAGGTTTCCACTGTTTAAACACATCAGGGGCTCTCCAAACGCGACATGGCGTCCGATCTCAATTCCAGCCAATTCTGCGTTGAAAAAGTAAAACAGTGCTCCTTCCCTTCTGAGCTCTCCTGTGTGCCCAAACAGGAGTTTACCCCAACATATGGGGTATCATCGTACTCAGGACAAATTGGACAACAACTTTTGGGGTCCAATTTCTCCTGTTACCCTTGGGAAAATACAAAACTGGGGGCTAAAAAATAAGTTTTGTGGGAAAAAAAAGATTTTTTAATTTTCACGGCTCTGCGTTATAAACTGTAGTGAAACACTTGGGGGCTCAAAGTTCTCACAACACATCTAGATAAGTTCGTGGGGGGTCTAGTTTCCAATATGGGGTCACTTGTGGGGGGTTTCTACTGTTTAGGTACATTAGGGGCTCTACAAACGCGATGTAACGCCTGCAGACCATTCCATCTAAGTCTGCATTCCAAATGGCGCTCCTTCCCTTCCGAGCCCTCCCATGTGCCCAAACGGTGGTTCCCCCCACATATGGGGCATCAGCGCACTCAGGACAAATTGGACAACAAATTTTGGGGTCCAATTTCTCCTGTTACCCTCGAGAAAATACAAAACTGGGGGCTAAAAAATAATTTTGGGGGGAATTTTTTTTTTTATTTTCACGGCTCTGTGTTAGAAACTGTAGTGAAACACTTGGGGGCTCAAAGTTCTCACAACACATCTAGATAAGTTCCTTTGGGGGTCTAGTTTCCAATATGGGGTCACTTGTGGGGGGTTTCTACTGTTTAAGTACATTAGGGGCTCTGCAAACGCAATGTGACGCCTGCAGACCATTCCATCTAAGTCTGTAATTCAAATGGCGCTCCTTCCCTTCCGAGCCTTCCCATGCGCCCAAACGGTGGTTCCCCCCACATATGGGGTATCAGCGCACTCAGGACAAATTGGACAACAAATTTTGGGGTCCAATTTCTCCTGTTACCCTTGGGAAAATACAAAACTGGGGGCTAAAAAATAATATTTGTGGGAAAAAATTTTTGTTTTATTTTTACGGCTCTGCATTATAAACTTCTGTGAAGCTCTTGGTGGGTCAAAGTGCTCACCACACATCTAGATAAGTTCCTTAGGGGGTTTACTTTCCAAAATGGTGTCACTTGTGGGGGGTTTCAATATTTAGGCACATCAGTGGCTCTCCAAATGCAACATGGCGTCTCATCTCAATTCCTGTGAATTTTGCATTGAAAAGTCAAACGGCACTCCTTCCCTTCCGAGCTCTCCCATGCGCCCAAACAGTGGTTTACCCCCACATATGGGGTATCAGCGTACTCAGGACAAATTGTACAACAACTTTTTGGTTCCAATTTCTTCTCTTACCATTGGGAAAATAAAAAATCGGGGGCGAAGAGATCTTTTTTTTCACAAAAATTATTTTTTATTTTTACGGTTCTGCATTATAAATTTCTGTGAAGCACTTGGTGGGTCAAAGTGCTCACCACACCTCTAGATAAGTTCCTTAGGGGGTCTACTTTCCAAAATGGTGTCACTTGTGGGGGGGTTTCAATGTTTAGGCACATCAGTGGCTCTTCAAACGCAACATGGCGTCCCATCTCAATTCCTATCAATTTTGCATTGAAAGGTCAAACGGCGCTCCCTCCCTTCCGAGGTCTCCCATGCGCCCAAACAGTGGTTTACCCCCACATATGGGATATCAGAGTACTCAGGGCAAATTGTGCAACAACTTTTTGGTTCCAATTTCTTCTCTAACCATTGGGAAAATAAAAAATTGGGGGCGAAAAGATAATTTTTGTGAAAAAAAAAATATTTTTTATTTTTACGGTTCTGCATTATAAACTTCTGTGAAGCACTTGGTGGGTCAAAGTGCTTACCACACCTCTAGATAAGTTCCTTAGGGGGTCTACTTTCCAAAATGGTGTCACTTGTGGGGGGTTTCAATGTTTAGGCACATCAGTGGCTCTCCAAACGCAACATGGCGTCCCATCTCAATTCCAGTCAATTTTGCATTAAAAAGTCAAATGGCGCTCCTTCGCTTCCAAGCTCTGTCATGCGCCCAAACAGTGGTTTACCTCCACTTATGGGGTATCGGCGTACTCAGGACAAATTGTACAACAAGGTTTGGGGTCCATTTTCTCCTGTAACTCTTGGCAAAATAAAACAAATTGGAGCTGAAGTAAATTTTTTGTGAAAAAAAGTTAAATGTTAATTTTTATTCCAAAAATTCCTGTGAAACACCTGAAGGGTTAATAAACTTCTTGAATGTGATTTTGAGAACCTTGAGGGGTGCAGCTTTTAGAATGGTGTCACACTTGGGTATTTTCTATATAGACCCCTCAAAATGACTTCAAATGAGATGTGGTCCCTAAAATAAAATGGTGTTGTAAAAATGAGAAATTGCTGGTCAACTTTTAACCCTTATAACTCCCTAACAAAAAAAATTTTGGTTCCAAAATTGTGCTGATGTAAAGTAGACATGTGGGAAATGTTACTTATTAAGTATTTTGTGTGACATATCTCTGTGATTTAATTGCATAAAAATTCAAAGTTGGAAAATTGCAAAATTTTCAACATTTTCGCCATGTTTCCATTTTTTTCACAAATAAACGCAGGTAATATCAAAGAAATTTTATCACTATCATGAAGTACAATATGTCACGAGAAAATAATGTCAGAATCACCGGGATCCGTTAAAGCGTTCCAGAGTTATAACCTCATAAAAGGACAGTGGTCAGAATTGTAAAAATTGGCCCGGTCCATAACGTGCAAACCACCCTTGGGGGTAAAGGGGTTAAAACTTTCCGTCTGTACCAGCTGGAAAGGCAGCATTTCAAAGGCAAATAATTTGGACATGCTGTCATTCAGGACCATGGCTCATGGGTGGCTAGGGGGTATCTCCTCCTTCTCTTGAGGGCTTGGGGGATGGAAAGCTGAACACTACCATGAGACGGTGTGGAGATGCTTGATGACACTGGTGGTGCTGCTGTCACATCCTCTCTTTGCGGGCAGGCTGGTGGCCCTCTTGATCATGAGAGGGAGTTAAAGGAAGAGACTGCAGCATAAGAGGGAGCAGGAGGAGGCTTAAATCTGTCATGCTTTAAAAGTGTAAACTCCATTGCACCTCATGCTTGGAATTCAGATGCCACGTCATGCAAACGGTGCTTTGGTCAAGAAGATTTATGCTTATTTTAACTGTGTGGTGGGTAGTAGAAGCCATTCTACTGGCTAAGGGCCACCCGCTATGCCATTGCACCTTGCTTCCTCTTCTGTTGCGCTGCTGGGGCAGCGTGGCTTCCTCCTCTTCCTCTGAAATGCGCACATCACTAGGAGGGCCTCCACTCCATGTAGGGTTTAGGACCTCATCATCCCCCACATCATCTTTCACTCCCTTCTCTACCCTGTCCTCATTGCCAATCTGCACACTGCAGAAAGATGCTGCAGTCAGCAACCGAGTTTTGTCATCATCTGAGTGCTGCCATGGTTCAGTGAGTGTGTGCACTAACCCTCCCATGTACTCATCCTCTATCATAACAAATGTTTGGGCATTGGTGCACTGAGTCTCTTTCACTTTAGGGGCAGGGCCAGGAGAATGGGCCATAGAAAACCAGACAGTGGAGTCATCATAATGCAGAAGAGACTGCTTCATGACTTTGGGCCCAGACTGCTTGGCTGATTTGCAAGGGGGTGAGGTGGAAGCTGGAGACATTGGTCCTCAGGTACAAACTGTGCACTTCCTGCCCTCGACCCACTGGAAGATAATGCAAAGGAACTGGAGCCACTCTCAGCCATCCAACCTTACATCTTTTCAACATCTTATTGCCTTACCATCCATGCAGTGGCATTTGGCCTTATGAAAGGATGCATGGCGTCCTGTTACCTGTGTGCAAAAGAGGAAAGTGTTCCATTTTGGCATGTAGCAGGCATAGAATGACCACGTCCTGTCCCTGCAGCAGCTACACCACCACCACCACCATCAGCACCTACTCCAGCAACAAACCATGGCCACAGCCACATCCCCCATTTAATGCTCTCCTCAATTTGGAAGTGATTTTTCTGCACACTTCTTGCAAAGAAATTGTGGAAGAATAGATTTATTTTGTTGCCAACCCTACTAGAAAACACACAGCTGTCCAGAAAAATAATTTATTTGGCTTACAAATGGCAACAATACAGCTGATGCCACTCATTTATTTCTCAGACTACTGGAAAACACACAGCTGTTCAGAAAAATTATTTATTTTGCTTACAGATGGCAACGAAATGGCTAATGCTAATTATTTTTTGCAACACTGCTAGAAACCAAACAGCTATCCAGAAAAAATAGTTATCTGGCCTACAAAATGGAAACAAGAAAGCTTTTGTTGATGACTAGTGTTGAGCATTCCGATACCGCAAGTATCGGGTATCGGCCGATACTTGCGGTATCGGAATTCCGATACCGAGATCCGATATTTTTGTGATATCGGGTATCGGTATCGGAAGTGTAAAATAAAGAATTAAAATAAAAAATATTGTTATATTCACCTCTCCGGCGGCCCCTGGACATCAGCGGGAGGATCCGGCGTCCGGCACGGCTTCTTTCTTCAAAATGCGCGCCTTTAGGACCTGTGGTATGACGTCCCGGCTTCTGATTGGTCGCGTGCCGCCCATGTGACCGCCACGCGACCAATCAGAAGCCGCGACGTCATTCCTCAGCTAAAGTCCTAGAATGAGCGCCTTCTAGGACCTGAGGAATGACGTCGCGGCTTCTGATTGGTCGCGTGGCGGTCACATGGGCGGCACGCGACCAATCAGAAGCCGGGACGTCATTCCACAGGTCCTAAAGGCGCGCATTTTGAAGAAAGAAGCCGTGCCGGACGCCGGATCCTCCCGCTGATGTCCAGGGGCCGCCGGAGAGGTGAATATAACAATATTTTTTATTTTAATTCTTTATTTTACACTTTAATATGGATCCCAGGGCCTGAAGGAGAGTTTCCTCTCCTTCAGACCCTGGGATCCATGAGGATACCTTCCGATACTTGATGTCCCATTGACTTGTATTGGTATCGGATATCGGTATCGGCGATATCCGATATTTTTCGGGTATCGGCCGATACTATCCGATACCGATACTTTCAAGTATCGGACGGTATCGCTCAACACTATTGATGACTAGTGTTATGAACTGGTGGTTTAGGAGCAACATGGGACGAGCTCTGAAGGAGGTGGTATCTGTACTGACCGCAGTCCCTAAGCTCAACACAACACTAGAAGTAGCCGTGGGATGCTCCTGTCACTCCCTAGGCACCTCATCACAGCCTGAGAATTTACTACCCCTAAAGATAAACAGGAAAACTATCTTCCTCAGAGAAAATCCCCAAAGGATAGATAGCCCCCCACAAGTAATGACTGTGAGTGGAGAGGGAAAAGACATACACAGAATGAAACCAGGATGTAGCACAGGAGGCCAGTCTAGCTAGATAGATAGGACAGGATAGAATACTGTGCGGTCAGTATTAAAAACTACAAAAATCCACACAGAGTTTACAAAAATCTCCACACCTGACTAAAGGTGTGGAGGCTAAATCTGCTTCCCAGAGCTTCCAGCTTAATTAATCCATACTGACAAGCTGGACAAAACATAGAATGCACAGAACGAATAAGTCCACAACATGTGGACAGAAAAGAGCAAAGCAAGTACTTATCTTTGCTGAACTGGTCAGGATATCAGGGAAATCCAAGAAAAGATGTGAATCCAACCAGGAACCAAAGACAAGTGGCACTGGCTGAAGAGAAGAGCCAGGCATAAATAGCCGAGCAGAAAGACAATCAGTGGAAGCAGCTGCAGACTGCTAAATCCAAGGAGCAGCCATTCCACTTAAAACCACGGGAAGGAGCCCAAGAGCGGAACTCACAAAAGTGCCACTTATAACCACCGGAGGGAGCCCAAGAGCGGAATTCACAACAGTACTCCCCCCCTTGAGGAGGGGTCACCGAACCCTCACCAGAGCCCCCAGGCCGATCAGGACGAGCCAAGTGAAAAGCACGAACCAAATCGGCGGCATAGACATCGGAGGCAACAACCCAAGAATTATCCTCCTGGCCATAACCCTTCCACTTGACAAGATACTGAAGCCTCCGCCTCGAAAAACGAGAATCCAAAATTTTCTCAACCTCATATTCCAACTCTCCCTCAACCAACATCGGGGCAGGAGGATCAACCAAGGGAACAACAGGCACCACATATCTCCGCAACAAAGATCTATGGAAAACATTATGAATGGCAAAAGAGGCTGGAAGAGCCAAACGAAAAGACACCGGATTGATAATTTCAGAAATCTTATAAGGACCAATAAACCGAGGCTTAAACTTAGGGGAAGAAACCTTCATAGGAACATGACGAGAAGACAACCAAACCAAATCCCCCACACGAAGCCGGGGACCAACACACCGACGGCAGTTAGCAAAACGTTGAGCCTTTTCCTGAGACAACGTCAAATTGTCCACCACATGAGTCCAAATGCTGCAGCCTGTCCACCACAGAATCCACACCAAGACAATCAGAAGGCTCAACCTGCCCCGAAGAAAAACGAGGATGAAAACCAAAATTACAAAAGAAAGGTGAAACCAAAGTAGCCGAACTAGCCCTATTATTAAGGGCAAACTCAGCCAACGGCAAGAAAGCCACCCAATCATCCTGATCAGCAGACACAAAGCATCTCAAATAGGTTTCCAAGGTCTGATTAGTTCTCTCAGTTTGGCCATTAGTCTGAGGATGAAACGCCGAAGAAAATGACAAATCAATGCCCATCCTAGCACAAAAGGCCCGCCAAAACCTAGAGACAAACTGAGAACCTCTGTCAGTCACAATATTCTCCGGAATGCCATGCAAACGAACCACATGCTGAAAAAACAATGGAACCAAATCTGAGGAGGAAGGCCACTTGTACTGTTATGAACTGGTGGGTTAGGAGCAACATGGGACGAGCTCTGAAGGAGGTGGTACCTGTACTGACCGCAGTCCCTAAGCTCATCACAACACTAGAAGCAGCCGTGGGATGCTCCTGTCACTCCCTAGGCACCTCGTCACAGCCTGAAAATTAACTACCCCTAAAGATAGAAACAGGAAAACTATCTTCCTCAGAGAAAATCCCCAAAGGATAGATAGCCCCCCACAAGTAATGACTGTGAGTGGAGAGGGAAAAGACATACACATAATGAAACCAGGATGTAGCACAAGAGGCCAGTCTAGCTAGATAGATAGGACAGGATAGAATACTGTGCGGTCAGTATTAAAAACTACAAAAATCCACACAGAGTTTACAAAAATCTCCACACCTGACTAAAGGTGTGGAGGGTAAATCTGCTTCCCAGAGCTTCCAGCTTAATTAATCCATACTGACAAGCTGGACAAAACATAGAATGCACAGAACGAATAAGTCCACAACATGTGGACAGAAAAGAGCAAAGCAAGGACTTATCTTTGCTGAACTGGTCAGGATATCAGGGAAATCCAAGAAAAGATGTGAATCCAACCAGGAACCATAGACAAGTGGCACTGGCTGAAGAGAAGAGCCAGGCATAAATAGCCGAGCAGAAAGACAATCAGTGGAAGCAGCTGCAGACTGCTAAATCCAAGGAGCAGCCATTCCACTTAAAACCACGGGAGGGAGCCCAAGAGCAGAACTCACAAAAGTGCCACTTACAACCACTGGAGGGAGCCCAAGAGCGGAATTCACAACAGACTAGTAGAAAACATATAGCTTTCCAGAAAAAAAATGTTTCTTTGGCCTATAAATGGCAACAAGATGGCTGATGCCAATTATTTATTTACAACTCTATTAGGAAAAAAAAGTGATTCAGAAATATTATTTCTTTGGCCTACAAATGGTAATGAGATGACTGATGCCAAATATTTATTTGCACCACTAATAAAAAAAAAAGCGGTCCAGAAAATTATTTCTTTGGTCTAAAAATGGCAATGATATGGCTGATGCCAATTATTTATTTGAACATTACAATAAAATACACAGCGGTCCAGAAAATGATTTATTTAGCCTACAAAAGGAAATGAGATGGCTAATGCCAATTATTAATTTCTCAGAATACTAGAAAACACAGCGGTCCAGAAAATTATTTTTCTGGCCTAACAATTGATGGCTGATGGCTGATTATTTACTTGCAACACTACTAGGAAATATACAACCATCCAGAAAAAAAGTTATTTGGCCTACAAATTTCATCGAGATAGCTGATGCCAATTAATTATTTGCACCACGAATAGAAAAAAGGCAGTCCAGAAAAAATGTTTATTTGGCATATAAATGGCAATGACATGGCTGTGGCCAATTATTTATTTCTCTTACTACTAGAAAACACACAGTGGTCTAGAAAAGTGAGTTCTTTTGCCTACAAATCGCAATGAGACAAATAATGGCAATTATTTATTTCTAAGACTACTAGAAAACACACAGTGGTTCAAAAAAATGTGATCTTTGGCCTACAAATGGCAACGAGATGGTGAATGCCAATTATTTATATCTCTGACTACTAGAGACACAGCGGTCCAATAAAATTATTTATTTGGCCTACAAATGGCAGCGAGGTGGCTGATGCCAATTATTTATTTGAACTCTGCTAGAAAATACAAAGCAGTCCAGAAAACTTATTTATTTGGCTTACAAATGGAAATGAAATGGCTAATGCCAATTATTTATTTCTCAGACCACTAGAACACACACAGTGGTCCAGAAAAATGATTATTTTGGCCTACAAATGGCAATGAGATGTCTGATGCCAATTATTTATTTGCAACATTACTAGAAAACATATAGCTGCTTATTGGAACAGTATTTCCACAGGCGGGGGCTGAAGAGTACACACAGCATCTTAAGGGCACAGTACTTAGACAGGCAAGGGTGCAGAGTACACACAGCAGCTTTTGGCACAGTGCTCTCATAGATATGGGTTGCAGAGTATACACAACAACTTGTGGCAGAGTACTCCACAGGCGAGGTTGCAGAGTACACAAAGCTGCTTTTTGGCACAGTACTCCCACAGGCAAGTTTGCAGAGTATGCACAGCATTTTTTTGCAAAGTGCACAGGAAGATTCTGTCCCTCAATCCAGCTGCATCCAGTCCCTAAACTAATAAGAGCAGAATGGTGGTGACACTCATGATACATCCTTTATACCGTCTCAATCACATGGTGCCACGGCAATCACAGCCATTCCTAGTATGGGCAAGGCTGTGATATCTCAGAAAATGCTCAAAGTCTAAAACCTTGTTGACGGGCAGCGCTGGGAATTTCAATAAGCTTCACTAGTCTGGTAAACCTGAACAGGAAACCGGACATACAGCAAAAAGTCTGTGTTCGAGGTTCGATACTGGACAGACTCCATACTTTACCATTTGGGTTTGCTCATACCAGCCATACTGATCCATCAAAGTAATAGAAAGTCAGCACCATTCTGCTTGATTTAGAAGTCCACAAAGGAGTTATAAAACCAATAATCATATATACTCATGTTTCCTTGAACATACTCAAAACTGTTCTTCCATGCTGCTCTCTGCTTTCTGCTATGATTCTTTTTTTTTATCACTGTCCAATTTTCAGGAGTGTGTTGCTGACTAGGTTTCACATCGTCACATCAATTATGTACATTGTACAGATGCATCGGAGACATTGGGCCCTGGTAAGCGTTCCACGGAGGATCAGAAAATTAAATATGTAATCATTATAGGTTAGGATCGGGGAAGGGAGGATTTAGGTTATTGCCATTATTGGGAGAGGGAATTTTGAAAAGGGGCACAGTATACCGAGGGACAAAGGGATGCAGACATTATGCAGAGGGACAGTGTGAGGGGATTATTATGGAAAATGGGTTGGTTGAGGAATATTGTAGAAAGAGGAGGGTTGGAGGGATATTATGGAGATGCCTAATGTGTGGGTGGGGGTAATATTATGGAGAGGCTCAGTTTGAGGGGTATATTATGGAGAAGGGAACTGTGGGGGAGATATTATGTAGAGTAGTAGAGTGGTGGGCGGGGGTATTATGGAGAGAGGCAGTGTGAGGGAAAGGGGGAAATTATGAAGAAGTCTGGTATGGAGACATATTGTGAAGAAGGGCACTGTTGGGGAAGGAGAATATTATGGAGAGGATCAGTATGGGGGTATATTATGGAATGGGGCATTGTCAGGACATATTATGAAGAGGGGCACTGTGGAATGATATTATTAGGAGGTTCAGTGTAGGTGGTATGTTATGGAGGGCCACTGTGGTAGGAATATTATGGAGAGGCTCAATGTGGGGGGACCCTATTAAGAGGGGCATTGTGGTGGAATATTATGGGGAAGGGCAGTGGGGGGACATTATGGAGAGAGGCGTGTGGGTGAACATAATGGAGAGGAGCAGTATGGGGAGGGATATTTTGTGCATGAAGCACACTGAGGGGCAATTATTTATTCAGGAGTACAGAATGGTAGATATGTATATTTACGGGGCAGTATAATTATACTTTTATTTTGAAGGGCACCGTGTCTGCATTCATGCACTGATTATGGTTTTGGCACTGCATTCATGTAATGATGGTGCTTATGATCTTTAACACATGTAGCAATTCATTATGTGCTTCATTGCTATGCTAAAACTTTAAGTTCTAAGTATTTTCATGAGGAGGATTTGGTGAGTTTCTGCACCAAAAACTCGATTTAAGATAGCATGTGTTCATGCTGATTTGTTTTTAGCAGAAACTGAGCAGAAACTCTCCAAAACCTCCTCAAATACTTACAACTTGGTACTGGTGATGCATTTATGTGCTGATGGTGGTCTTGATAATGAATTCATGCAAATACTCTTTTACATTTTTTTGTGGCTCTTGGGATTTGTTTAACATGGCAATGTTGCCCTTGGACTAAAAATATGTTGTGCACCCCATTCTTATCATTTGCTGGCATTTTTGCAATCTCCCTTGGTTGTCTTGAAAATTGTAGAAGGAAATGTTTTTAGCACGCTTATACGTATGTCAATATATCTATATACACTGTCCTGTCCACTTCTTGATTATGGGTGAATATAGTAAAAAAAAAAAGTTGTTGGAAAGAAAGGCATCAAGGCTCTAAACCAGCTGGGTGCTGGACCCATTCAGCAGGAGGGGAACACTACCCATTGATGTTGTAGGAATGGGATGGCTATAATAAACATGTTGTTTCATTCTGTCCTATAAGCTGAGATAACAAAGATACATTGTAACCCTTCCAGGAATGGGGGATGCCAGAATGTAAAGAAGCCTTGGGTGAAATGTGCTTTGGGGCCTGTGGACCAGGACACATGTACACTGCCCCCTTCTATTAACGTACCATCTACATGTAAGTATTTACATATCTTTCTCACTAAATCACTTAGTAATAGTCATAGCATAAAGCTCCCCACTTGGAATATCTTGGGTAGGGTTTTTACCTGTTTAAAGTTGTTTCTAATAAATTGTGCACTGTATACCTTGTATATGCGTACTGGTACCACTTTCAGGAACATTCTGTTTTGCTATGTTTATGTTGTTCATATTTAAAAACTTTTTTTTAACTATATCTAAATAAAATGTTACATTTTATGAAACTCATTTTTGCACTCCTTTTTCTCATGTTGGTTTACAAAGCTCTAAACCAGCTGGTTGCTGGACCCATTCAGCTGGAAGGGAACACTAACCATTGGTGTTGTAGGAATGGGATGGCTAGTAACAAACAAGTTGTTTCATTCTGTCCTATAAGCTGAGAAAACAAAGATACATCTGTCCTATAAGCCGAGATAACAAAGATACATCAGTTTTAGTGATACAGTTTTTCATCAAAAATAGAATAAAAGCCATCCCACCATGACAAGGTAACTCTTATCGGGACAGTCCTACACTGTTTAACACCTTTACCCCCAAGGGTGGTTTGTACGTTAATGACTGGGCCAATTTTTACAATTCTGACCACTGTCCCTTTATGAGGTTATAACTCTGGAACGCTTCAACGTATCCTGGTGATTCTGACACTGTTTTCTCATGACATATTGTACTTCATGGTAGTGGTAAAATTTCTTTGATAATTCCTGCATTTATTTGTGAAAAAAATGGAAGTTTGGCAAAAATTTTGAAAATTCCACAATTTTCCAAATTTGAATTTTTATGCAATAAAATCACAGAGATATGTCACACAAAATACTTAATAAGTAACATTTCTCACATGTCTGCTTTACATCAGCACAATTTTGTAACCAAAATTATTTTTTGTTAAGGAGTTATAAGGGTTAAAAGTTGACCAGCAATTTCTCATTTTTACAACACCATTTTTTTTATGGGACCACATCTCATTTGAAATTATTTTAGGGGTCTATATGATAGAAAATAACCAAGTGTGACACCATTCTAAAAACTGCACCACTCGAGGTTCTCAGAACCACATTCAAGAAGTTTATTAACCCTTCAGGTGTTTCACAGGAATTTTTGGAATGTTTAAATAAAATGAACATTTAACTTTTTTTTCACAAAAAATTTACTTCAGCTCCAATTTGTTTTATTTTCCCAAGGGTAACAGGAGAAAATGGACCCCAAAAGTTGTTGTACAATTTGTCCTGAGTACGCAGATACCCCATATGTGGGGGTAAACCACTGTTTGGGCACAAGGGAGAGCTCAGAAGGGAAGGAGCGCCGTTTGACTTTTCAATGCAAAATAGACAGGAATTGAGATGGGTCGCCATGTTGCATTTCGAGAGCCACTGATGTGCCTAAACATTAAAACCCCCAAGTGACACCATTTTGGAAAGTAGACCCCCTAAGGAACTTACCGTATATACTCAAGTATAAGCTGACCCGAGTATAAGCCGACCCCCCTAATTTTGCCACAAAAAACTGGGAAAACGTATTCACTCGAGTATAAGCCTAAGGTAGGAAATGCAGCAGCTACAGGTGAATTTCAAAAATAAAAATAGATGCTCCATTCCGTTCATTATGGCCCCATAGATGCTCCACATAAAGCTGTGCCATATAGAATGCATATATAATGCTTTGCACCGTTCATTATGGCCATATAGATGCTCCACATAAAGCTGTGCCATATAGAATGCATATATAATGCTTTGCACCATTCAGTATGGCCCCATAGATGCTCCACATAAAGCTTCCCCATATAGAATGCTCTGCACCGTTCAGTATGGCCCCATAGATGCTCCACATAAAGCTGTGCTATATAGAATGCATATATAATGCTCTGCACCATTCAGTATGGCCCCATAGATGCTCCACATAAAGCTGTGCCATATAGAATGCATATATAATGCTCTGCACCGTTCAGTATGGCCCCATAGATGCTCCACATAAAGCTGCCCCATATAGAATGCTCTGCACCGTTCAGTATGGCCCCATAGATGCTCCACATAAAGCTGCCCCATATAGAATGCTCTGCACTGTTCAGTATGGCCCCATAGATGCTCCACATAAAGCTGCCCCATATAGAATGCTCTGCACTGTTCAGTATGGCCCCATAGATGCTCCACATAAAGCTGCCCCATATAGAATTCTCTGCACCGTTCAGTATGGCCCCATAGATGCTCCACATAAAGCTGCCCCATATAGAATGCTCTGCACCGTTCTGTATGGCCCCATAGATGCTCCACATAAAGCTGCCCCATATAGAATGCTCTGCACCGTTCAGTATGGCCCCATAGATGCTCCACATAAAGCTGCCCCTTATAGAATGCTCTGCACTGTTCAGTATGGCCCCATATAAATCTGTGCAATATATAATGCTGCTGCTGCAATAAAAAAAAAATGACATACTCACCTCTCTTGCTTGCAGCTCCTCAGCGTCCCATCTGGGCGTCTCTCCGCACTAACTGTTCAGGCAGAGGGCGGTGCGCACACTAGTACGTAATAGCGCCCTCTGACCTGAACAGTCAGAGCAAGAGGATGGGAAGACGGAGCGGCGCCCGACGTGTGGAACACGGACAGGTAACTATGGGATACTTACCTGCTCCCGGCGTCCCTGGCTCCTTCCCCCGGACAGCTGGTCTCCGAGTGCCGCAACCTCTTCCTCTGTCAGCGGTCACCGTTACCGCTCATTAGAGAAATGAATATGCGGCTTCACCCCTATGGGAGTGGAGTTCATATTCATAACTTTAATGAGCGGTACCATGTGACCGCTGAACAAGGGAAGAGCTGCGGCACTGAAGACCGTGGGACAGGCAGGGACAGCGACAGGAGTGCAGGGACTAGGTAAGTATGCGACACGCTCTCTCTCCCTCACCCGCCGACCCCACCACCAACCGTGACTCGAGTGTAAGCCGAGAGGGGCACTTTCAGCCCAAAAATTTGGGCTGAAAATCTCGGCTTATACTCGAGTATATACGGTATCTAGATGTGTGGTGTGCACTTTGACCCACCAAGTGCTTCACAGAAGTTTATAAAGCAGAGCCGTAAAAATAAAAAATCATATTTTTTCACAAAAATGATCTTTTTGCCCCCAATTTTTTAACTTCCCAAGGGTAAGAGAAGAAATTGGACCCCAAACGTTGTTGGGAAATTTGTCTTGAGTACGCTGATAACCCATATGTGAGGGTAAACCACTGTTTGGGTGCAAGGGAGAGCTTGGAAAGGAAGGAGCGCCGTTTGACTTTTCAATGCAAAATTGACTGGAATTGAGATGGGACACCATGTTGCGTTTGGAGAGCCACTGATGTGCCTAAACATTGAAACTCCCCACAAGTAACACCATTTTGGAAATTAGGCCCCCTAAGGAACTTATCTAGATGTGTTGTGTGAGCTTTGAACCCCCAAGTGTTTCACTACAATTTATAACGCAGAGCCGTGAAAATAAAATAAAAATTCCCACAAAATTTATTTTTTAGCCCCCAGTTTTGTATTTTTCCAAGGGTAACAGGAGAAATTGGACCCCAAAAGTTGTTGTTCAATTTGTCCTAAGTACGCTGATACCCCATATGTGGGGGGAACCACCGTTTGGGCGCATGGGACAGCTCAGAAGGGAAGGAGCACCATTTGGAATGCAGACTTAGATGGAATGGTCTGCAGGCGTCACATTGCATTTGCAGAGCCCCTGATGTAACTAAACAGTATAAACCCCCACAAGTGACCCCGATTTGGAAACTAGACCCCCCAAGAAAATTATCTAGATGTGTTATGACAACTTTGAACCCCCAAATGTTTCACTACAGTTTATAACGCAGAGCTGTGAAAATAAAAACACTTTTTTTTCCACAAAAATTATTTTTTATCCCCCAGTTTTGTATTTTCTCAAGAGTAACAAGAGAAATTGGACCACAAAAGTTGTTGTCCAATGTGTCCTGAGTGTGCTGATACCCCATATGTTGGAGTAAACCCCTGTTTGGGCGCACGGGAGAGCTTGGAAGGGAAGGAGCACTGTTTTACTTTTTCAACGCAGAATTGGCTGGAATTGAGATCAGACGCCATGTCGCGTTTGGAGAGCCCCTGATGTGCCTAAACAGTGGAAACCCCCAATTATAACTGAAACCCTAATCCAAAAACACCCCTAACCCTAATCTCAATGGTAACCCTAACCACACCTCTAACCCTGACACACCCCTAACCCTAATCCCAACCCTATTCCCAACCGTAAATGTAATCCAAACTCTAACCCTAATTTTAGCCCCAACTCTAACCCTAACTTTAGCCCCAACCCTAACCCTAACTTAAGCCCCAACCCTACCTGTAGCCCTAACCCTAGCCCCAACCCTAACCCTAACTCTAACCCTAGCCCTAACCCTAACCCTAGCCCTAAATCTAATGGGAAAATGGAAATAAATACATTTTTTAATTTTTTTTTATTTTTCCCTAACTAAGGGGGTGATGAAGGTGGATTTGATTTACAATTTGAATATTGTAATATTAATATTTGAAGGGTTTCTGAGGGATGTTATTCTGGATTATCTCAATGAGAATAACTGTTTAACTCCATATCAGCATGGGTTTATGAGAAATCGCTCCTGTTAAACCAATCTAATCAGTTTTTATGAAGAGGTAAGCTATAGACTGGACCACGGTGAGTCATTGGACGTGGTATATCTCGATTTTTCCAAAGCGTTTGATACCGTGCCGCACAAGAGGTTGGTACACAAAATGAGAATGCTTGGTCTGGGGGAAAATGTGTGTAAATGGGTTAGTAACTGGCTTAGTGATAGAAAGCAGAGGGTGGTTATAAATGGTATAGTCTCTAACTGGGTCGCTGTGACCAGTGGGGTACCGCAGGGGTCAGTATTGGGACCTGTTCTCTTCAACATATTCATTAATGATCTGGTAGAAGGTTTACACAGTAAAATATCGATATTTGCAGATGATACAAAACTATGTAAAGCAGTTAATACAAGAGAAGATAGTATTCTGCTACAGATGGATCTGGATAAGTTGGAAACTTGGGCTGAAAGGTGGCAGATGAGGTTTAACAATGATAAATGTAAGGTTATACACATGGGAAGAGGGAATCAATATCACCATTACACACTGAACGGGAAACCACTGGGTAAATCTGACAGGGAGAAGGACTTGGGGATCCTAGTTAATGATAAACTTACCTGGAGCAGCCAGTGCCAGGCAGCAGCTGCCAAGGCAAACAGGATCATGGGGTGCATTAAAAGAGGTCTGGATACACATGATGAGAGCATTATACTGCCTCTGTATAAATCCCTAGTTAGACCGCACATGGAGTACTGTGTCCAGTTTTGGGCACCGGTGCTCAGGAAGGATATAATGGAACTAGAGAGAGTACAAAGGAGGGCAACAAAATTAATAAAGGGGATGGGAGAACTACAATACCCAGATAGATTAGCGAAATTAGGATTATTTAGTCTAGAAAAAAGACGACTGAGGGGCGATCTAATAACCATGTATAAGTATATAAGGGGACAATACAAATATCTCGCTGAGGATCTGTTTATACCAAGGAAGGTGACGGGCACAAGGGGGCATTCTTTGCGTCTGGAGGAGAGAAGGTTTTTCCACCAACATAGAAGAGGATTCTTTACTGTTAGGGCAGTGAGAATCTGGAATTGCTTGCCTGAGGAGGTGGTGATGGCGAACTCAGTCGAGGGGTTCAAGAGAGGCCTGGATGTCTTCCTGGAGCAGAACAATATTGTATCATACAATTATTAGGTTCTGTAGAAGGACGTAGATCTGGGTATTTATTATGATGGAATATAGGCTGAACTGGATGGACAAATGTCTTTTTTCGGCCTTACTAACTATGTTACTATGTTACTATGTAATTTGTAGTGGGGTTTTTATCAGATTTTTATGACTGGCAGCCATCACACATTAACCCCTTCGCGCCATGCGCCGTACTAGTACTGCGCTGCCGGCACTGCATAAGTGCCAGCCGCAGTACTAGTACGGCGCCGCCATTTTCCGGTCAGCGAGCGGCATCGCGCGGTGATCGGGTTCCGGTGTCTGCTGTTCCTGACAGCAGACAATCCCTGCACACAGCCCCGGGTGCCTGCACCGCCCCCCCCCCGCATCAGCGATCGCTGTGATTGGCTGGTCAATTCTGACCAGCCAATCACAGCGATGTGACAATAAAGTTTCAAAAAAAAAAAAAAAAAAGCATGTGACAGGCTGTGATTGATGCTGTGTGACGTCGCACCAATCACAGCCGTCACTGTAGGTGGGGTGATCGCCACGTCACCTCACCTGATTAACCCCTATGGCGCTGATTGGCTGAACAATAGCTTCTAGCCAATCAGCGCCAAAGGGGTTAATTTAAAATACTGATCACCGCCCTGCACGCCATCTTTCTCTCAGATTTGGCGTGCAGAGCGGTGGTCTAAGCCCCTCTGTGTCACCTTAGTGAAGGAATCCATTGGTGGCCAGTGCGATCCTCCCTGGGATCTCCTGCCTCCAGCTTGTGCTCCTGCTTCAGCTTGTGCTCCGTGCTGTGTGCTCTCTGCTGCCATCTGCCTGCTGTATGACTCCTGTGATCACAGCAGCAGCAGCACCTCCCCCACCCCTTTCCCATCCCCCCATCCCTGTTCCAGTACCCCCTCCCTCCCCCACCCTCCAATTGAAATTTTTTGCGCACTTTTTTTGCGCTTTTTTTCCTGTGCGCGGCGTCCCGCGCAGAGCATTCGTGCTCTTCCTGTGTCCGCAGCGCTCTGATCAGTATCGCTGCTGATCAGAGACTGCGCCACAGGACTTTTTTTTTTAGGTTAGTTAGTGTAGCGGACATTGCAGTCTAAGCGACGTCCGTTTTTTTTTTTTTTTTAGAAACAAAATTGTAGTTAGTACAGTGTAGTTTTAGATGTAACAAGGTAGCGTAGCCGGCGTCAGTGTTTGGTGACGTCCCTCCATCCCTGTTCAAGTACCCCCCTCCAATTCAATTTTTTGCGCACTATTTTGCGCTTTTTTTTCCTGTGCGCGGCGACCAGCGCAGAGCATTCGTGCTCTTCCTGTGTCCGCAGCGCTCTGATCAGTATCGCTGCTGATCAGAGACTGCGCCACAGGACTTTTTTTTTTTAGTTAGTGTAGCGGACATTGCAGTCTAAGCGACGTCTGTTTGTTTTTTTTTAGAAAAAAAATTGTAGTTAGTACAGTGTAGTTTTAGACGTAACAAGGTAGCGTAGCCGGCGTCAGTGTTTGGTGACGTCCCTCCATCCCTGTTCAAGTACCCCCCTCCAATTCAATTTTTTGCGCACTTTTTGCGCTTTTTTTTCCTGTGCGCGGCGTCCCGCGCAGAGCATTCGTGCTCTTCCTGTGTCCGCAGCGCTCTGATCAGTATCGCTGCTGATCAGAGACTGCGCCACAGGACTTTTTTTTTTTAGTTAGTGTAGCGGACATTGCAGTCTAAGCGACGTCTGTTTGTTTTTTTTTAGAAAAAAAATTGTAGTTAGTACAGTGTAGTTTTAGACGTAACAAGGTAGCGTAGCCGGCATCAGTGTTTGGTGACGTCCCTCCATCCCTGTTCAAGTACCCCCCTCCAATTCAATTTTTTGCGCACTTTTTGCGCTTTTTTTCCTGTGCGCGGCGTCCCGCGCAGAGCATTCGTGCTCTTCCTGTGTCTGCAGCGCACTGATCAGTATTGCTGCTGATCAGAGACTGCGCCACAGGACTTTTTTTTTTTAGTTAGTGTAGCGGACATTGCAGTCTAAGCGACGTCTGTTTTTTTTTTTTTTAGAAAAAAAATTGTAGTTAGTACAGTGTAGTTTTAGACGTAACAAGGTAGCGTAGCCAGCGTCAGTGTTTGGTGACGTCCCTCCATCCCTGTTCAAGTACCCCCCTCCAATTCAATTTTTTGCGCACTTTTTTGCGCTTTTTTTCCTGTGCGCGGCGTCCCGCGCAGAGCATTCGTGCTCTTCCTGTGTCCACAGCTCTTTGATCAGTATCGCTGCTGATCAGAGACTGCGCTACAGGACTTTTTTTTTTTAGTTAGTGTAGCGGACATTGCAGTCTAAGCAACGTCCGATTTTTTTTTTTCTTTTACAAAAATATAATAGTAGTTAGTACAGTGTAGTCTTAGACATAGATTAGCTGGTGTCACAGCGTTCGTGACGACCGGTCTTTTTTTTTTTTTTTGGAGAAAAAAAAAATTGTACAGAGTAGTTTAGTGGTAGCGTGTTAGTGTAGCCAGCGTCACAGCGTTAGTGACGACCGATCATCTTTTAGAAGAAAAAAAAAACGTACTGAGTTTTATAGGTAGGGAGGTAGCGTCTTGTGCATAAAAAAAATCTGCTATCGCCGGATTATCTCTAGTGCATTAGGGGAGCGTACGTCACAGTGTTAGTGGCGTTCGCTTTTCTTTTGTAAAAAAAATATTTAGTTGCGTAGGGTAAATTTATACTTTTTTTTTTATACAAACTTATTTTTTTACATTGATTTTTCTTTTCATCTTTTTTTCTTGTTTCTTCTACATTTTTTCTCACTACTTGTTTTTTCTCTCTGATTGGTTTTAATAATGAGTACCCTATACACAAGCCCCACACATTACACGTGTAAAAGCACCACTTACACACACACCCAGGGTTTGGGAAAAAAAAAATGGCCCATTCGTCAACAAGGCGCTATTCACCAGAGGAGGCTTACGCCATCCTTGCGTCCGACACGGATTCAGCCAGTGAGGAAGATCCCACATTCCTCTATTCCTCCTCCTCCTCCTCCTCCTCCTCATCTGGTGAGGAAAGACCCCTAACACGGCGCCGTAGGACCCAGGCAACTCCTGCAGCAATCGATCCCGTATGGATTGCACCCCCGGAAAATTTTCAGCCCGTCATTCCGGATTTCAGCAGCAGCTCAGGAATCCAGTTTGACACGACTGGCCTCACTGAAATTGACTTCTTCAAATTCTTTTTCAGTGATGAAATAATAAATATTATGGTGGCCCAGACGAACCTGTATGCCCAACAATTTTTTACCCAAAATCCCACGTCATCTTATGCCAGATGGACCCCCGTAAATGCAGCAGAGATGATGACATTTTGGGGAATTGTGCTGCATATGGGCCTAATCAAAAAGCCAAAGCTTCGGCAATACTGGAGTACTGACATTCTCTACAGTACACCGGTATTCCGCATGGCCATGAAAATGACACGATTTGAAGCGATCCAAAAATTTTTGCATTTCAGTGATAATGCGCAGTGTCCTCCCCGAGACGATCCAAACTTTGATCGTCTATATAAAATTCGTCCAGTGGTTGAACTCTTCAGCAGAAAATTTGCTGAGGCGTACACACCCCAGAGGGACATCGCTATTGATGAATCTCTCATTCATTTCAAAGGGAGGCTAAAATTCCGACAGTACCTGCCCAGTAAGAGGTCCAAGTACGGAATAAAGCTGTACAAACTGTGCGAGAGTACCTCAGGGTACACCCACAGATTTAGGGTCTACGAGGGTAAGGACACCCAGATTACCCCCCTGAATGCCCCCCCATCCTGGGGGTGAGTGGGAAAATTGTGTGGGAATTGCTGCACCCACTGCTGGATAAGGGTTATCACCTTTATATTGACAACTTTTACACCAGCATCCCACTCTTCAAGGCCCTCTCTGCCAGAGGTACAGCTGCATGTGGCACCGTGCGAAAAAATCAGCGAGGCCTCCCTAAGCCGCTAATTGGGCAAACGCTGAGAAAAGGGGAAAGCAGAGCCAAATGCAGCGACAACATGCTGGTGGTCAAGTATAAGGACAAAAGGGATGTCCTTATCCTGACCACCATACACCGTGACAACAGAACCCTTGTCACTGTTCGTGGGACCACAACACAAGTCCCAAAGCCAGATTGTATCCTGGATTACAATCGGTACATGGGGGGTGTGGATCTCTCAGATCAGGTCCTCCAACCATACAGTGCCATGCGAAAAGCTTACGTATGGTACAAAAAATTGGCCGTGCACATTGTACAGGTGGCACTGTACAATGCTTTTGTGCTGTCCCGATCTGCAGGCAATACGGGGACCTTCCTTCAGTTTCAGGAGGTAGTCATCAAGGCCCTAATGTTTGGCACTCAGGGAGGTGAGGGTCCCAGTACTTCTGAATCTGATAGTGCCTGTATTGTCCAAGGTCAACATTTCCCAGGACAGGTTCCCCAAACAGCGAGGACAGGACGATCACAAAAACGGTGTAGAGTATGTTCCAAGAGGGGAATCCGAAAGGACACAATTTACCATTGTGAAACCTGCCCTGAGAAACCTGGCCTTTGCATTAAGGATTGCTTCAAAGCATACCACACGTCCACAAATTAATAAAAATTAGTTTATACCCTGTTGACACAACACACTGTGTAGTTTCCAACATGGGGTCACTTGTGGAGTGAGGCACTTGGAGGTTTACGGTGCTCACCACATATCTAAATAAATTCCTTGGTAGGTCCAGTTTTCAAAATGGGGTCACTTGTGGAGTGAGGCACTTGGAGGTTTACGGTGCTCACCACATATCTAAATAAATTCCTTGGTAGGTCCAGTTTTCAAAATGGTGTCACTTGTGGAGTGAGGCACTTGGAGGTTTACGGTGCTCACCACATATCTAAATAAATTCCTTGGGAGGTCCAGTTTTCAAAATGGTGTCACTTGTGGAGTGAGGCACTTGGAGGTTTACGGTGCTCACCACATATCTAAATAAATTCCTTGGGAGGTCCAGTTTTCAAAATGGTGTCACTTGTGGAGTGAGGCACTTGGAGGTTTACGGTGCTCACCACATATCTAAATAAATTCCTTGGGAGGTCCAGTTTTCAAAATGGTGTCACTTGTGGAGTGAGGCACTTGAAGGTTTACGGTGCTCACCACATATCTAAATAAATTCCTTGGTAGGTCCAGTTTTCAAAATGGGGTCACTTGTGGAGTGAGGCACTTGGAGGTTTACGGTGCTCACCACATATCTAAATAAATTCCTTGGGAGGTCCAGTTTTCAAAATGGGGTCACTTGTGGAGTGAGGCACTTGGAGGTTTACGGTGCTCACCACATATCTAAATAAATTCCTTGGGAGGTCCAGTTTTCAAAATGGGGTCACTTGTGGAGTGAGGCACTTGGAGGTTTACGGTGCTCACCACATATCTAAATAAATTCCTTGGGAGGTCCAGTTTTCAAAATGGGGTCACTTGTGGAGGATTTCCACTGTTTAGGTACATCAGGGGCTCTGCAAATGCAACGTGACGCCTGCAGACCAATCCATCTAAGTCTGCATTCCAAATGGTGCTCCTTCCCTTCCGAGCTCTGCCATGCGCACAAACAGTGGTTTTTCCCCACATATGGGGTATTGGCGTACTCGTGAAAAATTGCACAACATTTTTTTCTTTCTATTTTGTCCTATAACCCTTGGGAAAACAAAAAAAACCTTGCTAAAGATCATTTTTGTGGAAAAAATGTGTTCTATTTTTTTTTACGACTCATCATTATAATTTTTGGTGAGGCACTTGGAGGTTCACGGTGCTCATCACATAGCTAGATAAGTTCCTTGAAGGGTCTAGTTTCCAAAATGGGGTCACTTGTGGCGGTTTTCCACTGTTTAGGCACATCAGGGGCTCTCCAAACGGGACATGGTGTCCGATCTCAATTCCAGCCAATTTTGGTTTGTAAAAGTCAAAAGGTGCTCCTTCCCTTCCGAGCCCTGCCGTGTGCCCAAACAGTAGTTTTCCCCCACATATGGGGTATCAGTGTATTCAGGATAAATTGGTCAACAACTTTAGTTGTCCTTTTTCTCCTTTTACACTTGTGAAGATAAAAAAATTGTTGTTAAAATATCATTTTTGGGGAAAAAATGTGAATTTTTATTTTCACGCCTCTACGTTCTAAACTTCTGTGAAGCACCTGGGGGTTCAAAGTGCTCACCACATAGCTAGATAAGTTCCTTGAAGGGTCTAGTTTCCAAAATGGGGTCACTTGTGGCGGTTTTCCACTGTTTAGGCACATCAGGGGCTCTCCAAACGGGACATGGTGTCCGATCTCAATTCCAGCCAATTTTGGTTTGTAAAAGTCAAAAGGTGCTCCTTCCCTTCCGAGCCCTGCCGTGTGCCCAAACAGTGGTTTTCCCCCACATATGGGGTATCAGTGTATTCAGGATAAATTGGTCAACAACTTTAGTTGTCCATTTTCTCCTTTTACACTTGTGAAGATAAAAAAATTGTTGTTAAAAGATCATTTTTGGGGAAAAAATGTGAATTTTTATTTTCACGCCTCTACGTTCTAAACTTCTGTGAAGCACCTGGGGGTTCAAAGTGCTCACCACATAGCTAGATAAGTTCCTTGAAGGGTCTAGTTTCCAAAATGGGGTCACTTGTGGCGGTTTTCCACTGTTTAGGCACATCAGGGGCTCTCCAAACGGGACATGGTGTCTGATCTCAATTCCAGCCAATTTTGGTTTGTAAAAGTCAAAAGGCGCTCCTTCCCTTCCGAGCCCTGCCGTGTGCCCAAACAGTGGTTTTCCCCCACATATGGGGTATCAGTGTATTCAGGATGAATTGGTCAACAACTTTAGTGGTCCATTTTCTCCTTTTACACTTGTGAAGATAAAAAAATTGTTGTTAAAATATCATTTTTGGGGAAAAAATGTGAATTTTTATTTTCACGCCTCTACGTTCTAAACTTCTGTGAAGCATCTGGGGGTTCAATGTGCTCACCACATAGCTAGATAAGTTCCTTGAAGGGTCTAGTTTCCAAAATGGGGTCACTTGTGGCGGTTTTCCACTGTTTAGGCACATCAGGGGCTCTCCAAACGGGACATGGTGTCCGATCTCAATTCCAGCCAATTTTGGTTTGAAATAGTCAAACGGCGCTCCTTCCCTTCCGAGCCCTGCCGTGCGCCCAGACAGTGGTTTTCTCCCACATATGGGGTATCAGTGTATTCAGAAGGAATTGCACAACAACTTTCGTGGTCCATTTTCTTCTTTTACCCTTGTGAAAATAAAAAAAATGTTGCTAAAAGATCATTATGTGGAAAAAAAAGTTAAATGTTATTTTTTTCCTTCCACAGTCCGTTAATTCCTGTGAAGCACCTGAAGGGTTAATAAACTTCTTGAATGTGGTTTTGAGTACCTCGGGGGGTATAGTTTTTAGAATGGTGTCACTTTTGGGTATTTTAAATCCTATAAGCCTCTCAAAGTGACTTCAAATATGATGTGGTCCCTACAAAAAATGGTTTTATAAAAGTTGTTGAAAAAATGAGAAATCGCTGTTTAACTTTTAACCCTTATAACTCCCTAAGGAAAAAAAAATTGGTTCCAAAATGTTGCTGATGTAAAGTAGACATGTGGGAAATGTTATTTATTAACTAATTTGTGCGATATGAGTCTCTAATGCAAGGGTATAAAAATTCAAAGTTTGAAAATTGCAAAATTTTCAAAATTTTCGCCAAATTTCCGTTTTTTTCACAAAGAAACGAAGGTAATATCAAATAAATTTTACCACTATCATGAAGTACAATATGTCACGAGAAAACAATGTCAGAATCGCCAGGATCCGTTGAAGCGTTTCAGAGTTATTACCTCATAAAATGACAGTGGTCAGAATTGTAAAAATTGGCCCTGTCACTTAGGTGAAAACAGGCTTCGGGGTGAAGGGGTTAAAAGATGCTTTTTATTGCAAAAAATATTTTTGCGTTACCACATTTTGAGAGCTATAATTTTTCCATATTTTGGTCCACAGAGTCATGTGAGGTCTTGTTTTTTGCGGGACAAGTTGACGTTTTTATTGGTAACATTTTGCAGATACGTGACATTTTTTGATCGCTTTTTATTCCGATTTTTGTGAGGCAGAATGACCAAAAAACAGCTATTCATGAATTTCTTTTGGGGGGGAGGGCGTTTATACCGTTCCACGTTTGGTAAAATGGATAAAGCAGTTTTATTCTTCGTGTCAGTACAATTACAGCGATACCTCATTTATATCATTTTTTTTGTTTTGGCGCTTTTATACGATAAAAACTATTCTATAGAAAAAATATATTATTTTTGCATCACTTTATTCTGAGGACTATAACTTTTTTATTTTTTCGCTGATGATGCTGTATCATGGCTTCTTTTTTGCGGGACAAGATGACATTTTCAGCGGTACCATGGTTATTTATATCCATCTTTTTGATCGCATGTTATCCCACTTATTGTTCAGCGGTATGATAATAAAGCGTTGTTTTTTGCCTTGTTTTTTTTATGGTGTTCACTGAAGGGGTTAACTAGAGGGACAGTTTTATAGGACGGGACGTTACGGATGCGGCGATACTAAATACGTGTACTTTTATTGTTTTTTTATTTAGATAAAGGAATGTATTTATTGGAACAATATTTTTTTTTTATTATTATTTATTTAGGAATTTTTTTTTCACACATGTAAAAATTTTTTTTTTTACTTCGCCCCAGGGGGGGCATCACATTTTATTGACAGATCGCTGATCTGACACTTTGCTGTGCACTGTGTCAGATCAGCAATCACACAGGCACAGCAGGGACGCTTACCAGCGTTTGCTCTGAGCAGGTGCTGGTAAGCCACCTCCCTGCAGGACCCGGATGCAGCTCCGTGGCCATTTTGGATCTGGGCCTGCAGGGAGGAGGAGGTAAGAGACCCTCACAGCAATGTGATCATTTCGCATTGCTCCGAGGGTCTCAGGGAGGCACGCAGGGAGCCCCCTCCCTGCGCAATGCTTCCCTATACCGCCAGAACACCTTGATCATGTTTGATCACAGTGTGCCGGGGGTTAATGTGCCAGGGGCACTCCGTGACCACTCCTGGCACATAGTGCAGGATGTCAGCTGCGATAGTCAGCTGACACCCGGCCGCGATCGGCCGCACTCCCCCAGTGAGCGCAGCTGATTGCGCTGGACGTACTATTCCGACCTTGGGAAGTAAGGCCCACCCCACATGGATGGAATAGTACATCCAATGACAGAAAGGGGTTAATATAAGTGGGATGGCTTTTATGCTATTTTTGATCAAAAACACTATTACTAAAAACTCTGTTACTTAAATGGACTTTTTGCTTTTTACTTAGTTACAGCAGGGTTTGGGTTTTTGTTCATTTTTTCTCTTGTAGGTTTTATATGTTTTGTGGCCAATGTGAGCATACATTTATGTGCTGCATGCATAGCAGCTCAAGACAAGCTCAAGTTTTCAGTTTTTTCTTTGTATTATTGCATTCTGTGCAAGCCAGAGTGAGGCCTCCCTTTTCTGAGCTGGAAACTATATAAGGCTTCCCAAGAATGGTGTTCCTCTGGTTGGGCCCAGTCCTTTTGTCTGCCTTTATTCATACACTGAAGTCAACATTGACATATGGTAAGGTTATTAATATTAGACAGTGTAGGACTGCCCTAATCAGAGTTACCTTGTTGTGATGGGATGGCTTTTATGCTATTATTTAGCAAAAACAGTATTATGAAAAACTCTGTTATTTAAATCCACTTTTTGCTTTTTACTTAGTTACAGCTGGGTTTGGGTTTTTGTTAAGTTTTTTCTCTTGTAGGTTTTCTATGCTTTGTGGCCAATGTGAACATGCGTTTATGTGCTGCATGTATACCAACTCAAGACAAGCTGAAATTTTGTGTTTCTTCTTTGTATTATTGCATTCTTTGCAAGCCGGAGTGTGGCCTCCCTTTTCTATGCTGAAAACTATATAAGGCTTCCCCAGACTGGTGTTCCTCTGGTTGGTCCCAGTCCTTTTGTCTGCCTTTATTCATACACAGAGGTCAACATTGGCATATGGTGAGGTTTTTAACATTAAACAGTGTAGGACTGTCCCGATCAGAGTTACCTTGTCGTGGTGGGATGGCTTTTATGCTATTTTTGATCAAAAGCAGTATTACTAAAAACTCTGTGATATTTAAATGCACTTTTTGCTTTTTACTTAGTTAGAGCAGAGTTTTTTGTTCATTTTTTCTCTTGTAGGTTTTATATGTTTTGTGGCCAATGTGAACATGCGTTTATGTGCTGCATGTATACCAACTGAAGACAAGCTCTGTGTTTCTTCTTTGAATTATTGCATTCTGTGAAAGCCGGAATGTGGCCTTCCTTTTCTGAGCTGTCAACTATATAAGGCTTTCCCAGACTGGTGTTCCTCTGGTTGGTCCCAGTCCTTTTGTCTGCCTTTATTCATACATTGAGGTCAACATTGACATATGGTAAGGTTTTTAATATTAGACAGTGTAATACCCTTCTGCTCCACGGGAGGTTTCTGGCCTCCCTGAGCTCGCCTTAGGACACCTGCGTTACGGTTTGACAGGTGTACCGCCCCAGTCAAACTCCCCACCTGCCACTGTCCCCGGAACAGTGAGTTCTGATCAGAGTTACCTTGTCGTGGTGGAATGGCTTTTATGCTATTTTTGATCAAAAAACAATATTACTAAAAATTCTGTGTTATTTAAATGCACTTTTTGCTTTTTACTTAGTTATAGCAGGGTTTTTGTTCATTTTTTCTCTTGCAGGTTTTATATGTTTTGTGGCAAATGTGAACATGCGTTTATGTGCCGCATGTATACCAACTCAAGACAAGCTCAATTTTTTTTTTCATGTTTTTGAAACATAATTTTTTTGGCCATTACAATGGTTCAAAGTTGACAGCGATTTCTCATTTTTCCAAAACAATTTGCAAAACCATTAGTTTAGGGATCACATGATATTTGAAGTGACTTTGAGGGGTCAATATAACAGAAAATGCCCAAAATTGACATCATTCTATAAACTGCACCCCTCAAGGTGCTCATATCCACATTCAAGAAATGTATTAACCCTTCAGATGCTTCACGAGAACTAAAGCAACGTGAAAGGATATCATTAACATTTTACTTTTTCATAAAAAATGTCGAGTTGGAGACCCCCTGATGTGCCTAAACAGTGGAAACCTCCCAATTCTAACTCTAACCCAACCCTGATTGGAGCAGCACAAATTGCAGATGAAGAAGTTTGCTTTTAAGTTTAGTACTAGGGGCTGGGAAATTTAATTAATAACACTACTTCAGCGGTGAAATAATACAAAAACGCTGGAGTGGTTCTTTAAATAATTTTTTTCACTTTAAGGAAAGTGGATCCCAAATTCTCTAAAATATCTAAAATAACAATCAGGGCAGGTACTCACCATCCCTGAGTCTACAGACTGGAGAAGAGACAGGGAGTGGGAAAGGGTAAGTATGATATGACTTTATGTTGCATTTTAAAAGTGGAAAACCCTTTTCAAACTATAGTCATTTTTTCCTGAGGTTTAAAAAACTTGTGTTAATGTTATTCCTTGACATTTTAATAATTATTTTCAACTCAGCACAAGACTAGCTAAAATTATAAATAGGTAATAGTTGGACTTGATGTCTGCTGTGACAGATGTGCATTGTGATAGCCAAACTCTGTGTCCATATGATCTGACAGCATGGAAACGTATGGGAAAACCTGGCATCATATGTCTGAAATGACTCAAGTGCCTTCTTCCAGTTTATGAATCCAGCGGTTATGAATACACACAATTACTCATAGTTGGCAAAGCGCTCTTGATTAAAGGTACCGCACTTTCTAGCCAAGTGTTTTAAAATCTTGTAGCTGGATATGAGTAGACAAGTGAACAGATTTGCATTTTCTTCAAAAGTTCTGCACCTTCCTTGTATAAGTGATTAGAGTAGACTGCGTTCTCAAAATAAATCCATTTAGTTTTTAGTCCTGTCAAAACAATTTAATTCTAAAAATAAAAAGAGAAAATGATAATAAATAAATGATTAAATAGATGCATAAGTATCATAAGTATTTTTATTATAACTGCATGATTATACAGTGGGTATGGAAAGTATTCAGACCCCTTTACATTTTTCACTCTTTTTTTAAATCGCAGCCATTTGGTAAATTCAAAAAAGTTCATTTTTTCTCATTAATATACACTCTGCACCCCATGTTGACTGAAAAAAACAGCAATGTAGAAAATTGTGCTAATTTAATAAAAAAGAAAAACTGAAATATTACATGGTCATAAGTATTCAGACCCTTTGTTTAGGCATTCATATTTAAGTCACATGCTGTCCATTTCCTTCGGATCCTCCTTGAGATGGTTCAACTCCTTCATTGGAGTTCAGCTGTGTTTAAATAAACTGATAGGACTTGATTTGGAAAGGCACACACCTGTCTATATAAGACCACACAAAGGAACTGGCCAAGGAGCTCAGAGACAGAATTGTGGCAAGGCACGGGTCTGGCCAAGGTTACAACAGAATTTCTGCAGCACTCAAGGTTCTTAAGAGCACAGTGACCTTCATAATACTTAAATGGATGAAATTTGGGACTACCAGTAGCCTTCCCAAACCTGGCCATCCATCAATCATGGGAGAAAAGACTTGTAAAGAAGAACCCCAAGATCACTGTGGCTGAGCTCCAGAGATGCAGTAGGGAGATGGGTGAAATTTCCACAAAGTCAACTATCACTGCAGCCCTCCACCATTCAGGCCTTTATGGCAGAATGGCCCAACAGAAGCCTCTCCTCAGTGCAAGACATATGAAAGCCTGCATAGAGTTTGCTAAAAACATATGAAGGACTCTCAGACTATGAAATAAGATTCTCTGGTCTGATGAGACAAAGATAGACCTTTTTGGCGATAATTCTAAGCGATATGTGTGTAGAAAAGCAGGCACTGCCAATCACCTGTCCAATACAATCCCAACAGTGAGGCATGGTTTGTGCAGGACCATGCTATAGGGGTATATTTCAGCTGCAGAGACAGGATGACTGGTTGCCATTTAAGGAAACATGAATTTGGCCAAGTACAAAGATATTCTGGTTGAAAATCTCTTCAAAAGTGCTCTGGACCTCAGACTTGGCCGATGTTTACCTTCCAACAAGACAATGACCCTAAGCACACAGCTAAAATAGCAAAATAACAAAAGAGTGGCTTCAGAACAACTCTATGGGTATGTGCACACGTTGTGGATTTTGCTGCGGATCTGCAGCGGATTGGCCACTGTGGATTCAAAGCAGTTTTCCATGAGTTTACAGTACCATGTAAACCTATGGAAAACAAAATCCGCAGTGCACATGTGTTATGACCTGGTGGTTAGGAGCACCCAACCTGATAGTTAAACTCATACAGGACGAGCTCTGGGATGTGGGAGCTCTGCTGACCGCAAGCCCTAATCCTATCGCACAAACTAAAAATAGCCGTGGAGCGCTCCTGACGCTCCCTTGGCACCTCGTCACAGCCTCAGAGCTAGCTAGCCCTAGAGATAGAAAATAAAGCCTACCTTGCCTCAGAGAAATTCCCCAAAGGAATAGGCAGCCCCCCACATATAATGACTGTGAGTAAAGATGAAAGTCACAAACGCAGAAATGAAATAGGTTTCAGCAAAGGGAGGCCAGACTTACTAAATAGGCAGAGGATAGGAAAGGAATCTTTGCGGTCAGCACAAAAACCTACAAAAGACCACGCAGAGTGTGCAAAAGGGTCCTCCACACCGACTCACGGTGCGGGGTGCCACTCTGTATCCCAGAGCTTCCAGCTAGCAAGACAAAATCAGGATAACCAGCTGGACAAAGAAACAATGAGCAAAAATAACAATAAGGAACTTAGCTTCTGCAGGAGAAGACAGATCACCAGGCAGATCCAGGAGCGAACTGAACCAATGCTAAATCATTGACAGCTGGCATGGAGTAACGATCTGAGTGGCGTTAAATAGAGAAGCCAACCAAAGGATAAACCACGTCAACTGTGTAAGGAACCTCAGAAGCCGAAGTACCATTCACGACCACAGGAGGGAGTTCGACAACAGAATTCACAACACACATGCTGCGGAAAAAAACACACGGAAACGCTGTGTTGTTTATTCCGCAGCATGTCAATTCTTTGTGCGGATTCCGCAGTGGTTTACACCTGCTCCATAATAGGAATCTGCAGGTGTAAAACCACAGGTAGAATCCACATAAAAACCACGGAAAAACTGCTGTAAATCCGCGGTAATTCCGCAGTAAATCCGCAGTGCGGATTTCATGCAGATTTACCAAAATCAGTGCGGAAAAATCCGCACAAGATTCCACAACATGTGCACATACCCTTAGACCATTCTTGACTGGCCCAGCCAGAGCCCTGACCTAAACACAACTGAGCATCTCTGGAGAGACCAGAAAATGGCTGTAAACCAATGTTCACCATCCAATCTGATGAAACTGGAGAGGATCGGCAATGAAGAATGGCAGAGGATCCCCAAATTCAGGTGTAAAAAACTTGTTTCATCATTACCAAGAAGACTCATGGCTGTACCAGCTCAAAAGGGTGCTTCTACTCAATACTGATGAAAGGGTCTGAATACTTACTGTATGACCATGTGATATTTCAGTTTTTCTTTTGTAATAAATTTGCAAAAATGTCTACATTTCTCTTTTTTTCTGTCAAGATGGGGTGCAGAGTGTAAATTAATGAGAAAAAAAATCAATTTACCAAATTTTTGCATTTACCAAATGGCTGCAATGAATCAAAGAGTGAAAAATGTAAAGGGGTCTGAATACTTTCTGTACCCACTGTACATTCAATGTCTTTAATCCGTAATTTAAATTTTTTCCTAATTTCTTATATTTTGCCATCACTTGAAATGACTAAACGTCAGTCAGGTTTCGGGTCCTGAGACCCCACCCAGTCAAACAATAGACCCCTGAGAAATGCACAACTCAGCAAAGAAGCAGTCACAGCTTCTACCTTAGCACACACAGAATGGAATACAAATTGAATATAAATCTTCCCCTACAAAGTGGCACATGGATTCATTAGAAAGCATAGGCTATTGAGCCTATACTTTCTATTAAAGCCATACTGCACTCTGTGTGCTGAAATAGGACCCTGAACCCACTGATCTACAGGAAATTCAAGTACCTGATAAATAGGAAAAATCAGAAAGAAAGATTACTCTTTAAAGGGAACCTGTCACCCCCAAAATCAATGGTGAGGTAAGCTCACCGTCATCAGGGGCTTATCTACAGCATTCTGTAATGCTGTAGATAAGCTGCCGATGTTACCTGAAAGAGGAGAAAAAGACGTTAGATTATACTCACCCAGGGGCGGTCCCGCTGCGGTCCGGCCAAATGGGTGTCTCAGGTCCGCTCCGGCACCTCCCATCTTCAATCCATGACATCCTCTTCAGGTCTTCACGCCGCGGCTCCGGCGCAGGCGTACTTTGCCCTGTTGAGGCCAGAGGAAAGTACTGCAGTGCGCAGGCGATGGAAAGGTCAGAGAGGCCCGGCGCCTGCGCACTGCAATACTTTGCTCTGCCCTCAACAGGGCAGACAAAGTACGCCTGCGCTGGAGCCGCGGCGTGAAGACCAGAAGAGGACATTATGGAATGAAGATGGGAGGCGCCGGAGCGGACCTGAGACACCCATCGGAGCAGGACCGCCCCTGGGTGGGTATAATCTAACGTCTTTTTCTCCTCTTTCAGGTAACATCGGCGGCTAATATACAGCATTACAGAATGCTGTAGATAAGCCCCTGATGACGGTGAGCTTACCTCAAAATTGATTTTGGGGGTGACAGGTTCCCTTTAACCTCTTTTCACACAATGCCCTAATACATCATGAGCAGTGGGTAGTTTCTGCATCACACCATAGTTTTATGCCTTTGAGATTACATGGACTCAGGAGCTGTGTCCATACTATTAGAAGTGTGCTCTACACCTGTTGCAGTGCCCTTGTTTTTATGCCACATTTCCAGATTTCTCCCACTTTCCACCTCTTAAAGCAAACCTGTTATGTCTGATAATGCTAATATCCTGCAGATATAGGGTTGTTCTGCAGTTTAATAGCATTATGAAGGTACCCGGCTACAGTACTAAAAGTTCAGCACCCAAGATATGATGAACTTTATTTTCTACGGAGCCAACATCTTGCAGTCATACAGGCATGCTGGTGTCTCCTCAGTCACCACTCTCTATAATGTGAGCAGCAGTGGTAACCACGCCCCGCCACTTTGACCGACAGACGACTTTGCACTGATGAACTGCACAGCCAACTGTCAGTCAAAATACCAGGGTATGCTTAAAGCTGTTGCTTACAGTACATTGAGAGACATTAGCTGCACCGGAAAATCTCCATGACTGAAAGCTGAAGGCTCCTGGGAAAAATAAAGTTTGTTCTCTCCTTGGTGCTGCACGGTGATCCGGCACCTTCATAACGCTATTAACCTGTAGATTAGCCACATATTTGAATGTTAATAGCATTATCAGGCATAATAGATACCTTTTAATAAATATATTTGCTAGCCTGCTTATTGCTAGGACCATCTTCAGTGAAAGTATAAGCATTTATATTAAGGGTCACCAATCTAACCCAAGAAGAGGTGCGAAACCGGCTAAATAAGATTAAAATAGATACATCTCCGGGTCCGGATGGCATACACCCACGAGTACTAAGAGAACTAAGTAATGTAATAGATAAACCATTATTACTTATTTTTAGGGACTCTATAGAGACAGGGTCTGTTCCGCAGGACTGGCGCATAGCAAATGTGGTGCCAATATTCAAAAAGGGCTCTAAAAGTGAACCTGGAAATTATAGGCCAGTAAGTCTAACCTCTATTGTTGGTAAAATATTTGAAGGGTTTCTGAAGGATGTTATTCTGGATTATCTCAATGAGAATAACTGTTTAACTCCATATCAGCATGGGTTTATGAGAAATCGCTCCTGTCAAACCAATCTAATCAGTTTTTATGAAGAGGTAAGCTATAGGCTGGACCACGGTGAATCATTGGACGTGGTATATCTCGATTTTTCCAAAGTGTTTGATACCGTGCCGCACAAGAGGTTGGTACACAAAATGAGAATGCTTGGTCTGGGGGAAAATGTGTGTAAATGGGTTAGTAACTGGCTTAGTGATAGAAAGCAGAGGGTGGTTGTAAATGGTATAGTCTCTAACTGGGTCGCTGTGACCAGTGGGGTACCGCAGGGGTCGGTATTGGGACCTGTTCTCTTCAACATATTCATTAATGATCTGGTAGAAGGTTTACACAGTAAAATATTGATATTTGCAGATGATACAAAACTATGTAAAGCAGTTAATACAAGAGAAGATAGTATTCTGCTACAGATGGATCTGGATAAGTTGGAAACTTGGGCTGAAAGGTGGCAGATGAGGTTTAACAATGATAAATATAAGGTTATACACATGGGAAGAAGGAATCAATATCACCATTACACACTGAACGGGAAACCACTGGGTAAATCTGACAGGGAGAAGGACTTGGGTGTTATGAAAGGCAATTCAGTACTACAATGGACATAGCGGTCAGAGCACATACAGTGATCTGACAATAACCCCAAATCATAGAACGAGCTCTGAGATGTGGGAACTCTGCAGACCGCAATCCCTAATCCTCTCCAAACAACACTAGAGGCAGCCGTGGATTGCGCCTAACTCTGCCTATGCAACTCGGCACAGCCTGAGAAACTAACTAGCCTGAAGATAGAAAATAAGCCTACCTTGCCTCAGAGAAATACCCCAAAGGAAAAGGCAGCCCCCCACATATAATGACTGTGAGTTAAGATGAAAAGACAAACGTAGAGATGAAATAGATTCAGCAAAGTGAGGCCCGACTTTCTTAACAGATCGAGGATAGAAAAGGTAACTTTGCGGTCTACACAAAACCCTAAAGAAGACCACGCAAAGGGGGCAAAAAGACCCTCCGTACCGAACTAACGGCACGGAGGTACACCCTTTGCGTCCCAGAGCTTCCAGCAACAAATAGACAAGCTGGACAGAAAAAATAGCAAACAAATAGCAAAGAAGAACTTAGCTATGCAGAGCAGCAGGCCACAGGAATGATCCAGGGAAAAGCAAGTCCAACACTGGAACATTGACAGGAAGCCAGGATCAAAGCATTAGGTGGAGTTAAGTAGAGAAGCACCTAACGACCTCACCAGATCACCTGAGGGAGGAAACTCAGAAGCCGCAGTACCACTTCCCTCCACCAACAGAAGCTCACAGAGAGAATCAGCCGAAGTACCACTTGTGACCACAAGAGGGAGCTCTGCCACAGAATTCACAACACTTGGGGATCCTAGTTAATGATAAATTTACCTGGAGCAGCCAGTACCAGGCAGCAGCTGCCAAGGCAAACAGGATCATGGGGTGCATTAAAAGAGGTCTGGATACACATGATGAGAGCATTATACTGCCTCTGTACAAATCCCTAGTTAGACCGCACATGGAGTACTGTGTCCAGTTTTGGGCACCAGTGCACAGGAAGGATATAATGGAACTAGAGAGAGTACAAAGGAGGGCAACAAAATTAATAAAGGGGATGGGAGAACTACAATACCCAGATAGATTAGCGAAATTAGGATTATTTAGTCTAGAAAAAAGACGACTGAGGGGCGATCTAATAACCATGTATAAGTATATAAGGGGACAATACAAATATCTCGCTGAGGATCTGTTTATACCAAGGAAGGTGACGGGCACAAGGGGGCATTCTTTGCGTCTGGAGGAGAGAAGGTTTTTCCACCAACATAGAAGAGGATTCTTTACTGTTAGGGCAGTGAGAATCTGGAATTGCTTGCCTGAGGAGGTGGTGATGGCGAACTCAGTCGAGGGGTTCAAGAGAGGCCTGGATGTCTTCCTGGAGCAGAACAATATTGTATCATACAATTATTAGGTTCTGTAGAAGGACGTAGATCTGGGGATTTATTATGATGGAATACAGGCTGAACTGGATGGACAAATATCTTTTTTCGGCCTTACTAACTATGTTACTATGTTACTATGTTACTATATTTCCGACCAGCCATCTTTGAACGCTGAACCCTTGGCCAATTGTCTACCTACTTACTAGCTCCAAGACTGTTGCAGCAAACAAGGCAGATGGGAATTATGGTAATCAAAAGTGTAGTGGTTAGTATAATGATATATATATATATATATATATATATATATATATATATATATTTTAGAATATTGTAAACTGTTTACAGGGTTTTTTATGGCCAATTAACCCCTAAAAGGCAATTCTAGAATTTAACTCATTGTGTACATATTCAATCTCTTGCCAGTTTTGATAACCCTTAGGACTGGCTATCTTCCAGCATATTCAAAATGAGAATAAAAAGTATTGAAAGTTGATGGCAAAGTGAGTAGAAAAATGATGTCTAGTGGGATTTTTCTTCCCTTTTATCTTTAATATCAACACATTGGCTGTGTTACACCCGGTCCGTTTCCTGTACCTCTGGGGGTCGCAGTCGGGACTCTCGCTCTGTGCCGGCTCCATGCTGTCTGGATGCAGCCTCTGCCCCTCCTTCCTCTCCTGCTTCCTGGTGTGCGACCAGCAGGTTCCCAGGCAAGGCTCTTAGGTCGCACGCGTGCTCGCTCCCGGTCTCTTAAAGAGACAGTGTGCATTTTCCAAAAGTTGTCTGTAACCAATGGCGTGTGGCTGGCTACTATTTCTAGCTCCTCCACCTTAGGGAGGGCGCTGGAGCAACAAGTATTCACTGTTGCTAACTTCCAGTTCCGCTTACATAGTATCTGCCAAGTACTCCGCTTACACTGTCTGTTTCCACAGATCCGCTGCTATCTGTTACTCGGTTATTCTGGACTGCATCCGCACTATCTACACTGGACCCGTCTAGTTCCGCCAGTTTGCCTGCCACTCTTCCAGCTTACGCCAGTACTCCCGGTACCAGCTTCTACTCGAACACCCGGTATCTTCTGGTCAGCTCTGCAGCATCCACTAACCCTGCTGGTTTATCAGTTCCGCTGGGACAGCCGCCATGAGTATGGGGTCTAACTGAAGGTAGCACCCGTGTCCTCTGGGCATACCATTCTGTCCCTGTTCGAGGGGATTTACTACGGGTGTCTGGGGCTCACGCAGTAATGCCCCCTTTGGAGCCCCCGGACCGTGGTCTAGTGGTTCCACATTTAACTTCAATAAATACGAATGTGAACTTCTACATCTGTGCCTCCGTTTCCATTCATTACAGGTTGCAATATTTATCCAATCCATATCTTAAAAATGTTATTCAATTGATAAAATAATTATAGTGTGTAAAATACCTTAGTGAATTGCTGTAACAGCCCTAAAAACTAAAAGCCAAAATTGGTCTAGAAAGTGAAAAGTAACGTAAGATCCCAAATCTAATGTTTACATTGTTATTAAGTACATGTACAAGCCTTTTAACAGTTTTGCATCGTTTTAATAAGCATTGATTAATTCATTCATTGTTTTTGTATGCTACTAAAGAAACAAAAACAAAACTTGCCTTATGATCGTAAAATGAACAGTTCAAGTTTCTGCTTTACAAAAATCTGTCACATAATATGATTTGACCATTACAAATAGTTGCTTTGTTTTGTGAACCCAAGTAGTAACCCTAGCAAGATATCAATTTGCTTTGCTTTTATGAAGCCTCCAGAAATGTTACAGCTTCAAAATTGAAAATGACCTAAAATAAGATTATTTGCATTGGGACTTTTGCAACTTCCATCTTAAATCTCCTGTGGCCAGCAAATCAAAGCAAAGGATAACATAGAGCCAAAGACTCTTGAATGTTTTACGAGTTGGGATAATCCTTTACTGCCAGTAATCTTCTATGTCTTGTATGATTTATGTAAAGGGCTTTTCATGTGTGGTTCAATAAGGGATTTTATTCACCAAGTGAAAGGCAAGCTGCACCGTGTATATTAATGCCGTTCCAAAAACAGTTGGATGTTTATTCCTGTCTTGCGGAGATACATTTATTTTTGCGAGAAGGGATGGCATCAACTCGACATGAATTAATCTGCACATAAAGACATTAAAGACAAATGCTGCTAGACAAAGAAACAAACACCATTTCACATCAGTGCGGGTGACTAGAGATGTTATTAATAACATTACAGCTAGTCTAAATTCTGTTCAAAACTTTCATAGATGCTTTAATTAATAATAACTTCAATTTTTTTATGATTTGCAGCAAACTGTATGATATAGTGTTATCACCTTTGCATGAGGTTTAGGCAATGTTTATTTTGACGACAATAAAATCTCAAATAAGTTAAAGGAAAATACATAAAAATGAGGGGAAAAAAACCCACTTACCAATTAGTCAGTCACATAAGACTCAACACATTCGCTAAATAAAATCTTCCCCTAATGATTTTTGCAGTTGTGTGGATCACAGAGCATGCCATCAATGCAAATGACTTGCGTCGCACCCCACAAAACTTTGTTACATGTCGTGAGCTCTAGTGTATCCGAACATTGGTGAAGATGAACGACCTAATGTGGAGCTATGATGGCAGGAAGGTAAATATATTTTTTATACCTCTTCCCAATCCTCAAAATGTCAATCAAAATAGCAAATCTGAAACTTTAAATTGAATCAAACTTCATTATGTAAAAATTAATTCTTTCATTTCTATTGGGAATGGTTATGTTTTATTTGGTAAAACACACACTTTCCATTAATATTGGATTAAAATTAGCTTACAATGTAATGTATATATGATCTTCCTTACTATAGGCACCCATCCCCAGTGGTGTCTGGCTGTGATTTTTTCCCAATTGAGAACATTTTTATCCCTTTCAAGTGTGCCTGATGGGAAGAATAGCTATTTGTCAAATAAACAAATAGCTGTTATAAACTTATGGCCGCTTTGCAGGGAAATCAATGAAATGGTAGCTAGTGATGAGCGAGTATACTCATTGCTCGGGTTTTCCTGAGCACGCTCGGGGTGGTCTCTGAGTATTTATGATTGCTCAGAGATTTAGTTTTCCATGCCGCAGCTGAATGATTTGTGACTACTAGACAGCTTGATTACATGTGGGGATTCCCTAGCAACCAGACAACCCCCACATGTACTCAAGCTGGCTAGTAGCTGTAAATCATTCAGCTGCGGCAAGGAAAACTAAATCTCCGAGCAGTCATAAATTCTTGGAGACCACCTGAGCGTGCTCTAGAAAACCCGAGCAACGAGTACACTCGCTCATCACTAATGGTAGCATGAGCCAGACATTGCATTACCTTAGCCATGAAAGTTGTAGTCTGGAATGCTTTGGCATTTCAGCAAAAGCATACTTTCTAAAGCTGTCCAGGAATAATATGTCACTGATGACGAGTCCAAAGCTGCTTCCTGGTAGATTCTCTCTACTGCACTCCCTTAGGCCTCCTTCACATGTCCTGATATTTCTGGTACCGGAAAAAGCGGTACCAGAGATATCCATGTCCATGTGTCCGTGTGTGTAATACTTGTGGCACATGTGTGGCAACCGTGTGCCGCATCAGTACACATGGACAGCCGCCGGGGAAGAAGCACTACAGTAAGCGCTGTTCCCCGGTGTCAGGTGCTGAAGATGGCTCTCATCATTCTCCACTGCTTTGCCAGCAATTGTTACAAGTAGAGGAGAATGATGAGAGTTATATTAAACTCAGAATGATGACAGCAGGTGGGGGCTTTTGGGACTCTTACTCCCATCATACGACACCAGCTGCCGCTAATAACAGTGACAGCAGGAGCGGATGATCGGGGCATTTCTCACCCACTGCCTGCGCTGTAATTAAATAAATGAATGAAAAAAAACCCTATTTTCTTGAACCAACCAGGCAAAACTGAAACTGAAAGCAGGGGGCTTCAACCCTCAGCTGTCAGCTTCAGCAAGGTTGGTTATCAAGAATAGAGGGGTCCCCATGCTGTTTTTTCAATTATTTAAATACATAATAAAAAAAACGCTTTGGGTCCCCTACATTTTTGACAACCAGCCTTGCTAGAGCTCACAGCTGGTGCCTGGTATTCTCAGTCTGGTAAAGGGGCCATTGATATAGGCCTCCCAGCCTAAAAAACAGCAGCCCGCAGGCACCCATAAAAGGTGTATCTATTAGATGAGCCAATTCCAGCTCTTTGCCCAGCTCTTCCTGCTTACCGTGTGGAGGTGGCAAATGTTGTTCATATTTGTAGGGTTGTTGTTGCCTTTGTATTGTCTGGTGACATCAAGCCCATGGCTTAGTAATGGAGATGTGTCTATAAGACATCTATGCAAAAAAAAGAAAGAGGTATTCAGCTCACCCAACAGGAGTCCAAATGCAATAGAAAAATCCGAGCAAGGATAAAACGTCCAGCCAGCGACGTCATGGATGCAAGAAAAAAACTAGAAAATCCAGCTCCAGGAAAGAGAAATAGTCCATATGTAAAATCCAAAATAGCTTTATTGAGATGACAAAATTAAAAATGTGGACTTTGATAACAAGTGGCTGACAAAAGAATCACATATCAGCTCTCACTGCACTGAACGTGTTTCGAACACAGCTGTGTTCTTAATCTTCAGTATTTTTAATTTTGTCATCTCAATAAAGCTAATTCGGATTTTACATACGGACTATTTCTCTTTCCTGGAGCTGGATTTTCTAGTTTTTTTCTTATAAGACATCTATACATTACTAATCCTATAGTTATATTCTGAAAAAACACACAGCAAGTTGTTAGGTGTCGAGTTCCCACTGCTGCACAGAGGGAATCTCGAACCATGTCCTCTGCATTCTCCCATTCTTCCCCAGCCGCAGTGGAGTCTGCTCAGGAGAGACGTCGGTCCCAGCGTCTGGCTCAAGCTGATACTGTTACTGTGTGGCTGGTTACAGCTGCTGCCCCAAGTTCAGCCTTTGTAACCAGCATTAATCAGCGGCGAGCAGATGTTCCAGAGATTAAGTCCTGCTTTTCATCTACTGAACATGCCCGTGGGATTACCTCTCATTGGAGGTCGGAGGTCACATGCTCAGGTCCTGTAGCAGCTCCGATTGTACCACTAGGAAGGTCTCGGAAGGCTACATCTATAAAAGGCTCGCATGGCCCCTCGGCCATGCGCTAATATAGAACTGAAATCACGTGTGTGTGGATGTATGACTGAAACTGGTGAAAGGTCCTATATCATTCCCATCCCTAGTGTTGTTGAAAGTAATTGTGTGATTGAGGTACCTAGCACCAGATTGTGCCATCCAGCACTAGACACAAATTACTGCATCAATTAGCAGCCACCGCCAGAGCGGTGGCGTGCGCAACCAGTGCGTTTTCCTAGCCATAGTTAGGGTGGTTAGTGGCGTCTGCCAGAGCAGCGCTGTACGCACTCTGCACGGTAAATCTTTACTTAGTCCTGACAACCTGTCAGTGTAGGGATGGAACTCCCGCTTTGACTCAGCATCTGACTCAGGGCCTCCTCAGCGCGGCTCAGGAGCCACCGAGGGTCAGAGCAAGTCCAATCACCAGCATAGAGGAGGTGAATCATAGGGATCCCACCAGCATCCATCAGCTGCACCCTGTGACTAGTAACAGGGCACAGCGTTCATTTAAGTAACTCTGTGAAGCAACAGAGTTCACTTCCATTCACACTGGATGAGGTCTAACCCACGTGTGAGAAAGTGTTCATCCGCCATAACTCAGCAGCAGGTTCCATCACTGCACGATGGAGCCATGGCTGCAAACGCACCTCATATTTCCTTTTATATTGTTTGGTGCATTCTACTAGCCCTAACATTATACTAGCACCAGGGTCTGGCTAGTAATGGCAGACAAATAGTGACTACAGCGGTACATCCAGCAGCTGGAGGGCAGGTTGGCGGCTCTCGAGTGCACAACCTCAGCTGTGGATGTTACCGCAGTTGCTGTTCAGGCTGCTAGCGTGGCTGCAGCTAGTTTGTCCACTGCCAACCCTGCTCCGACATTATCCCGTCTCCCATTGCCAGACTAGTTTACTGGTGAGAGTAAGCTATGTCAGGGATTCGTGAGCCAGTGTGCTATAGATCTTGAGCTCCTGGCTGCATGTTTTCCCACGGAGCGGGCTAAGGTGGGATTTACTATATCTCTCCTGTCGGACAGGGCATTGGAGTGGGCTACACCGCTGTCGGAGTGCAAATACCATGTGGTGCAGAGTGCTCCACAGTTCTTGAGCACTCTGAAACAGGTCTTTTTGGGATTTCGTGTCACTCATGATACGGTTCTCCAACTGCTGGCATTGACACAGGGTTTGTCCATGGTCAGCCATTTTGCTTTCCACTTTCAGACTTTGGCATCTGAGCTGGAGTGGCCGGATAAAGTCCTCATCCCTGGGTTCTGGAGGGGATTAGCTGACTATGTGAAGGACGCCTTGGCCACTAGGGAGATTCCTGCCACACTGGAGGAGCTAATAGCAATATCTACCCACATCGACCTTCATGTTAACGAGCGAAGGTTGGAGCGAGCCCAGTGTAGGCAGAGGTTTTGGCTGGCTCCTACCTTCACCAAACCTCTGGAATCTCCGTTCCAGGCGTCTGAGCCACATGAGACCGTGGAGATGACACGAGAGGGGTCTAAGTCCCGGACCGCTCATGCACTCAAGGTGTGTCCTGTCTGCCAGCAGTTGGGACATTATGCCAGAAAATGTCCACAGCGGTTTGGAAAACGTCAGCGTCTAGTGGTTGCAGGAGGAGGTACACTAGACGCGGCAACGTTTTCCTCCACATCGTCCTTCAAGGGGACAATTTCCATAGGCCCATCCACTCATACGGTAGAGCTTTGCGTGAATTCTGGGGCGGAAGGCAACTTCATGTCTTCTGCCTTCGCCCAACGGCACGCAAAACCCCTGATGATGCTCGCCAAACCAGTGACCGTACGAGTGGTGAATGGGTCGATACTGCCCTCACAGATAACACACCAGACCATCCCATTTACTCTTTCTATGTCGCCATCCCATCAAGAGATCATCTATTTTCTTTTCGTATATTTACAAACCGCCCAGTGGCTAAACTCTCGCAAGGACAGATGGTCCCTGTTCTTCTCCCGGTTCCACTTCACACCCCATTTTCTCTCCAGGGAAAAGAACAGTTGTGCCGATGCTCTCTCCCGCTCCTTAGTGTTATCAGAGGAGGAGGACCCTCGGCTTGTTGTCCCTTCAGAGCCAGACAACTGTGGCCCTGGTTTTGCTAGAGTCTGTGCCTCCAGGCAAGACTTTTGTTCAACCTAATTTGTGACCGGAGGTTCTCTCTTGGGCCCACTCCTCCAGGGTGGGTGGACATTTTGGGACCAAGAGGACATTTGAGCTCCTGGCGAGGACGTACTGGTGGACGAATATGGCCCCTGATGTTGGAGACTATATTCGGGCATGTATCTCCTGCGCCAAGAATCGGTCTCCTCGGCAACAGCCTGCTGGGCTACTTTACCCCCTACCTGGAGGTAGGCCATGGGAAATGGTTGGGATGGACTTTGTGGTGGGCTTAACCAAGTCTCATAGCTGCACTGTTATCTGGGTAGTCACGGGCCATTTTTCCAAAATCGTGCACTTGGTGCCTCTTCGACGGCTACCTTCTACATGGGCCTTGGTGGCATTGTTTATTAAGCATGTTTTCCACCTACATGGTATGCCAGACAAAATTGTCAGTGACTGGAGTCCCCAGTTTGCGTCTCGGTTCAGGAGAGAGCTCTGTCATCTCTTCAGCGTATCATCCCAAGATGAATGGGTTGGTAGAGAGGGCCAACAAGACTCTGGTCACATACCTGCAACATTTTGTTTTGGCCAAGCAGGATGACTCGGCATCCTTGCTACCCTGGGCAGAGTTTGCACTGAATAACACCGTAGCCAACTCAAATAGTCAGACTCCATTTCTCCTTAACTACGGCCAGCATCCACATGTCCCTGTGCCCATGCCTGTGTCGTCCACCAATTCTAGGGTGGCAGACTGGGCGGTGGAGGCAAGTGACATTTGGGACCACACACTGGATGCCATCTGGGCCTCCAAGGAGAGAATGAGGGTCTCTGCCGATGCGCATCTGCGCCCCACTCTGACCTTTGCTCCTGGTCACTTAGTGTGGCTCTCCGCTTGTAACATCAGGCTGTGAGTTGAGTCCACTAAATTTGTGCCTGGCTACATTGGTTCCTTTAAGGTCCAGGAGCAAGTCAACCGTGTGGTCTATCGGTTGGCCCTTCCTCCATGACTAGATATCACGGACACCTTTCATGTGTCCCTCCTAAAACCCATTCACATGTCCCGGTTTTCTGAGTCATCTGTCGGGACATCGGGCTCATCCACGGACGATTACGAGGTGAATGCTATTGTTAGGTGTAAGGTGGTATGTGGCAAAAAGTATTATCTGGTGGATTGGAAGGGTCACGGCCCACAGGACAGGACCTGGAAGCCTATTGAGCACATTCAGGTTCCACAGCTCACTGCTGCCTTTGAACATGGCGAGGCCCAATGGGGGGGCCCTGGGAGGGGGGTAATGTTAGGTGTCGAGTTCCCACCGCTGCACAGAGGGAATCTTGAACCATGTCCTCTGCGGTCTCCCATTCTTCCCCAGCCGCAGTGAAGTCTGCTCAGCAGAGACATCGATCCCAGCATCTGACTCAAGCTGATACTGTGCAGCTGGTTACAGCTGCTGCCCCAGGTTCAGCCTTTGTAACCAGCATTGATCAGCGGCGAGCAGACATTCCAGGGGCTAAGTCCTGCTTTTCATCTATTGAGAATGCCCATGGGATGACCTCTCATTGGAGGTCACATGCTCAAGTCCTGTAGCAGCTCCGATTGGATCACTAGGAAGGTCCCGGAAGGCTACATCTATAAAAGGCTCGCGCGGCCATGCGCTAGTATAGAACTGAAATTGTGTGTGTGTGTGCGCATGTATGACTGAAACTGGTGAAATGTCCTTAATCATTCCCATCCCTAGTGTTGTTGAAAGTAATTGGGTGATTCACCTAAGGATGAAGCAATACCAGCAAGCAAAAAAGAAAAGGGCACACAGCAACAAGTGGCAGCAAAAAGTACAGCCAAGAAGCAACGAAGAGTGGTGGTGGTGGGAGACTCACTACTGAGAGGCACAGAAGTAGCCATCTGCAGACCGGACATAACCGCAAGAGAAGTATGCTGCCTTCCAGGTGCGATGATCAAGGGTGTGACCGATAGGATACCAAAGCTCTTCAGCTCCAAGGACGTCCACCCATTTCTTCTGATACATGTTGGCACCAATGACACGGCAAGGAAGGACCTACCGACAATCTGCAAGGACTTTGAAGAGTTGGGGAAGAAAGTAAAGGAACTGGATGCACAGGTAGTTTTTTCTTCTATCCTTCCAGTAGACGGGCATGGCACCAGGAGATGGAACAGGATCCTTGATGCGAACAACTGGCTAAGACGATGGTGCAGACAACAAGGATTCGGATTCCTGGACCACGGTGTGAATTACTTGTACGATGGACTCCTCGCCAGAGACGGACTACACCTCAACAAACCTGGGAAACACACATTCGCCAGAAGACTCGCTACACTCATCAGGAGGGTGTTAAACTAGAAGAAGAGGGGACGGGAAGAGAAACATTAGACTCGAACAAAGAAGACCCAGGAAAACATACTCAGAAGGGAGGTAAGAACATTTCTAAAACAATCCACAGCAAGGAGATTGGAACAAAACAAAATCCTCTAAACTGCATGCTCGCAAACGCCAGAAGCCTGACAAACAAGATGGAAGAACTAGAAGCAGAAACATCTACAAGTAAATTTGACATAGTGGGAATAACCGAGACATGGTTAGATGAAAGCTATGATTGGGCAGTTAACTTACAGGGTTACAGTCTGTTTAGAAAGGATCATAAAAATCGGAGAGGAGGAGGCGTTTGTCTCTATGTAAAGTCTTGTCTAAAGTCCACTTTAAGGGAGGATATTAGCGAAGGGAATGAGGATGTCGAGTCCATATGGGTTGAAATTCATGGAGGGAAAAATGGTAACAATTCTCATTGGGGTCTGTTACAAACCCCCAAATATAACAGAAATCATGGAAAGTCTACTTCTAAAGCAGAGAGATGAAGCTGCAACCCATAATGAGGTCCTGGTTATGGGGGACTTTAACTACCCGGATATTAACTGGGAAACCCATAAAGGCAACAGGTTTCTGCTAATAACCAAGAAAAATTATCTTTCACAACTGGTGCAGAATCCAAAAAGAGGAGCAGCACGTTTAGACCTAATACTATCTAATAGACCTGACAGAATAACAAATCTGCAGGTGGTCGGGCATCTAGGAAATAGCGACCACAATATTGTACAGTTTCACCTGTCTTTCACTAGGGGGACTTGTCAGGGAGTCACAAAAACACTGAACTTTAGGAAGGCAAAGTTTGACCAGGTTAGAGATGCCCTTAATCTGGTAGACTGGGACAATATCCTCAGAAATAAGAATACAGATAATAAATGGAAAATGTTTAAGAACATCCTAAATAGGCACTGTAAGTGGTTTATACCTTGAGGGAATAAAAGGACTAGAAATAGGAAAAACCCAATGTGGCTAAACAAAGAAGTAAGTCAGGCAATTAACAGTAAAAAGAAAGCATTTGCACTACTAAAGCAGGATGGCACCATTGAAGCACTAAAAACAGAGGCGTAGCTAGAGCTTTTGCCGCCCGGGGCTGTTCCCGAGTTTGGCGCCCCTCCCCCACCCATTCCCCCCCCCCAGCTCAATACACACAAAGGTTACCAAAAATGGTTTTCCTGTTTTGTAGAACTTAAACTGGGCCTAATGGTGTCACCCCCACATGCCACACCTGTGACTTAATACCACCACACCATGACCAGGCCACATAGTGACCGAATAATACTACATACAAGGGACAAATACCACCGCACCATTTCCAGACCACATATTACCACCACATAGTGACTGAATACTACAATACTGATTAGTAATAAAAAAAAACCCACAATACTATCACCATAAGTGCCAGTATTCACAGGAGATCTGTACTTAGTATGCAGTGTCTGTGTAGAGGTAATACAGAGATCACTGGTGACATTATACACAGGACCTCTATATAGTATACAGTGTATAGTGTCAGTGTATAGGTAACACTGACTCACCAGTGACGTCTCTAGGTGAAGTCCTTCATCTTTCATCCAGCACAGACCGCCATCATTCCTTCCAGCCAGGACTCGTTTCTGCAGGAAATAACACAGTTATCTCGAGCTTCGCTTGCAGAACACATTACTTAATTTTTCACAACTTCTACATTACACCACATGAAGAAAAAAAGGTGATATAGTGTCACTCTGCACAGTAACAGGACCGCCCCCCCATTTAAAACAGTATACTCAAAAAATAAAATAAATACATCACTGCAGTAACAATATCCCTTAATTATCCCCTATGGTAATAATATTCCCCACCCTGGCCCCGTTTATCTCATTCCTGGCTCCAGCCATATGTTGTCGTATCCTGCCCTCATGAGTATCCATTCTACCCCATATGATCTCCCATCCTGCCCCACCAGCCTCCATCGTATCCGTCCTGCCCCATGATCCAATCCTGCCCCGTGTCTCCAATCATGCCCCGTATCTACATTCTGCCCATGCCTCAAGTCCTGCCCCCAGTGTGTCCAGCATATTACCCCCATGTTGTCCAGCAATCTGCCCCAGTGTGTCCAGCATATTACCCCCATGTTGTCCAGCAATCTGCCCCAGTGTGTCCAGCATATTACCCCCAGTGTGTCCAGCAATCTGCCCCAGTATGTCCAGCATATTACCCCCAGTGTGTCCAGCAATCTGCCCTCAGTGTGTCCAGCAATCTGCCCCAGTGTCCAGCCTTTCCCCAGTGTGTCCAGCAGTCTGCCCCAGTGTGTCCAGCATATTACCCCCAGTGTCCAGCATTGCCCCAGTGTGTCCAGTATATTACCCCCAGTGTGTCCAGCAATCTGCCCCAGTGTCCAGCATTGCCCCAGTGTGTCCAGAAGTCTGCCCCAGGGTCTCCAGCATTGCCTCAATGTGTCCAGAAATCTGCCCCAGGGTCTCCAGTATTGCCCCAGTGTGTCCAGCAATCTGCCCCAGGGTCTCCAGTATTGCCCCAGTGTGTCCAGCAATCTGCCCCATGGTCTCCCGTATTGCCCCAGTGTGTCCAGCATTCTGCCCCATGGTCTCCAGTATTGCCCCGGTGTGTCCAGCAATCTGCCCCATGGTCTCCAGTATTGCCCCAGTATGTCCAGAAGTCTGCCCCAGGGTCTCCAGCATTGCCTCAATGTGTCCTGAAATCTGCCCCATGGTCTCCAGTATTCAGTGTGTCCAGCATTCTGCCCCATAGTCTCCTGTACTGCCCCATGGTCTCCAGTATTGCCCCAGTGTGTCCAGCAATCTTCCCCATGGTCTCCTGTATTGCCCCAGTGTGTCCAGCATTCTGCCCCATGGTCTCCAGTATTGCCCCGGTGTGTCCAGCAATCTGCCCCATGGTCTCCAGTATTGCCCCAGTATGTCCAGAAGTCTGCCCCAGGGTCTCCAGCATTGCCTCAATGTGTCCTGAGATCTGCCCCATGGTCTCCAGTATTCAGTGTGTCCAGCATTCTGCCCCATAGTCTCCTGTACTGCCCCAGTGTGTCCAGCATTCTGCCCCATGGTCTCCAGTATTGCCCCAGTGTGTCCAGCATTCTGCCCCATGGTCTCCAGTATTGCCCCAGTGTGTCCAGCATTCTGCCCCATGGTCTCCAGTATTGCCCCAGTGTGTCCAGCAATCTGCCCCATAGTCTCCTGTATTGCCCCAGTGTGTCCAGCAATCTGCCCCATGGTCTCCTGTATTGCCCCAGTGTGTCCAGCAATCTGCCCCATGGTCTCCTGTATTGCCCCAGTGTGTCCAGCAATCTGCCCCATAGTCTCCTGTATTGCCCCAGTGTGTCCAGCAATCTGCCCCATGGTCTCCTGTATTGCCCCAGTGTGTCCAGCATTATGCCCCATGGTCTCCAGTACTGCCCCAGTGTGTCCAGCAATCTGCCCCATGGTCTCCAGCATTGCCCCAGCCCCAGACAGTCAGACATAAAGAAAAAAAAAAAAAAGTAAAATCCTCACCTCTCCCGTTCCCAGCGCAGGTCCGGTGCAGTCAGCGTCTCTCCGGCTCTGCGACGCTCAGGACAGAGAGGCAGAGCGGCGCGCACAGTAGTGACGTCATCGCGCCCCCTGCTCTGAGACGTCGCAGAGTCAGAGGACGCTGTAGCTGCCGGCGCCGCAGGAACCAGGAGAAGTGAGTATTAGAGCGGGGGGCGGGGGCGGGGGCGGGGGCGGGACCCGGGGGTGGGGGGAGCTGGCCCTGGTCGTGGCGGCGGACGGCGCCGCCCGAAGATTTAAAGGGGCGTCTTTTTTTTTTTTTTTTTTTTTATCTTCTTCTCCTGCAGCGCCGGCCGCCCCCAGCATTGTGCCGCCCGGGGCGGACCGCCCCCCCCGCACCCCCCTCCCTACGCCACTGACTAAAAAACTATAGGGAGAAAAATACTTTATCTAAAAAACTAATTAAAGCTGCCAAAAAGGAAACAGAGAAGCACATTGCTAAGGAGAGTAAAACTAATCCCAAACTGTTCTTCAACTATATCAATAGTAAAAGAATAAAAACTGAAAATGTAGGCCCCTTAAAAAATTGTGAGGAAAGTATGGTTGTAGATGACGAGGAAAAAGCTAACATATTAAACACCTTCTTCTCCACGGTATTCACGGTGGAAAATGAAATGCTAGGTGAAATCCCAAGAAACAATGAAAACCCTATATTAAGTGTCACCATCACCAATCTAACCCAAGAAGAGGTGCGAAACCGGCTAAATAAGATTAAAATAGATAAATCTCCGGGTCCAGATGGCATACACCCACGAGTACTAAGAGAACTAAGTAATGTAATAGATAAACCATTATTTCTTATTTTTAGGGACTCTATAGCGACAGGTAGAGTTGAGCGACCTTGACCTTTTTAGAGTCGAGCCGGGTTTCGCGAAACCCGACTATCTCAAAAGTCGAGTCGAGTGGAATCGGCTGATTATCGCGAAAAGTCGGGGATCGACCGAAACACGTAACCCAATGCAAGTCAATGGGGGAGCATAGTCGGCAGTGAGTAGAGGCCAGGAAAACATGTACAGAGCCCATTGTATTGGCAAAAACATCCATTCTTGCTACTGAAGCTTGTCAATCGTAATTTAGCTTATAATAATTGTAAGGCATTTGAAATTGGGGGTCATTTGGCTAAAGTTGTGGGGGGTAGGGCTGGTTCAAGCAATTAGTGGCCCAAGGACATCTGGACCACGTCACGGCAGTGGAGCAGGGAGAGGTAAGTATTTCAACTTTGCAAGTGCTGTGATCCTGATCAAGCAGGGGGGGCCCACTCGTTGGCATTGGCACTGGCACAGGGCCCCTCAAAGTACAGCGGTGTATTTGCACGGCGGGGGCGTCTCCCACCGGCAGCAACACGTTTGCGTACTATGAGAGGCCCTGTGCCAGTGACATCGCCAACGAGTATTCCTCCCCCCACCTGATGAAGGAACCTGCACCTTCATCTGCACCTTCCTCTTTGTCCCCGTGTAATGTGGTATGGTATGCGGGAAGGGGGACCTGACTTTCAGCAGGGTCACAATCTTGCAGTGTAGCGTGCACGGGGAATGTTGCGTTATGGGTCAGTGTACCAGCAGACTCATCTATCACTGGCTGGGCAATGGGCAGGATGAGGAGGAAACACAGATATAGGCCCAAAGAATAAAGTGGGCTAAATGCAGTTCAAAATTGTTAACAGGACTAACCAGGGGGCATTGTTTTGTTCAGTGGAGGACAACTGGAATGAGAGGCTGACACAGAGAGTAGGCCCAAATCTGTAAGTAGTCTAAATGCAGATCAAAATTGGCAAGAGTAGTAAACAGGCGGCACAGCTTTGTTCACTGTAGGAGAACAGCAAGGAGCGGCAGACACAGATAGAAGGCCCCAACCCAACTAGTAGGCCTAATGCAGTGTAGTTTTCAACAACCACTAAACGAGAGTTGGAAGACCGAAGCAATGGAGAGGAAACCTGGGGAACACCTTGGAGTGTAACACACCGTCTCTACACCCCATACCCAATGTGCAGGCCTAATGCAGTGTAGTTTTCTACAACTACTAAACGAGAGTCGGAAGATCGAAGCAATGGCGAGGAAACCTGGGGAACACCTTGGAGTGGAACACACCGTCTCTACACCCCATACCCAATTTGTAGGCCTAATGCAGTGTAGTTTTCTACAACTACTAAACGAGAGTCGGAAGACCGAAGCAATGTAGACGAAACCTGGGGAACACCTTGGAGTGGAACACACCGTCTCTACACCCCATACCCAATTTGTAGGCCTAATGCAGTGTAGTTTGCAACAACTACTAAACGAGAGTCGGAAGACCGAAGCAATGGAGAGGAAACCTGGGGAACACCTTGGAGTGGAACACACCGTCTCTACACCCCATACCCAATGTGCAGGCCTAATGCAGTGTAGTTTTCTACAACTACTAAACGAGAGTCGGAAGATCGAAGCAATGGCGAGGAAACCTGGGGAACACCTTGGAGTGGAACACACCGTCTCTACACCCCATACCCAATTTGTAGGCCTAATGCAGTGTAGTTTTCTACAACTACTAAACGAGAGTCGGAAGATCAAAGCAATGGCGAGGAAACCTGGGGAACACCTTGGAGTGGAACACACCGTCGCTACACCCCATACCCAATTTGTAGGCCTAATGCAGTGTAGTTTTCTACAACTACTAAACGAGAGTCGGAAGATCGAAGCAATTGTCGAGGAAACCTGGGGACACCTTGGAGTGGAACACACCGTCTCTACACCCCATACCCAATTTGTAGGCCTAATGCAGTGTAGTTTTCTACAACTACTAAACGAGAGTCAGAAGATTGAAGCAATGGCGAGGAAACCTGGGGAACACCTTGGAGTGGAACACACCGTCTCTACACCCCATACCCAATTTGTAGGCATAATGCAGTGTAGTTTTCTACAACTACTAAACGAGAGTCGGAAGATTGAAGCAATGGTGAGGAAACCTGGGGAACACCTTGGAGCGGCAGACACCGTTAGTAGGCAATACCGAAGTAGTAGCCCCAATGCAGTTTTCAAATTCCTAGAGGTTGAAAACCAGACTATTGACGCTCAGGACGCTCAGCTTTTTTCACAGGAGGACAGCTGTATTGAGTGGCGCTGACAGACACAGGTAGTAGGCCTTAAACCAAAAATGTGGCTCAATGCAGTTTAAAAAAGGTTACAGGGGTACACAGGCAGCATTGGTCTGGTCAGTGGAGGACTATTTCAATTATGGACCGCAGACAAACTTTGTACGCCTACTATTAAAAAAAGGATGCTCTATGCAATTAAAAATAGGTTCCAGGGGTACACGGGCAGCAGTGGTGTGGTCAGATGAGGAGTATTGGAAGGAGGGACCACAAACAGGCGTAGTAGGCCTAACATAACAAAATTTGTCTGTAGGCACTTTGAAGTTGGTTCCAGGGGTACACAGGCAGCAGTGGTGTGGTCAACGGAGGACAATTTGAATTAGGGACTGCAGACAGACTTTGTAGGCTGTCCCCTGTGGACCATGCATCCAACACATTAACCCTGTGCGCCGTAATGGACACGTAACTTTTTGTGGACATGCCTACTGGTCCATGCGTCTCTTGTCAGGTCAGGTGCACCTTTCTACTGTTTGATTGCCTGAGTGCTATGACAATGCAGAATTTTTAATGCCGGTGGAGGGCTGGGATGGCTTTTCTTGCAAAAGAAGTGACGACTGGGTAGCTTGAACCGTGGTACAGAGTAGTTCATCTGGGCTTTATAAATATAAAACAAAGAAAAAAGTAGGCTTCATGCACTTTCCGCTGGGTTCCAGGGGTACACGGCCAGCATTGGTCTGGTCAGTGGAGAACTATTGGAAGGAGGGCCCGCAGACAGGCTTCGAAGGCCTAACATAATAAAATTGGGCTGTAGGCACTTTATAATTGGTTCCAGGGGTACACGGGCAGCAGTAGACATGTCACTGGAGGCGTAGTGGAAGGAGGGACCGCAGACAGGCTTCGAAGGCCTAACATAATAAAATTGGGCTGTAGGCACTTTATAATTGGTTCCAGGGGTACACGGGCAGCAGTAGACAGGTCACTGGAGGCGTAGTGGAAGGAGGGACCGCAGACAGGCTTCGAAGGCCTAACATAATAAAATTGGGCTGTAGGCACTTTATAATTGGTTCCAGGGGTACACGTGCAGCAGTGGTCTGGTCAGTGGTGGCCTAGTGGAAGGAGGGACCGCAGACAGGCTTCGAAGGCCTAACATAATAACATTGGGCTGTAGGTACTTTATAATTGGTTCCAGGGGTACACGGGCAGCAGTGGTCTGGTCAGTGGAGGCCTAGTGGAAGGAGGGACCGCAGACAGGCTTCGAATGCCTAACATAATAAAATTGGGCTGTTGGCACTTTATAATTGGTTCCAGGGGTACACGGGCAGCAGTAGACAGGTCACTGGAGGCGTAGTGGAAGGAGGGTCCGCAGACAGGATTCGAAGGCCTTACATAATAAAATTGGGCTGTAGGCACTTTATAATTGGTTCCAGGGGTACAGGGGCAGCATTAGACAGGTCACTGGAGGCGTAGTGGAAGGAGGGACCGCAGACAGGCTTCGAAGGCCTAACATAATAACATTGGGCTGTAGGCACTTTATAATTGGTTCCAGGGGTACACGGGCAGCAGTAGACAGGTCAGTGGAGGTGTAGTGGAAGGAGGCACCGCAGACAGGCTTCGAAGGCCTAACATAATAACATTGGGCTGTAGGCACTTTATAATTGGTTCCAGGGGTACACGGGCAGCAGTAGACAGGTCAGTGGAGGCGTAGTGGAAGGAGGGACCGCAGACAGGCTTAGAAGGCCTAACATAATAAAATTGGGCTGTAGGCACTTTATAATTGGTTCCAGGGGTACACGGGCAGCAGTAGACAGGTCACTGGAGGCGTAGTGGAAGGAGGGACCGCAGACAGGCTTCGAAGGCCTAACATAATAACATTGGGCTGTAGGCACTTTATAATTGGTTCCAGGGGTACACGGGCAGTAGTAGACAGGTCCGTGGAGGCGTAGTGGAAGGAGGGACCGCAGACAGGCTTCGAAGGCCTAACATAATAAAATTGGGCTGTAGGCACTTTATAATTGGTTCCAGGGGTACACGTGCAGCAGTGGTCTGGTCAGTGGAGGCCTAGTGGAAGGAGGGACCGCAGACAGGCTTCGAAGGCCTAACATAATAAAATTGGGCTGTAGGCACTTTATAATTGGTTCCAGGGGTACACGGGCAGCAGTAGACAGGTCACTGGAGGCGTAGTGGAAGGAGGGACCGCAGACAGGATTCGAAGGTCTAACAAAATAAAATTGGGCTGTAGGCACTTTATAATTGGTTCCAGGGGTACACAGGCAGCAGTAGACAGGTCACTGGAGGCGTAGTGGAAGGAGGGACCGCAGACAGGCTTCGAAGGCCTAACATAATAAAATTGGGCTGTAGGCACTTTATAATTGGTTCCAGGCGTACACGTGCAGGAGTGGTCTGGTCAGTGGAGGCCTAGTGGAAGGAGGGACCGCAGACAGGCTTCAAAGGCCTAACATAATAACATTGGGCTGTAGGCACTTTATAATTGGTTTCAGGGGTACACGGGCAGCAGTAGACAGGTCACTGGAGGCGTAGTGGAAGGAGGGTCCGCAGACAGGATTCGAAGGCCTAACATAATAAAATTGGGCTGTAGGCACTTTATAATTGGTTCCAGGGGTACACGGGCAGCAGTAGACAGGTCACTGGAGGCGTAGTGGAAGGAGGGACCGCAGACAGGCTTCGAAGGCCTAACATAATAAAATTGGGCTGTAGGCACTTTATAATTGGTTCCAGGGGTACACGTGCAGCAGTGGTCTGGTCAGTGGTGGCCTAGTGGAAGGAGGGACCGCAGACAGGCTTCGAAGGCCTAACATAATAACATTGGGCTGTAGGTACTTTATAATTGGTTCCAGGGGTACACGGGCAGCAGTGGTCTGGTCAGTGGAGGCCTAGTGGAAGGAGGGACCGCAGACAGGCTTCGAATGCCTAACATAATAAAATTGGGCTGTTGGCACTTTATAATTGGTTCCAGGGGTACACGGGCAGCAGTAGACAGGTCACTGGAGGCGTAGTGGAAGGAGGGTCCGCAGACAGGATTCGAAGGCCTTACATAATAAAATTGGGCTGTAGGCACTTTATAATTGGTTCCAGGGGTACAGGGGCAGCATTAGACAGGTCACTGGAGGCGTAGTGGAAGGAGGGACCGCAGACAGGCTTCGAAGGCCTAACATAATAACATTGGGCTGTAGGCACTTTATAATTGGTTCCAGGGGTACACGGGCAGCAGTAGACAGGTCAGTGGAGGTGTAGTGGAAGGAGGCACCGCAGACAGGCTTCGAAGGCCTAACATAATAACATTGGGCTGTAGGCACTTTATAATTGGTTCCAGGGGTACACGGGCAGCAGTAGACAGGTCAGTGGAGGCGTAGTGGAAGGAGGGACCGCAGACAGGCTTAGAAGGCCTAACATAATAAAATTGGGCTGTAGGCACTTTATAATTGGTTCCAGGGGTACACGGGCAGCAGTAGACAGGTCACTGGAGGCGTAGTGGAAGGAGGGACCGCAGACAGGCTTCGAAGGCCTAACATAATAACATTGGGCTGTAGGCACTTTATAATTGGTTCCAGGGGTACACGGGCAGTAGTAGACAGGTCCGTGGAGGCGTAGTGGAAGGAGGGACCGCAGACAGGCTTCGAAGGCCTAACATAATAAAATTGGGCTGTAGGCACTTTATAATTGGTTCCAGGGGTACACGTGCAGCAGTGGTCTGGTCAGTGGAGGCCTAGTGGAAGGAGGGACCGCAGACAGGCTTCGAAGGCCTAACATAATAACATTGGGCTGTAGGCACTTTATAATTGGTTCCAGGGGTACACGGGCAGCAGTGGTCTGGTCAGTGGAGGCCTAGTGGAAGGAGGGACCGCAGACAGTCTTCGAAGGCCTAACATAATAAAATTGGGCTGTAGGCACTTTATAATTGGTTCCAGGGGTACACGGGCAGCAGTAGACAGGTCACTGGAGGCGTAGTGGAAGGAGGGACCGCAGACAGGATTCGAAGGTCTAACAAAATAAAATTGGGCTGTAGGCACTTTATAATTGGTTCCAGGGGTACACAGGCAGCAGTAGACAGGTCACTGGAGGCGTAGTGGAAGGAGGGACCGCAGACAGGCTTCGAAGGCCTAACATAATAAAATTGGGCTGTAGGCACTTTATAATTGGTTCCAGGCGTACACGTGCAGGAGTGGTCTGGTCAGTGGAGGCCTAGTGGAAGGAGGGACCGCAGACAGGCTTCAAAGGCCTAACATAATAACATTGGGCTGTAGGCACTTTATAATTGGTTTCAGGGGTACACGGGCAGCAGTAGACAGGTCACTGGAGGCGTAGTGGAAGGAGGGTCCGCAGACAGGATTCGAAGGCCTAACATAATAAAATTGGGCTGTAGGCACTTTATAATTGGTTCCAGGAGTACAGGGGCAGCAGTAGACAGGTCAATGGAGGCGTAGTGGAAGGAGGGACCGCAGACATGCTTCGAAGGCCTAACATAATAACATTGGGCTGTAGGCACTTTATAATTGGTTCCAGGGGTACTCGGGCAGCAGTAGACAGGTCAGTGGAGGCGTAGTGGAAGGAGGCACCGCAGACAGGCTTCGAAGGCCTAACATAATAACATTGGGCTGTAGGCACTTTATAATTGGTTCCAGGGGTACAAGGGCAGCAGTAGACAGGTCAGTGGAGGCGTAGTGGAAGGAGGGACCGCAGACAGGCTTAGAAGGCCTAACATAATAAAATTGGGCTGTAGGCACTTTATAATTGTTCCAGGGGTACACAGGCAGCAGTAGACAGGTCAGTGGAGGCGTAGTGGAAGGAGGGACCGCAGACAGGCTTCGAAGGCCTAACATAATAACATTGGGCTGTAGGCACTTTATAATTGGTTCCAGGGGTACACAGGCAGCAGTAGACAGGTCAGTGGAGGCATAGTGGAAGGAGGGACCGCAGACAGGCTTCGAAGGCCTAACATAATAAAATTGGGCTGTAGGCACTTTATAATTGGTTCCAGGGGTACACGTGCAGCAGTGGTCTGGTCAGTGGAGGCCTAGTGGAAGGAGGGACCGCAGACAGGCTTCCAAGGCCTAACATAATAACATTGGGCTGTAGGCACTTTATAATTGGTTCCAGGGGTACACGGGCAGCAGTGGTCTGGTCAGTGGAGGCCAAGTGGAAGGAGGGACCGCAGACAGTCTTCGAAGGCCTAACAAAATAAAATTGGGCTGTAGGCACTTTATAATTGGTTCCAGGGGTACACAGGCAGCAGTAGACAGGTCACTGGAGGCGTAGTGGAAGGAGGGACCGCAGACAGGCTTCGAAGGCCTAACATAATAAAATTGGGCTGTAGGCACTTTATAATTGGTTCCAGGCGTACACGTGCAGCAGTGGTCTGGTCAGTGGAGGCCTAGTGGAAGGAGGGACCGCAGACAGGCTTCAAAGGCCTAACATAATAACATTGGGCTGTAGGCACTTTATAATTGGTTTCAGGGGTACACGGGCAGCAGTAGACAGGTCACTGGAGGCGTAGTGGAAGGAGGGTCCGCAGACAGGATTCGAAGGCCTAACATAATAAAATTGGGCTGTAGGCACTTTATAATTGGTTCCAGGAGTACAGGGGCAGCAGTAGACAGGTCAATGGAGGCGTAGTGGAAGGAGGGACCGCAGACAGGCTTCGAAGGCCTAACATAATAACATTGGGCTGTAGGCACTTTATAATTGGTTCCAGGGGTACTCGGGCAGCAGTAGACAGGTCAGTGGAGGCGTAGTGGAAGGAGGCACCGCAGACAGGCTTCGAAGGCCTAACATAATAACATTGGGCTGTAGGCACTTTATAATTGGTTCCAGGGGTACACGGGCAGCAGTAGACAGGTCAGTGGAGGCGTAGTGGAAGGAGAGACCGCAGACAGGCTTAGAAGGCCTAACATAATAAAATTGGGCTGTAGGCACTTTATAATTGGTTCCAGGGGTACACGGGCAGCAGTAGACAGGTCAGTGGAGGCATAGTGGAAGGAGGGACCGCAGACAGGCTTCGAAGGCCTAACATAATAAAATTGGGCTGTAGGCACTTTATAATTGGTTCCAGGGGTACACGTGCAGCAGTGGTCTGGTCAGTGGAGGCCTAGTGGAAGGAGGGACCGCAGACAGGCTTCCAAGGCCTAACATAATAACATTGGGCTGTAGGCACTTTATAATTGGTTCCAGGGGTACACGGGCAGCAGTGGTCTGGTCAGTGGAGGCCTAGTGGAAGGAGGGACCGCAGACAGGCTTCGAATGCCTAACATAATAAAATTGGGCTGTTGGCACTTTATAATTGGTTCCAGGGGTACACGGGCAGCAGTAGACAGGTCACTGGAGGCGTAGTGGAAGGAGGGTCCGCAGACAGGATTGGAAGGCCTTACATAATAAAATTGGGCTGTAGGCACTTTATAATTGGTTCCAGGGGTACAGGGGCAGCAGTAGACAGGTCACTGGAGGCGTAGTGGAAGGAGGGACCGCAGACAGGCTTCGAAGGCCTAACATAATAACATTGGGCTGTAGGCACTTTATAATTGGTTCCAGGGGTACACGGGCAGCAGTAGACAGGTCAGTGGAGGTGTAGTGGAAGGAGGCACCGCAGACAGGCTTCGAAGGCCTAACATAATAACATTGGGCTGTAGGCACTTTATAATTGGTTCCAGGGGTACACGGGCAGCAGTAGACAGGTCAGTGGAGGCGTAGTGGAAGGAGGGACCGCAGACAGGCTTAGAAGGCCTAACATAATAACATTGGGCTGTAGGCACTTTATAATTGGTTCCAGGGGTACACGGGCAGTAGTAGACAGGTCCGTGGAGGCGTAGTGGAAGGAGGGACCGCAGACAGGCTTCGAAGGCCTAACATAATAAAATTGGGCTGTAGGCACTTTATAATTGGTTCCAGGGGTACACGTGCAGCAGTGGTCTGGTCAGTGGAGGCCTAGTGGAAGGAGGGACCGCAGACAGGTTTCGAAGGCCTAACATAATAACATTGGGCTGTAGGCACTTTATAATTGGTTCCAGGGGTACACGGGCAGCAGTGGTCTGGTCAGTGGAGGCCTAGTGGAAGGAGGGACCGCAGACAGTCTTCGAAGGCCTAACATAATAAAATTGGGCTGTAGGCACTTTATAATTGGTTCCAGGGGTACACGGGCAGCAGTAGACAGGTCACTGGAGGCGTAGTGGAAGGAGGGACCGCAGACAGGATTCGAAGGCCTAACAAAATAAAATTGGGCTGTAGGCACTTTATAATTGGTTCCAGGGGTACACAGGCAGCAGTAGACAGGTCACTGGAGGCGTAGTGGAAGGAGGGACCGCAGACAGGCTTCGAAGGCCTAACATAATAAAATTGGGCTGTAGGCACTTTATAATTGGTTCCAGGCGTACACGTGCAGCAGTGGTCTGGTCAGTGGAGGCCTAGTGGAAGGAGGGACCGCAGACAGGCTTCAAAGGCCTAACATAATAACATTGGGCTGTAGGCACTTTATAATTGGTTTCAGGGGTACACGGGCAGCAGTAGACAGGTCACTGGAGGCGTAGTGGAAGGAGGGTCCGCAGACAGGATTCGAAGGCCTAACATAATAAAATTGGGCTGTAGGCACTTTATAATTGGTTCCAGGAGTACAGGGGCAGCAGTAGACAGGTCAATGGAGGCGTAGTGGAAGGAGGGACCGCAGACAGGCTTCGAAGGCCTAACATAATAAAATTGGGCTGTAGGCACTTTATAATTGGTTCCAGGGGTACTCGGGCAGCAGTAGACAGGTCAGAGGAGGCGTAGTGGAAGTAGGCACCACAGACAGGCTTCGAAGGCCTAACATAATAACATTGGGCTGTAGGCACTTTATAATTGGTTCCAGGGGTACACGGGCAGCAGTAGACAGGTCAGTGGAGGCGTAGTGGAAGGAGGGACCGCAGACAGGCTTAGAAGGCCTAACATAATAAAATTGGGCTGTAGGCACTTTATAATTGTTCCAGGGGTACACGGGCAGCAGTAGACAGGTCAGTGGAGGCGTAGTGGAAGGAGGGACCGCAGACAGGCTTCGAAGGCCTAACATAATAACATTGGGCTGTAGGCACTTTATAATTGGTTCCAGGGGTACACAGGCAGCAGTAGACAGGTCAGTGGAGGCATAGTGGAAGGAGGGACCGCAGACAGGCTTCGAAGGCCTAACATAATAAAATTGGGCTGTAGGCACTTTATAATTGGTTCCAGGGGTACACGTGCAGCAGTGGTCTGGTCAGTGGAGGCCTAGTGGAAGGAGGGACTGCAGACAGGCTTCCAAGGCCTAACATAATAACATTGGGCTGTAGGCACTTTATAATTGGTTCCAGGGGTACACGGGCAGCAGTGGTCTGGTCAGTGGAGGCCTAGTGGAAGCAGGGACCGCAGACAGTCTTCGAAGGCCTAACATAATAAAATTGGGCTGTAGGCACTTTATAATTGGTTCCAGGGGTACACGGGCAGCAGTAGACAGGTCACTGGAGGCGTAGTGGAAGGAGGGACCGCAGACAGGATTCGAAGGCCTAACAAAATAAAATTGGGCTGTAGGCACTTTATAATTGGTTCCAGGGGTACACAGGCAGCAGTAGACAGTTCACTGGAGGCGTAGTGGAAGGAGGGACCGCAGACAGGCTTCGAAGGCCTAACATAATAAAATTGGGCTGTAGGCACTTTATAATTGGTTCCAGGCGTACACGTGCAGCAGTGGTCTGGTCAGTGGAGGCCTAGTGGAAGGAGGGACCGCAGACAGGCTTCAAAGGCCTAACATAATAACATTGGGCTGTAGGCACTTTATAATTGGTTTCAGGGGTACACGGGCAGCAGTAGACAGGTCACTGGAGGCGTAGTGGAAGGAGGGTCCGCAGACAGGATTCGAAGGCCTAACATAATAAAATTGGGCTGTAGGCACTTTATAATTGGTTCCAGGAGTACAGGGGCAGCAGTAGACAGGTCAATGGAGGCGTAGTGGAAGGAGGGACCGCAGACAGGCTTCGAAGGCCTAACATAATAACATTGGGCTGTAGGCACTTTATAATTGGCTCCAGGGGTACTCGGGCAGCAGTAGACAGGTCAGTGGAGGCGTAGTGGAAGGAGGCACCGCAGACAGGCTTCGATGGCCTAACATAATAACATTGGGCTGTAGGCACTTTATAATTGGTTCCAGGGGTACACGGGCAGCAGTAGACAGGTCAGTGGAGGCGTAGTGGAAGGAGGGACCGCAGACAGGCTTAGAAGGCCTAACATAATAAAATTGGGCTGTAGGCACTTTATAATTGGTTCCAGGGGTACACGGGCAGCAGTAGACAGGTCACTGGAGGCGTAGTGGAAGGAGGGACCGCAGACAGGCTTCGAAGGCCTAACATAATAACATTGGGCTGTAGGCACTTTATAATTGGTTCCAGGGGTACACAGGCAGCAGTAGACAGGTCAGTGGAGGCATAGTGGAAGGAGGGACCGCAGACAGGCTTCGAAGGCCTAACATAATAAAATTGGGCTGTAGGCACTTTATAATTGGTTCCAGGGGTACACGTGCAGCAGTGGTCTGGTCAGTGGAGGCCTAGTGGAAGGAGGGACCGCAGACAGGCTTCCAAGGCCTAACATAATAACATTGGGCTGTAGGCACTTTATAATTGGTTCCAGGGGTACACGGGCAGCAGTGGTCTGGTCAGTGGAGGCCTAGTGGAAGGAGGGACCGCACACAGTCTTCGAAGGCCTAACATAATAAAATTGGGCTGTAGGCACTTTATAATTGGTTCCAGGGGTACACGGGCAGCAGTAGACAGGTCACTGGAGGCGTAGTGGAAGGAGGGACCGCAGACAGGATTCGAAGGCCTAACATAATAATATTGGGCTGTAGGCACTTTATAATTGGTTCCAGGGGTACACGGGCAGCAGTAGACAGGTCACTGGAGGCGTAGTGGAAGGAGGGACCGCAGACAGGCTTCGAAGGCCTAACATAATAAAATTGGGCTGTAGGCACTTTATAATTGGTTCAAGGGGTACACGTGCAGCAGTGGTCTGGTCAGTGGAGGCCTAGTGGAAGGAGGGACCGCAGACAGGCTTCGAAAGCCTAACATAATAACATTGGGCTGTAGGCACTTTATAATTGGTTCCAGGAGTACACGGGCAGCAGTGGTCTGGTCAGTGGAGGCCTAGTGGAAGGAGGGACCGCAGACAGTCTTCGAAGGCCTAACATAATAACATTGGGCTGTAGGCACTTTATAATTGGTTCCAGGGGTACACGGGCAGCAGTAGACAGGTCACTGGAGGCGTAGTGGAAGGAGGGACCGCAGACAGGATTCGAAGGCCTAACATAATAAAATTGGGCTGTAGGCACTTTATAATTGGTTCCAGGGGTACACGGGCAGCAGTAGACAGGTCACTGGAGGCGTAGTGGAAGGAGGGACCGCAGACAGGCTTCGAAGGCCTAACATAATAAAATTGGGCTGTAGGCACTTTGAATTCTCTTGCAGGGGTACACAGGCAGCATTGGTGTTGTCACCAGAGGCCGATTGTAATGAGTGTCTGCCAGTTAGTAGTCCAAAACAATACATACATGTTAATGTCTCGCATTACAACAAAACGATAACACAAAAGGGTGCAATCATTAGGTACAGGGGTGGGCTCCTCTGCGTAGTTTCAGACCTAGTAATTTGGCACAAAGTATTTACTTGGGTAAATATAGGACACTGCCCCTGACTATGTTATGTACCATCATACATGTCAACACAATGGTATTGTCAGTGGCAGGAATTTATGGATGTCTGCGCATAGACTAAACATTGGTGGAACTGTGAGAGATAATTGTGCAAGTGGTAGAGCAATGTTTGAGCTGGGGGTGGGGGAAATCTCTTGTGGCCGGCGGTACAGGCCCAGGGCCCCTCATGTTACAACAGTGTGTCTGACGTTGGGTGCGCACCACCACCGCCAGAGACACTTTATTGTACTATGAGGGACCCAGTGGCAGTGCCGTCGACCAAAAGCGGGCACAACCACCTCTTCAGACAAACAGCACTCTCACGGGTGCTTGCGCCAAGTGGCGATACCACGGCCCCGTGTGGGGAGTTTGGCCATTTAGGGAGGTGTAAACATGTCGTATGCTGGACAATCAGCTGCTGCAAATTACGAGATTGGTAAAGTCATTCAGCGTAGTCCACAGGCAATACCTTTTCATAGGAAAGCTAGGTGTCGGCCAGGCTAGGTGGGGCAAAAGAATTCGAAATCCAGTTGTGGTTCTTTTAATGAAGGTTAGATCATCAACATTTTGGGTAGGAAGACGAGTCCTTTTTCGGTTAATATTGAACCTGCAGCACTGAATACTCTTTCTGATAGGACACTAGCTGCCGGGCAAGCAAGCTCCTGCAATGCATATTCTGCCAATTCTGGCCACGTGTCTAATTTGGATGCCCAGTAATCAAATGGGAATGACGGTTGAGGTAGAACATCGATAAGGGATGAAAAATAGTTAGTAACCATACTGGACAAATGTTGTCTCCTGTCACTTTGAATTGATGCAGCAGTACCTGTCCTGTCTGCGGTCATAGCAAAATCACTCCACAACCTGGTCAGAAAACCCCTCTGTCCAACGCCACTTCTGATTTCTGCACCTCTAACACTTCTGGTCTGCTGCCCCCTGCAGCTCGTGTGAGAACGATCACGGGCGCTGTGTGCTGGGAATGTCTGAAGCAAACGGTCAACAAGAGTTGATTGTTTGGTTGCTAATATTAGCTCCAAGTTCTCATGTGGCATAATATTTTGCAATTTGCCTTTATAGCGAGGATCAAGGAGGCAGGCCAACCAGTAATCGTCATCGTTCATCATTTTCGTAATGCGTGTGTCCCTTTTGAGGATACGTAAGGCATAATCCGCCATGTGTGCCAAAGTTCCAGTTGTCAAATCTGTGGTTGTGCTTGGTTGAGGGGCAGTTTCAGGCAAATCTACGTCACTTGTGTCCCTCAAAAAACCAGAACCCGGCCTTGACACGCCACCAATTTCCAGTGGCCCCGGAGAAGCTTCCTCATTAACAAAATACTCATCCCCATCATCCTCCTCGTCCTCCTCCTCCTGTTTGCCTGCTACCTCGTCCTGTACACTGCCCTGACCAGACAATGGCTGACTGTCATCAAGGCTTTCCTCTTCCTCGGCTGCAGATGTCTGCTCCTTTATGTGCGTCAAACTTTGCATCAGCAGACACATTAGGGGGATGCTCATGCTTATTATGGCGTTGTCTGCACTAACCAGCCGTGTGCATTCCTCAAAACACTGAAGGACTTGACACATGTCTTGTATCTTCGACCACTGCACACCTGACAACTCCATGTCTGCCATCCTACTGCCTGCCCGTGTATGTGTATCCTCCCACAAAAACATAACAGCCCGCCTCTGTTCGCACAGTCTCTGAAGCATGTGCAGTATTGATTTCCACCTTGTTGCAACGTCTATGATTAGGTGATGCTGGGGAAGGTTCAAAGACCGCTGATAGGTCTGCATACGGCTGGAGTGTACGGGCGAACGGCGGATATGTGAGCAAAGTCCGCGCGATTGGGGAGCAGGCCGGATAACCCCGGATAACTTTTCAGGAAGCACTGCACCACCAGGTTTAAGGTGTGAGCCAGGCAAGGAATGTGTTTCAGTTGGGAAAGTGAGATGACAGCCATGAAATTCCTTCCGTTATCACTCACTACCTTGCCTGCCTCAAGATCTACTGTGCCCAGCCACGACTGCGTTTCTGTCTGCAAGAACTCGGACAGAACTTCCGCGTTGTGTCTGTTGTCGCCCAAACACTTCATAGCCAATACAGCCTGCTGACGCTTGCCAGTAGCTGGCCCATAATGGGACAACTGGTGTGCAACAGTGGCAGCTGCGGATGGAGTGGTTTGCCGACTGCAGTCTGTGGACGAGCTCTTGCTTCTGCAGAAGGACGAGGAGGACGAGGAGGAGGAGGAGGAGGGGGTGCAAACACCTACAGCCAACTGTTTCCTAGACCGTGGGTTAGGCAGAACTGTCCCGAAATTGCTGTCCCCTGTGGACCCTGCATCCACCACATTCACCCAGTGTGCCGTGATGGACACGTAACATCCCTGGCCATGCCTACTGGTCCATGCATCTGTTGTCAGGTGCACCTTTGTACTCGCAGATTGCCTGAGTGCATGGACGATGCACTCTTTAACATACTGGTGGAGGGCTGGTATAGCTTTTCTCAAAAAGAAGTGTCGACTGGGTATCTCGTAGCGTGGTTCAGCGTAGTCCATCAGGGCTTTGAAGGCTTTGCTTTCAACTAACCGGTAGGGCATCATCTCTAACGAGATTAGTCTAGCTATGTGGGCGTTCAAACCCTGTGTACGCGGATGCGAGGATAAGTATTTCCTTTTTCTAACCAGAGTCTCATGTAGGGTGAGCTGGACCGGAGAGCTGGAGATCGTGGAACTAGCGGGTGTGCCGGTGGACATGGCAGAATGAGAGACGGTTGGAGACGGTATTGTTTCCGCCGGTGCCCTACATGCAGTGTTTCCTACTACGAAACTGGTGATTCCCTGACCCTGACTGCTTTGGCCTGGCAAGGAAACCTGCTCAGATACTGCAGGTGGTGCGGAAAATGGTGGCCTTACAGTGACGGCAGGGATGTAGCGTTGCTGACTAGCTTCATTGGCCGAGGGTGCTACAACCTTAAGGGACGTTTGGTTGTTAGTCCAGGCTTGCAAGTGCATGGTGGTTAAATGTCTATGCATGCAACTTGTATTGAGACTTTTCAGATTCTGACCTCTGCTTAAGGTAGTTGAACACTTTTGACAGATGACTTTGCGCTGATCAATTGGATGTTGTTTAAAAAAATGCCAGACTGCACCCTTTCGAGCCTCAGATCCCTTTTCAGGCATTGCAGACTGAGCTTTAACCGGATGGCCACGCTGTCCTCTAACAGGTTTTGGCTTTGCCACGCGTTTTGGCCCATCTTCGGGCCCGGCAGATGGAACCTGTTGCGATGTTGATGCCTGCTGCGGCCCCTCCTCCTCCGCTTCAGAACTACTGCCGCCTGCACCCTGTTCCCCCAATGGCTGCCAATCAGGGTCAACAACTGGGTCATCTATAACCTCCTCTTCTAGCTCGTGCGCAACTTCATCTGTGTCACCGTGTATGTCGGTGGTAGAGCGTTCGTGACGGGGCAACATAGTCTCATCAGGGTCTGTTTCTGGATCAGTACCCTGCGAGGGCAATGTTGTTGTCTGAGTCAAAGGACCAGCATAGTAGTCTGGCTGTGGCTGTGCATCAGTGCACTCCATGTCAGATTCAACTTGTAATCGGCATGGCCTGTTAACTGTTTCACTTTCTAAGCCAGGGACGGTATGTGTAAAGAGCTCCATGGAGTAACCCGTTGTGTCGCCTGCTGCATCCTTCTCTGTTGTTGTTTTTGCTAAAGAGGACAAGGAAGCGACTTGTCCCTGACCGTGAACATCCACTAACGAAGCGCTGCTTTTACATTTACCAGTTTCAAAAGAGGAGGAAAAAGAGCTAGGGGCTGAGTCAGCAAGATAAGCCAAAACTTGCTCTTGCTGCTCCAGCTTTAAAAGCGGTTTGCCTACTCCCAGAAATGGGAGCGTTCGAGGCCTTCTGTAGCCAGACGACGAACCTGGCTCCACAGCTCCAGACTTAGGTGCAATATTTTTTTTCCCACGACCACCTTATGCTCCACTACCACTACCATCATTACCAGCTGACAATGAACGCCCACGGCCACGACCTCTTCCACCAGACTTCCTCATTGTTATAAAAACTTAACCAAAGTAACGGTATTTGTTGCTGTCAAACAACTTACAGGGTGAGCTATAACTTCAGTATGATTTAGATATCCCTTTACAGGTGGGTGAGACCGCAAGGAAAATCAGGCACAATGTTACACAGTCTGTTTTCGGTGGCACCAAATGAGAGAGATGCCACACACGCAGGACTGTCACTCAAGCACAAATGTCAATATTGATCTCCCACTTTTTTTATATTTTTTCAGGGAGAATATAGAAACCAAATTAAAAAAAATGATTTTTTCAGGGAGAATTTAGAAACCAAATAAAAAAAAAATAAATTGGCTTTCTATGGCCCACTATTTGAGAGAGAGAGATGGCACACCCAGGAGTCAGGAGTGGCACACAAGCAGAAAGGCCAATATTAATCTCCCACTGATTTTTTTTTATTTTTTCAGGGAGAATTTAGAAACCAAATAAAAAAAAATATATAGGCTTTCTATGGCCCACTATTTGAGAGACAGAGATGGCACACCCAGGAGTCAGGAATGGCACACAAGCAGAAAGGCCAATATTATTCTCCCACTGATTTTTTTTATTTTTTCAGGGAGAATTTAGAAGCCAAATACAAAAAAAATAAATAGGCTTTTTATGGCCCACTATTTGAGAGAGAGAGATGGCACACCCAGGAGTCAGGAGTGGCACACAAGCAGAAAGGCCAATATTAATCTCCCACTGACTTTTTTTTATTTTTTCAGGGAGAATTTAGAAACCAAATAAAAAAAAATAAATAGGCTTTCTATGGCCCACTATTTGAGAGACAGAGATGGCACACCCAGGAGTCAAGACTGGCACACAAGCAGAAAGGCCAATATTAATCTCCCACTGATTTTTTTTTATTTTTACAGGGAGAGTTTAGAGACCAAATTAAAAAAAATGATTTTTTCAGGGAGAATTTAGAAACAAAATAAAAAAAATGATTTTTTTCAGGGAGAATTTAGAAACCAAATAAAAAAAAATATATAGGCTTTCTATGGCCCACTATTTGAGAGAGAGAGATGGCACACCCAGGAGTCAGGAATGGCACACAAGCAGAAAGGCCAATATTATTCTCCCACTGATTTGTTTTTATTTTTTCAGGGAGAATTTAGAAACCAAATAAAAAAAAATAAATAGGCTTTCTATGGCCCACTATGTGAGAGAGAGATGGCACACTCAGGACTGGCACACAAGCCCAAAGGCCAATAATAATCTCCCACTGTTTGTTTTTTATCAGGGAGAATTTATAAACCCCCCCCCAAAAAAAAACAGAAAAATAAAAAGGCTTTCTATGGCCCACTATGTGAGAGAGATGGCACACACAGGGATGGCACTCTAGCAGAAATGCCAATCTTAATCTCCCACAACTTATTTTTTTAGGGAGAATTAAAACAAAAAAAACACAAAAAAAAACAGGGACTGTCCTACAATTACTATCTCCCTGCAGTAATCTCAGCCAGGTATGGCAGGCAGCAATAAGGAATGGACTGATGCACAAATTAAATAAAAAGTGTGGACAAACAAACAAGATAGCTGTGCAGAAAGGAAGGAACAACAGGATTTGTGCTTTGAAAAAAGCAGTTGGTTTACACAGCGGCGTACACACAGCAATGCAGCTATCAGGGAGCCTTCTAGGGCAGCCCAATGAGCTACAGCGCTGAGGAAAAAAAAATGTAGCTTCCACAGTCCCTGCAAACAAATGGTGGTGTTGGACAGTGGAAATCGCTACAACACAAGCGGTTTGGTGGTTAATGGACTCTGCCTAACGCTATCCCTGCTTCTGACGAAGCGGCAGCAACCTCTCCCTAGGCTCAGATCAGCAGCAGTAAGATGGCGGTCGGCGGGAATGCCCCTTTATAGCCCCTGTGACGCCGCAGACAGCAAGCCAATCACTGCAATGCCCTTCTCTAAGATGGTGGGGACCAGGACCTATGTCATCACGCTGCCCACACTCTGCGTCCACCTTCATTGGCTGAGAAATGGCGCTTTTCACGTCATTGAAATGCGACTTTGGCGCGAAAGTCGCGTACCGCATGGCCGACCCCACACAGGGGTTGGGTCGGGTTTCATGAAACCCGACTTTGCCAAAAGTCGGCGACTTTTGAAAATGAACGATCCATTTCGCTCAACCCTAGCGAAGGGGTCTGTTCCGCAGGACTGGCGCATAGCAAATGTGGTGCCAATATTCAAAAAGGGCTCTAAAAGTGAACCTGGAAATTATAGGCCAGTAAGTCTAACCTCTATTGTTGGTAAAATATTTGAAGGGTTTCTGAAGGATGTTATTCTGGATTATCTCAATGAGAATAACTGTTTAACTCCATATCAGCATGGGTTTATGAGAAATCGCTCCTGTCAAACCAATCTAATCAGTTTTTATGAAGAGGTAAGCTATAGGCTGGACCACGGTGAGTCATTGGATGTGGTATATCTCGATTTTTCCAAAGCATTTGATACCGTGCCGCACAAGAGGTTGGTACACAAAATGGTCTGGGGGAAAATGTGTGTAAATTGGTTAGTAACTGGCTTAGTGATAGAAAGCAGAGGGTGGTTATAAATGGTATAGTCTCTAACTGGGTCGCTGTGACCAGTGGGGTACCACAGGGGTCGGTATTGAGACCTGTTCTCTTCAACATATTCATTAATAATCTGGTAGAAGGTTTACACAGTAAAATATAGATATTTGCAGATGATACAAAACTATGTAAAGCAGTTAATACAAGAGAAGATAGTATTCTGCTACAGATGGATCTGGATAAGTTGGAAACTTGGGCTGAAAGGTGGCAGATGAGGTTTAACAATGATAAATGTAAGGTTATACACATGGGAAGAAGGAATCAATATCACCATTACACACTGAACGGGAAACCACTGGGTAAATCTGACAGGGAGAAGGACTGGGGGATCCTAGTTAATGATAAACTTACCTGGAGCAGCCAGTGCCAGACAGCAGCTGCCAAGGCAAACAGGATCATGGGGTGCATTAAGAGAGGTCTGGATACACATGATGAGAGCATTATACTGCCTCTGTACAAATCCCTAGTTAGACCGCACATGGAGTACTATGTCAAGGTTTGGGCACCGGTGCTCAGAAAGGATATAATGGAACTAGAGAGAGTACAAAGGAGGGCAACAAAATTAATAAAGGGGATGGGAGAACTACAATACCCAGATAGATTAGCGAAAATAGGATTATTTAGTCTAGAAAAAAGACGACTGAGGGGTGATCTAATAACCATGTATAAGTATATAAGGGGACAATACAAATATCTCGCTGATGATCTGTTTATACCAAGGAAGGTGAAGGGCACAAGGGGGCATTCTTTGTGTCTGGAGGATAGAAGGTTTTTCCACCATTATAGAAGAGGATTCTTTACTGTTAGGGCGGTGAGAATCTGGAATTGCTTGCTTGAGGAGGTGGTGATGGCGAACTCAGTCGAGGGGTTCAAGAGAGGCCTGGATGTCTTCCTGGAGCAGAACAATATTGTATCATACAATTATTAGGTTCTGTGGAAGGACGTAGATCTGGGGATTTATTATGATGGACTATAGGCTGAACTGGATGGACAAATGTCTTTTTTCGGCCTTACGAACTATGTTACTATGTTACTATGATTGAGCTACCTAGCGCCAGATTGTGCCATCCAGCGCTAGACACGAATTACTGAGTCAAATAGCAGCCACCGACAGTGCGGCGCCGAGCGCAACCAGTGTGCTCTCCTAGCCCTGGTTAGGATGGTTAGTGGCATCCGCCAGAGTGGAGCTGTACGCACTCTGTGCTGTAAATCTTTACTTAGACCTGACAACCGGTCAGTGTAGGGTCGGAACTCCCGCTTTCACTCAGCATCTGACTCAGGGCATCCTCAGGCGTGGGCTCAAAAGCCACAGAGGGTCAAAGCGAGTCAATCACCAGCATAGAGGGGGTGAATCATAGGGATCCCACCAGCATCCACCAGCTGCACCCTGTGACTGTGACTATAATGATTAATTGGGGTGGGGGACAGGGGACAGCAAATGATGAATTAAAGGTGGGGTGGGGACAGCAAATAATGATGAATTGAGGATGAGGGACAGCAAATGATAATAAATTGAGGGTGGGGAGAGCAAATGATGATGTATTGAGTGTGGAGGAGACCATATGATGAAGAATTGAGAGTTTGGGTGAGCAGTTAATAATGAATAGATGGTTGGGGGTGGGAGAGAGAGAGGAGATAATATAGTGAATTGGGGCAGAGGGGGCATGTGAATATAATGAATCAATAGCCTACAGAATGGGGGGCGTTGATGATGCAGGAGTGTGACTGGTATTGAATTAAGGAAATGAGTACAGTAATTAATTTATATATTTATTGAGTAGAGAAAAGTGGCTATTTATAATTAATTGAGGCACAGTGGTGGATTACAAATTATATTTGGAATGATGGGTTGCATAATAACTAATTATATATTTATGGTGGGTCTTTGCCTGTATTCAGCTACATAGTGTAGAAGTTGGGGAAAAAGCAGAGAATGTGCTCTGAAAGTGGTGCTCTAGATAACTGTGTGTCATTTTCTGCAGACACGAGTCCTGGGTGGAAGAAGTGATGGTGTCACATGTAAGTCAGTGTGTTACATGTACACTGACACTATACACTGTAAACTGTATGCTATGTCCAGAGCTCTTGTGTATAATGGCACTCATGGTAATATTAGTGTTGTGTTTTTTTATTAATGATCAGTATTGTAGTATTCGGTCACTACATGGTGGAAATATGTGATCTGGTTGTGGTGGTATTTGTTCCTTCTATGTGGTATTATTCGGTCACTTTGTGGTGGTAATATGTGGTCTGGTCATAATGTGGCGACATTTGTTCCTTGCATGTGGTCTTATTTGGTTACTATGTGGTGATAATATGTGGTCTGGTCATGGTGTGGCAGCATTTGTTCCTTGAATGTGGTATTATTCGGTTACTATGTGGTGGTAAGATGTAATCTTGCCATGGTGTGATGGTATTTGTTAATTGTATGTGGTATTATTCAGTCATGATGTGGTGTCAATATGTCGTCTGGTCATATTGAGACAAAATTTGTTTTTTGAATGTGGTATTATTGATTGTTTTAAAAAATATATGTGACTCATTCCCTTAAAAGAAAAATAAAGAGAGTATTGAATATTTTAAGAAATATTTTATAGGTTACAGTAGAGTAGGGCCCGGCCAAAACAGTCTACCTTGTTGTAGTAGCTGCTTAAAAAATCTTTTGGCCAAAACAAAAGCTGATGGCTATGTGATATGGTGCTTGATGGGAACTGTTATTGTGTGATTGGTGAGGAAGTGGTGCAGAAGGGAGTTTTTCCAAGAGTGGGTGTTGGGACTGGGGAAGGTTCGAGGGCAGGAGGCGAAGCCGGGGTGGAGCCTGGGCGGAGTCTCAAAGGGGCCCAAAAATATTGACGGCATGGTGTCCTGAAATTCCTGGTGGCAGCGATACTGCAGTGACTAATTAATCTGCGGGTACTTACTAAACAAATAGCTTTTTCAGATAGAAATAGAAAGTAAATTGTGCAGAATCTAATGGTATTTCTGTTTCAATGTTCTCTTTGTGCTTGTGTGTTTGTAATCTTTGCAGTTGGTCTAATTAGAGGAGTTTCACTGTAAAAAGATGTGATTTAAAGCTTTACCTCTAATTATACATCTCAGATATATTTTACATACATTATACCATGATCAATATGACAGATGTAGCAGGTTTATTTTTGGAGTGTATTTTGGAGGGCTTTCTTTTTAAAGTCAATAGCGGTGATTTTAACATTTCTTTAAATACATGCAAAAAGAGGCAATTATTGTAATGTGAGTAATACATTTGATAAGTAACATATATTTTTTCTTCACTACTTACTGTGCCTCATGCAGGTTTTTCAATTCTACTGAGAGAAAAGCTTTCAAAATTCAGCATAATCATCTCTGAAAATATTCTTTTCCCTAGTACTTATTGGTAAATATAATGCATTCTGCTATTTCCCCTGACTGCCCTTGCACTGGATTTGAATTGATAACAGAGAACCTGAGTGTATATATTTGCACATCTGGCCAGAGATTATGTATAGAAGCCGAATGTTTGAATATCATCATATTATCCTGATTTTACATTAAGTCTTACACAAACAATGTTTGATTCTTCCAGAAGAGAGTGTTACTTCATACAATATGCAGTGGAAATAAATGTTTGGAAATTAAATACTGTAAACGCTGTTAATCAGTCATACATGTAAATTTCGTATTAATTAAGCATTTAAGTCTGATTTAGAAATATTACATATGCAATTGCTGCATTTATTTCCATCATCTTAAGAATATCAGAAAATAAATGTGAATTTATTTATTTTTCTCACTTATGTAGCACCATTAATTTCCACAGCACTTTACAGACATTATCACCACTAGGGTTGAGCGACTTTTACTTTCTTAGGGTCGAGACGGGTTTCGCGAAACCCGACTATCTCAAAAGTCGAGTCGAGTGAAATCGGCCGATTATTGACCGAAACACGAAACCCAATGCAAAGTCAATGGGAAATCTCTCTCTCTCTCCTCCGTCCCTGAACAGAAAAGCTGGTGTTACACATTGCAAATCGCTACAGCGCACAAGCGACAAGATGGCGATAGGCATCCATGCCCCTAAGACCTATGTCATCACTCTGCCCACGCTCCTTTATTGGCTGAAAAAATGGTGCCAAATGCGTCATACGAAACGCGACTTTGGCGCGAAGATCGCCGATCGCATAGCCGATCCCACACTAGGATGGGGTCGGGTTTCATGAAACTCGACTTTGCCAAAAGTCGGCGACTTTTGAATTTGTCCGATCCGTTTCGCTCAAGCCTAATCACCACTGTCCTCATTGGGGCACGTAATCTACATTCCCTGTCAGTATGTCTTTGGAGATTAGGATACAATCAGAGTACATGCAAAGGGGAGAACATGCAAACCCCTGGCAGATGTTGTCCTTGGTAGGATTTGAATCCTGGACCATAGCTCTGCAAGGCTGCAGTGCTGATCCACAATTGTGAACGTTATCTGGCATAAATTATTGGGAAAATAAAAACTGATGTAATAGATATATGTAATAGAGAATGTATGACAGTGACATTGTGAGAAAGCACTGGAGCAATGTATCAGTTGCAACAATTGCCTAATCTAAGATTCTTATTCAGTAGCGTCAATTCATATATTCTACCAGTCTTGCAAATCAAATAAGATTACACTATTTTCTCACATTATCTCAGAAGTTTGGACTGTACCAGAAAAAAATATGCTACATTTCAAGAGACTTTGGTTGCGATAATTGAATTGCATGTGGTTAGATCAAGTTTATTCAGTGCCCCTCGCAAAAAAACAGGTTTATTAACAAAACTGACAAATCTTCTGTTATTTCCAATAAACTCAAACAAGAACAATTTAAATAGCTCAACACAAGTGGTTGTTCCAAATTCAACACAAAATGCCACTTTTAATGACCACTGCAGTTTCAGTATTATACCCCCCCAAATAAAATCTCATAAGAGGACATACAGTATTTACAAACTAGGTGTTGTTTCAAGCTGAGATGATGCAATTTATAAAGGGATTGTCATGGGCAGCCGAGCCAGACTATCGGCCACCAGGACAAGCAGGCGAGAAGAGGTCAGTAAAGCTATGTCAAAAATCGTGAAAACCAGAAACATAGGCAAAATCATCAGACAAAATGGTAGTCAGAGATCAAGCTAGGTCATAACATGAGATACACTAGTTCAGCAGAAGATATCACAAAACCATTAGAAAAGCTATGATGACTGATGACAGATAACTTAATTTCTCCATTTTCTCTATTGTCTGTGTCCATGTGCTTCGGACCGCACTTGGAAAACAACTGAGTGCAGTTAAATATTTCACACGCACACATAAACTTGTATGGGTGCACATGGTACAATTATTGAACATTCTTGAGAAAGCTGCGATTGTTTTCTCATGGCAAATCGGCATGAGTAAAAAATCAGTAGCCGGCACTGCCCCATTGAATAACATTGGGTCAAGTGCTCTCCTATAAAACATCGGCTCTAGAGTGGTCTTCAAAGTTACCTGACTTTAACCTCATAGAAAATCTGATTTGAAAGAGGCAGATACAGCTCACAAAACTGATAGTATTACTGATCTCGAGGTTAGTGTCCATGATGAATGAGCTAAGATTCCTCATGAACACTGCCAAAAGCTGTCAATGAATCACTTTTCAGCAGGATATAACAGCCAATTGATGCTCTTTTATGTCAGTAGAGGTACTTTTCATGAAGTAATAGAGTAATTTTGAGGCTACAGTAGTCATTTTGTGTTGATTTTTCAGAAACCACTTGTTACATTTGTTGTGTTGAGCCATGTAAATTGTGCATGCTTAAAGAGAATCTGTGACCTCCTGGGACATACATAACCGATTAATATTGGTACTGTATATAGGTGATAGAAATGTTAAATTAGTCCTACCTTTATGCCTCATATTTGCAGTCTTGTTTTTGAATTGTATTTTTATTTCTGTATGCCAATGATTTCTTCCAAGCTCCGAGGCGTGCAGTGTCTAGAAGAAATCTCTGCCGCCGGTCTTCACTATCATATCACCCCTTTCCCTCCAGTGTCACAGTTCCCTGTGAAGCATAATTGTGGCCCCAGAATCCCACACCTGCACCCTGCAATAGTGGGTTTATATAGTACCTATTCCACTTTTCTATGAGCATTGGCTTCAGCGTTCTTCTGCGCAGAGGCCGGCGAGTCATTGCGTCTTCCGTTAGAGTGATCTCGGTCATGCCCGACAATAAGCTGCTCTCCCTAACATACTTGGGTAACAGGAGCATCAGGAACTGTATGGTCCGTAACTATGCAGGGAGGAAGTAAGTGGGGAGAGCATCTGATTGCCATGCACACCTGCACAGAAGAACACTAAAGCCAATGCTCATAGAAGGTTGGAATGAGTACTGTATAATCATGCTATTGCAGGGGACAGGTGGATTCCAGGGCCACCATTACATGTCACAGGGCACTGTGCCATTAATGGCAGGGGGTGGTATGATAATGAAGACAGGAGGCAACGATTTCTTCCAGGCACCACCAGCACCCCTACAGCCTGGAATAAATCATTAGAATACAGAAGTAAAATATGATTTCTCCACAGCAAGATCACAAATAAGTTCTCTCCTGGTACTTACCTGCACACAACCTCCGATCCTCACAAGATCTCCTTCTCTACTCCCCTCTCATCTCCTTTTCCCACAATCGCATACAAGATTTCTCCCACGTATCACCCCTACTCTGGAACTCTCTACTACAACATATCAGACTCTCATCTACTGTGGTAACCTTCAAAAGGAATCTAAAGACCTACCTCTCCTGACAAGCCTACAACCTGCAGTAACCACCGATCCACCAAACCACAACTCGACCAGCTCTACCATCACCTACAGTATCCTCACCCATCCCTTGTAGACTGATCGCTCATGGGCAGGGTCCTCTCTTCTCCTCTACCAGTCGTGACTTTTATTGTGTAAGATTACTGTACTTGTTTATTATTATGTGTACTCTTTTTTCACATGTAAAGCGCCATGGAATAAATGGCATGATAATAATAAATAAGGTTAAGAAGCACAATTTGCAATGGGGGGTGGAATAATTTTGATTATGACTAAACAGATGATAGGTAGATAGATAGATAGATAGATAGATAGATAGATAGATAGATAGATAGATAGATAGATAGATAGATAGATGATAGGTAGGTAGGTGTTTTATTTATTACATCTAATTTTTGGTTGGCCAAGTGACAGTTAATAAATAAAAAAATATGGTTTGATTTATTAGTTTTGTTTCCAATGACTATATATTGACTTTACTTTTGACTGTGTCTTCCCACAAACTAGCAGACAGACCAAATTTATTTTTTGCAAAACAGATTTTTCAAATTTAAGATATGAGCATTCAGTATGCAATTTTCTTTTGTTATGATTCAAACAGGAGAGATAGCATTCAATATCTAGTGATGCATTACATCATTATGCATTATAAGTGATGAAATAATAAGGTTGTTCAGAGGATGACACAATATTATAGAGGACAATAGGAATTATACATACTATTTGGTAGATATCTTTATACAGTTGTGCTCAAAAGTTTACATACCCTGGCAGAATTTTTGCTTTCTTGGCCTTTTTTTCAGAGATTATGTATGATAACACCAAAATATTTTCTCCAGTCATGGGTAGTGGTTGGGTGAAACCATTGATCGTCAAACTATTGATTTTTCTCTTTTTAAATCATAATGACAACCCAAAACATCCAAATGACCCTGATCACAAGTTCACATACCCTGATGATTTTGACCTGATAACACTTCTCCCTTAGCTACCAGGTCTTCTTTGAAACTTGAATTCCAAGCTATAAGTGCTGGCTCAAACGCTGTATCATGCATGTCCCATGCCTGACTGCTGTGCCATTATAAAATTTCTACTGTGGGTCAATTGATGCCACTTTTCATGGTGTTTGCCCCTAATTTGAGCTTTCCGGGCAACTTTTTGCCCTCACCTGATGGTGTTATTTATGTGTTAGGTTTTTCCTCTCATTCAATTTAATGAGTCTCATATATGTTCAATGAACCGTTTGGCAAACATTGGTTTGTTCAAATCCGAACCAAACCTTCAAAGGTTTTCTCATCTTATTCACAAATTTTTTTTCCGTTGGATCAGGGGCCAGATGAAGTAGGATCCAAGCAGAATCCAGACCCTCATCACCAGACATAGACCACTGGGTGTGGAGGTTATTCTGATGAGACTCAGAAACCTGAGGTGCAAGCAGAATGTACAATGCTATCAGGCCAGGAAGAGGAGGAGGGTGACTCTCAGGGCAAGAAGTGACAGAACATAGAGGATGATGAAGAGGTTGTAGATCCAACTTTGTGTGAACCCAGAGGCATGCAGTTGAGTAGCTCAGCAGAGGAGATGGATGAGAAAGATGAAGAGGTTACATTGCAGCTTCCCATACAGACACAGAATGATGCAACCATGACAAGCACTGCATCCTCAGCCACAACTCTGGCTGTGCAAGCAGTGGTCACTGGTCTGAAGTTCACATGGGTTGGATAGCCTAGGACTTTTTTGAGACCGCAAAGTATGACCTAAGTCACATTATCTGCCAATGTTGTAAGACAACTACTCAGTAGAGATAAAATTTACAATAATTTGCTTCTATATGCATGAAATGGCACATGTGCAATCAATATGTGCTTGTCTGGGAATCTCACTTGGCTAAAAAGTGGCATCGGCTGCTTCTTCTTCCTTCATTACCATGGCAAGTGTTCTCACACAGGTCTCCGCTTGTTTAACTGTGACAGTTGGGGTGAGTGAGAGTCTGTCAGCTATTACGGAAGTGGACAGGCCTGCTGTTTTTGACCAGACTCAGACATCAAGCTAACCACAACTTTCTCAGTCCACCATAATATCTCTGGCTGCACCTCACTCACAGTCCAGCAGTTTGTCATGTTCACCCTACACCACCAATTTTCAGCACAGCAGCCAGCCCTCGATCCCGCAGTTGTAGTCATGTAAAAAATTGTTTCCTCACACACATGCCCAAGCTAAGAGCTTTAATTTCACCACTAAAATCTGTTGGCCATAGAAATGCTACCTTTCTGCCTGGTGGATACAGATGGTTTCTGAAAGTTGATGGCCGTCATAGTCCCCTAGTACCAGTTGGCCAGTCGCCAATACTTCTCTAAGAAAGTTGTGCCTGTGCTACACCAGCATGTCTGAGACAACATCTCCCTTTCCCTACAAAACTCTATGTCTGCCACTGACACCTAAACAATCAAGCATGGCCAGGAGTGTTACATCTCCCCTATTGGGTACTGGGTGACTGTGGGGAATACTGTATCTTCTCACTTGGCGACCCCACGCCACAAAGATGTACAGTGGGTAAAAAGTATTTAGTCAGCCACCAATTGTGCAAGTTCTCCCACTTAAAAAGATGAGAGAGGCCTGTAATTGACAATATAGGTAGACCACAACTATCAAAATGTCAAAATGAGAAAACAAATCCAGAAAATCACTTTGTCTGCTTGGGCAAGATGTATTTTGCAAATTTTTGTGGAAAATAAGTATTTGATTATTAACAAAAGTTAATCTCAATATTTTGTTATGTATCCTTTTTTTGGCAAGGACAGACATCAAACATTTTCTGTATGTCTTCACAAGGTTGGCACACACTGTTGGTGGTATGATGGCCCATTCCTCCATGCAGATCTCCTCTAGGGCAGTGATGTTTTGGGCCTGTCGCTGGGCAACAGAAACTTCCAACTTACTCCAAAGGTTTTCTATGAGGTTGAGGTTTGCAGACTGGCTAGGGCACTCCAGGACCTTCATATGATTCTTACAAAGCCACTCCTTTGTTGCCCCGGAGGTGTGCTTGGGATCATTATCATGCTGAAAGACCCATCCACATTTCATCCTCACTGCCCTTGCTAATGGAAGGAGGTTTGCACTCAAAATCTCACTGTACATGGCCCCATTCATTCTTTCATGTACACGGATCAGTCATCCATTTCTCTTTGCAGAGAAACCACCCCAAAACATGATGTTGCCACCCCAATGATTCACAGTAGGTATGGTATTCTTTGGATGCAGCTCAGCATTCTGTCTCCTCAAACACAACACATTTTGTTTCTATCAAATAGTTCTACTTTGGTTTCATCAGAAAATATGACATTCTCCCAATACTCTTCTGGATAATCCAAATGCTCTCTAGCAAAGTTCAGATGGGCCTTGACATGTGCTGGCTTAAGCAGTGGGACACATCTATACTGCAGGATCTGAGTCCCTGACATCGTGGTGTGTTAATGATCGTAGCCTTTGCTACAGTGGTCCCAGCTCTATGCATGTCATTCACTAGGCCCCCCTGTGTGGTTCTCGGATTTTTTTTGCTCATCGTTCTTGTGATCATTTTGACTTCACAGGGTGAAATCCTGTGTGGATCCCCAGATCGAAGGATATTTGCAATGGTATTAATCTGTAAAGCGCTGTGGAATATGTTAGCACTATATATATATATATATATATATATATATATATATAATTGTCTAAGGGTTTTTCTGTCTGTCTGTCTGTCTGTCTTTCTGTCTGTCTGTCTTTCTGTCTGTCTGTCTGTCTGTCCTGGAAATCCCGGCTCTCTGATTGGTCCGCCAGGCCTCGACCAATCAGCAACGGGCACAGCGACAATGATGTCATAAAGGACGTAGACATCCCGCGTCTCCGATTGGTCGAGGCCGCCAGGCCAGCAACGGGCACAGCGACGATGATGTCATAATGGTTGCCATGGCGACGATGATGTCATAAAGGTTGCCTCGACCAATCAGCGACGGGCACAGTCTGGAATCATCATTGTCCATATATTACAGGGACATGCATATTCTAGAATACCCGATGCGTTAGAATCGGGCCACAATCTAGTATATATATATATATATATATATATATATATATATATATATATATATATATAAAGATTATTATTATTATTGTCTTGTATGTATTTCATTTTCTTATTATTGCTCCCACAGTTGATTTCATCACACCAAGCTGTTTGCCTATTGCAGAATCAGTCTTCTCAGCCTGGTGCAGGGCTACAATTTTGTTTCTGGTGTCCTTTGACAGCTCTTTGGTCTTCACCATAGTGGAGTTTGGAGTGTGACTGTTTAAGGTTGTGGACAGGTGTCTTTTATACTGATAACAAGTTCAAACAGGTTCCATTACTACACGTAATGAGTGGAGGAGAAAAGCCTCTTAAAGAAGAAGTTGCAGGTCTGTGAGAGCCAGAAATCTTGCATGTTTTTTAGGTGATACTTATTTTCCACTATAATTTGCAAAATAAATCTTGCCAAATCAGACAAGGTGATTTTCTGGATTCAAGGACCTCTGCATACTTTTGCATAGTTTTGAAATGGCTAATAAGATGGTTAGCACTGATGTCGCAATAATCAGCATCACTATTCCCTTAATCTGCATGCTGGAGCAGACTTAGAATAGTCTTCGGGAGTAGGGTTGAGTGAAACGGGTCGGCCAGATTCAGAAGTCGCCGACTTTTGGCAAAGTCGGGTTTCATGCAACCCGACCCCTGTGTGGGGTCGGCCATGAGGTCGGCGATCTTCTGAACTGGAATCGGAATTCCAATACCGATTCCCGATATGTTTGAGATATCGGGAATCGGTATCGGAATTCAGATTTAAGTGTAAAATAAAGAATAAAAGTAAAAAATATTGCTATTCTCACCCTCGGACGCGCCCTGGTTGTAACCGGGAGCCTTCCTTCCTAAGAATGAGCGCCTGAAGGACCTTTCGATGACGTCGCGGCTTCTGATTGGTCGCGTGACGCCCATGTGACAGCTCACGCGACCAATCACGAGCCGCGACGTCATGAAAAGGTCCTTCAGGCGCTCATTTTTAGGAAGGAAGGCTCCCGGTTACAACCAGGGCGCGTCCGAGGGTGAGTATAGCAATATTTTTTATTTTAATTCTTTATTTTACACATTAATATGGATCGCAGGGCCTGAAGGAGAGTTTCCTCTCCTTCAGACCCTGGGAACCATTAGAAACCCAATGCACTGCATTGGGTTTCGTGTTTCGGCCGACCCCGACTTTTCTATAGGATCAGCCGATTTCACTCGACCCGACTTTTGAAAAAGTCGGGTTTCGTGAAACCCGACCCGATCCTATAAAAACAAAAGTCGCTCAACCCTATTCGGGAGGAAGTGGTGGTCACAGAGGAAGGAGGCAGAGGAGGATGCGCGAGGGATAACAATATCTCTAACTTCTGGACTGTCTTTGCACAGGTGGGTGCCATGGGAGGGTGGATTACAGCGATTCAGGGGTGTTTATGGTACCAATCAAACTGTTAGTGAATGTGTAGAGCTGATCTATGTAAAATTTCTAATAACCACTCTAATAGGGACTATAATTTGACAACTAATGAGTCCCTGGCCTTAAAAAGGCTAGAAAAGAATACAAACTTAATCTTTAAATCATCTGATAAAGGTGGTAACCTTGTAATTCTGGATCATCCAAAGTACCTTGAGATGTGTGGCCTACTCCTTAATGATCACCAAACTTATGAAGTATTACCAGGAGATCCCACCAAGACTTTATCTGAGGAGTTAATGTGTATATTAGATACAGGCGTAGACAGGAGGCTTATATCCAAGAATGAGTACACCTTCCTCGCTCCAGTCACTCCCACTGTGCCAACTTTCTATGCCCTCCCAAAAGTGCATAAGGGCCTTGACCCGCTAAAAGGCCACCCTATCGTGGCAGGAATTGATTCGCTGTCCCAAAATATTGGTGTGTATATAGACCAGATCTTGAGACCTTTTGTGTTGTCACTACCCTCATATGTGAGGGACACGTTGCATCTTTTGGGCATGCTTGAGGATGTCGCTGTGGAGCCCCATGTTATACTTGCTTCCATTGACGTAGAGGTGCTCTACAGTAGTATCCCCATAACATCGGCATTCAGGCGGTTGATCATTTCTTAAAAATGCGAGTGGTTGAGTGTGTCGAGCATAACAACTTCGTCAAACAACTCCTCCTCTTCACTCTTACCAGGAATTTTTTTATCTTTAACGGCAAGTACTTCCACCAGCTCAGGGGCACAGCGATGGGGAGCCCATGTGCCCCCACGTATGCTAACCTGTTCCTGGGCTGGTGGGAGGAAACCTATATTTTCCCGGAGGATGAGAGATGGTGGCAGCCCCATATCTGCCTCTGGGCCAGATACATTGATGATATTTTGATTCTGTGGTCTGGCCCAGGGGCAGAGTTTAAGAGGTTTGTGGAAGAGATTAACGTTAACAATATCGGAATGAGATTCACGTCCGAATGTCAGGAAAATACCATTGCCTTCCTAGATCTCACAATTACGAAAAATGAAAAGGGGGGCATTAGTACACATACTTACCGTAAACCAACTGCAACAAACAGCCTGCTACAGTGGCAGTGTCACCATCCCACCCCCCTTAAACGTGGTATACCGAAAGGGCAGTTTCTGCGCATTAGAAGAAACTGCTCTGAGGTAGACACATTTAAACATCAGGCTAGTGAGTTACACCATAGATTTAGGCACTGGAGAGTGACAGGTCTGCGTTACTTAGAACAAGAGATAAATCTAGAGATGCCCCAGGCCTGGTCAGACTTATAGGGGCTTTTGACAACCAATCTGAAAGGATATATCAGATTATGAGAAGACATTGGGGAGTGCTCAGGGCATCTCCGGGCTTAAGAGATTTCATCTCCCCTACACCCAGTATCACCTATAGAAGGGGGAGATCAATCGGGGACAGGCTGGTACATAGCCTATACCAAAGACCACAGGGAACAGGCACATGGCTTGAGAGAAAACCACTTGGCTTCTTTAGGTGCGGCAATTGCTCTAAGTGCCAATATGTTAGGCAGACTAAACAATTCAAGAGTGCAGCGAATGGCAGATGCTTTGACATTAGAGACTTTGGTAATTGTAAGTCATCAGGAGTAGTGTATAAGATCACCTACCCTTGTCCCCTAGACTACATTGGCAAAACTACAAGAGAGCTTAGAACTAGATTTGGTGAACATCTTGGGGACATTAGGCACAACAGGGACACCCCTATTGCCCGGCATGTCAATCAGGTACATGGGGGTGTCTTGGAAGGGATCACCTTCTGCATGATTGAATTGCTGAAACCAAAGTTAAGAGGAGACGACTTTGATAAGGCCCTCCTAAAATGTAAATCAGAGTGGATCTTTCGTATGCAGTCCGTATCGCCACGAGGGCTGAACGAATCACTAACCTACACATGCTTTCTGTAATACAGCATGTTCATATATTTGGTATACACTTGAAAACTCTGTTCTTCCCCTGTCTCATGTTGCATTGTAAAATGGGGGGCCTTATTTTGGAGCCGTCATACTAACCCTACGTATATTCTTGTAGGTGTCGATCGTGACTAATATCTTTTCAGAAAATTGAATATTTTCCTATATCTAGTACCACACGGATACTTTTCAGAACCTTTCCTTTAGGATATTTTTATTATTTTCATTACCCCTAATCATAAATGGGCCATTATAGCAAGCGATGGTATTATAAGCGGATTTAATATCTTTAATATTATCATGCGTCTGCTTTACAGCCATTTAATGTATGCGCACATACGGGGCTCATTTGCCCTTTAGTAGCGCACTGTTCGTTTCTACAACAGTGAGCGCGGAGGCCATATATGCACCATTATTGCGCCCCATTCATGTGCACTCCTATCTAGAGCGCATGCCCGTCTCTGTTGCGCCCTTACAGGTTTAGTCTCTGGCGTTGCGTTCCGGATTGGAGCGCATGCGCCGGGTTGCGGTATTGCCATTGACCTTTCTGCGCCGGCGTATGGGTTATCTACCAGTGTGTATTTTTAATATTGTGCGCACGCGCCATCTGCCTGGTTCATCATTGGCCCCTTGCATGCGTTCCGGAATGGAGCGCATGCGCCGCTTCGCTTCATTACCTTTTACGTGTGGCACGTGCGCACGAGTTATCTATCTATCTAGCGCTTGTTTTTCTAGCATAGTGCGCACACGCCACTCCTTTGGTCCCTTATCGGCTTCCGGCGCGTGTGCAGTAGTGTATCTCACATCAAAGATGGCAGCGCCCATCGCACACCACCTGGCAGTGAACCGGTTCTGGGATGTTGTCCGTTGTGGTATGTACTTTATTGTATATGTTTATTAATGATCCTTTTTTGATTGTGGGGGTGGGAACCCCATATTACTATGGACGTGCATGTACCAATCGGTCCCGATCTCTAGACCCTGGCTTTGTTTACTACACCCGGTGTTTCCGGAAATGACGGGGGCGGGTCCCTGCTGATTATTTTCATTGGTCAGGAGTGTTTATCTGTCATTATATAAGCGCCCCCCACTGCGATCTAACTAGGTCTGCCCAGGCATCAGGGCACCTGCATCTTTGGCCACTGGTTCAACATCTCTGCCCCCTGAGGAACCGTATGACGGGGAAACGCGTCGGGTCATTGGCTGGCAGCTAAGTGGTTTTTTGGGGGTTAACACCCTTCTTTGCTGTCCTTGGAACCATCGATCTCTGTCTATTAGACTGTGCATGAGTCAAAGCAGCCATTGTCAGCCATCAGTATTCATCCGCTATTGTCAGCTATTAAAACTCTATCCACCAGACTGCAGCTGAGTGCACTCTGTTATTTTCATTGTCTGTGCAGTGTCATGAATTTTTATGGGACTATAGATGCTGGCTGTTATGCTGGACTATTTAAACATCGCTGAATGTTTTAAAATGTACTAATATTGAATACTGCTAATGGCTATTTAAGATTTGCTGCCATGCACAGCCTTATTTTATACTGAACCAGGTCATCTGTATATCCCCCTTGCTACTATTATCCCAATAATTATGCATGCAGTCATATCTTTATATGGTGTGCAGTAGAACTGGAGCATAAGCGCTATGAGCATATAGCTATAGGTTTATATTTTTGCTCATTTGTTTCAGCGTATTGATTGTTCTATACGGGATTTCTATGCTGGGGTTGAGATATATTTTTGGTGCACTTTAGTTTCCTTACTTTACGCTTTCTTTCATTTCTTTTATATGCTCATTGTTTTCCCACCTATAGTCTACTAGTTACTTAACAGGGTGAGCAGGTGAGAGCCGCCGCGGAGTGGGGGCGCCAAAATTTCTATCAGGGTGCCAACCTCCACTGCTAGGAAGGGACAGCAGATAAGCGTAGGGTCAATGTACTAGGCTAGGTGCACTATTAGATTCTCTTTTTAGTATTTTTTGTGTTTCACTGGGAATAGGTATTTTTATGGTAATTTAATTAAAACTATATATTTAAGGGGATAACATGTTACACTGTAGAGCAGAGGAACAAATGAAGGAGGATGAGGGGAAAGAGGTGATGGCGGGCATCCAATAGTCAGGAGAGGAAGAGGATACTGATCTCCTCTCTGTTGTCCATGGTAGATGGAAGGGGACGGAGAAAGCAAGCTTGAAGGGAACCTGTCAGCAGGTTTGTGGTGAATAACCTGCAGACACTGTAAGGTAGTGCCGTTATACTGATTAAAATGATACCTGGGTTGATGAATTCTGTCTTTTGGTTGTTGTTTAATCTTTATTTGCAGTTTTCAGTTATTGAGAATCTCATGCTCCAGGGCAGGCTTGTGGAAGGGTCTTTATGTTGTTCTCTGCTTACATATGCATCTGTAAGGCTTATGACAGGTCATTGATCCCTCAGTGACCTGCCCCTTATTTTACATACTGAATATAATGTGTGTTGAAAAAAAAATTAAATTCAGTAGGCAGGTGCCGGTGGCGGAGCCTGTGCTGAAGCATTGTCACATTTATAATATGCATTAAATTATTTTAATTAGTGATATACATTTATTCAGAATAAGAAAAAAATATTTCTCAAAATGGTGCCTTCACAGTAGCATCTATTGACGATCTGATAGATGCAATTTCGCTGGCGCCACCAGCACCATCTTAGTGGAGGCATTTTTTTTCCTCTAACAAAATGGCGTCGGCTGCACCTGCACGGTAGCCTCCATCAGATCGCCAATATATGCTACTGCACAGACACAGCCAGCTGAATGTGATTTTGTGTTTTTTATTTCAATACATATTGTATTCAGTATGTAAAATAGGGAGCAGGCCACTGAGGGATCGGTGACCTGTCGTAAGCCATACAGATGCATATATAAGCAAATAACCTTGTAAAAAACTACAAATAAAGATTAAACAACAACCACAAGATGAATTTCATCAACCAATGTATCATTTAAATCATTATAAAGGTGCCAACCAGACACTGTCTGTAGGTTAATCAGCACAATCCTGCTGACAGGTTCCCTTTGAGTGTTACCCCTCCATCAACAAGGTTGAACTTAATGGACCCAGGTCTTTTTTTCAACCTATGTAGCTATGCAACTATGTTACACACCATGGACTTGGACTTCATGGAAATGTCTGACACATGAGTTCCTTCTTGCTGCACTATTTGCAACATGATGACCGTATTGTCAGAATTAGAAATAGTGCTGACTACTGGGTTGCCACTCTGTTATATCCTTGATACAAGAGTACATTTTGAATATTATGAAATGTGGCCTGGTGCCTGCATCACAGTATTAGCCTAAACTATTTAGAATAGAAAATGTAGCCTGGTATCTGCACCACAATTTAAGCCCAAATGATTTAGATTATGAAATGTAACCTGATGACTGCACCACAGTATTGGGACAAGCAATTTAGATAGAAGGCCTGGTCTCTGCACAAAAGTATTTTCCCAAAGTAATTTAGATTATGAAATGTGGCATGGTTTCTGCACCCTAGCATTATCACAAATGATTTTGATTATGAAATGTGGCCTGGTGCCTGCACTACAGTAGTAGCACAAACAATTTAGATTTTAAAATGTGGCTTGGTGCCTGCACCACAGTATTAGCATAAACAATTTAGATGAGAAAATGTGCCCTCCTGCCTGAACCACAATATTAGCACAAACGAGTTAGATTAGAAAATGAGGCATCATGCATGCACCACAATATTAGCACAAAAGATTTAGATTATGAAATTTGCCCTGGTGCCTGCACCATAGTATTAACACAAGGGATTTAGATAATGAAATAGGGCATGGTGCTTGTACTACAGTAATTACCCCAACGATTTAGATTAGCAAATGTTGCCTGGTGTCGGCATCACAATATAAGTCCAAATGAGTTAGATTATGAAACGTGACATGGTGCTTGCACTACAGTATTAGGAAAAACAATTTAGATTAGGAAATGTGGCCTGGTGTGTGCACCACTGTATTTTCACAAGCAAGTTAGATTAGGAAATGTGGCATCCTGCCAGTAACACAATATTAGCACAAATCTGCTAGATTACGAAGTGTGGCATCCTGCCTCCACCACGATATTAGCACAAATAATTTAGAATAGAAAAAGTGGCCTTATGCCTGCACCACAATATTAGCACAAACTATTTAGTTTAGGAAATGTGGCCTCCTGCATGCACCACAATATTAGCACAAACAATTTTGATTAAGAAATGTGGCTTCCTGCCTGCACCACAATAATAGTACAAACTACTTAGATTAGGAAATGTGGCATCCTGCTTTCAACAAGCTAGTAGCCCACATGATGTTTATTTGAAAATGTGGCCTCATGCCTGCACCAAAATATTAGCACAAAAGATTTAGATTAGGAAATGTTGACTCATGCATGCACCTCAGTATAAGCACAAACAATTTTGATTATGAAATCTGTTAGTGCAAAAAAAGTTAGATTAGGAAATGTGGCCTGCATCACAGCATTAGCACACAGGATTTACATTATGAAATGAGGCCTGGTGCCTGCACCACAATGTTAGCACAAAGGATTTAGATTATGAAATGTGGCCTGGTGCCTGCACCACAGTATTAGCACAAAGGTTTTAGATTATGAAATGTGGCCTGGTGCCTGCACCACAATATTAGCACAAATGATTTAGATTAGCAAATGTGGCCTGGTGCCCGCACCACAGTATTAGCACAAAGGTTTTAGATTATGAAATGTGGCCTGGTGCCTGCACCACAATATTAGCACAAATGATTTAGATTAGCAAATGTGGCTTCTTGCTTACACCACAACATTTTAACAAACAAGATAGATTAGGAAATGTGACCTCCTATTGTACCTGCACCACAATAACAGCACAAACAATTTAAATGAGGAAATGTGGCCTCTTGCATGCACCACAATATTAGCGCAAATGAGTTAGGTGCTGGAAGGTCGATTTCACACACGATCCTATCTAGCTGAACTAGCTGACAATCAACTGCCCACTAACCATCTGACTACTTGCAGCAGGAGCATCCTATCTGTGCTGTTACACTGATAAAATGGTCCAAAACAACATGTCCACTTTTTATTTGGAGAGGGACATGTGACTTTGGGTGCCAATGACAGAAGCCCTTGCGTCTGGACGTTGTGGATGGTTTCTGCGTCCTGATTGACTTCCAGAATCTCCACCCATTAAGTTAAAAGAAAAAATTACAGTTCACCGTTACTCCCCCTCTCCCTACCCCCTCCACTCATCAAACATGCCCCCCAATCATCATATAGCATCATTATATTAACCAAAGTCCTAATAAAAGTATTAATGGAGAAGCGATCATTTACCGAACTGTGCCCAAATTTTGCCAACTTTGAGGAAAAATGTTCGTGAATCCAAATGTGCTATGCTCATTCTGAATTTGACATTTGCGAATGCTTTCCAAATAAGTTAGCTCATCTCTATATTCCACCACACATGGGGTATCAGCGTACACAGGAGAAATTGCACAACAAACTGTATGGTCCTTTTTCTACTGGTTCACTTGTGAAAATGCAACATTTTGGGCCAAAGCAACATTTTTGTGGGAAACAGGAAAATGTTCATTTTTTCATTCCACATTTGTTTGACTCCTGTAAACCATCTAAATGTAAATTAAATTCAGTGGTTTTAAGCACTTTAAGCGATGCAGTTTTAATATCATGTCACTTTGGAATATTTTCTGTCATATATTCCCATCAAAGTCACTTCAAATTCAATGTGGTCCCTAAAAGAATTGTTTTTTTTTTTTTATTTTGTTGGAAAAAAGAGAAATTACTGATAAACTTTTAGACGTTCAAACTAGGGTTGAGCGAAACGGGTCGTTCATTTTCAAAAGTCGCCGAATTTTGGCAAAGTCGGGTTTCATGAAACCCGATCCGACCCCTGTGCGGGGTCGGCCATGCGGTACGCGACTTTCGTGCCAAAGTCGCGTTTCAATGACGTGAAAAGCGCCATTTCTCAGCCAATGAAGGTAAACGCAGAGTGTGGGCAGCGTGATGACATTGGTCCTGGTCCCCACCATCTTAGAGAAGGGCATTGCAGTGATTGGCTTGCTGTCTGCGGCGTCACAGGGGCTATAAAGGGGCGTTCCCGCCGACCGCCATGTTACTGCTGCTGATCTGAGCTTAGGGAGAGGTTGCTGCCGCTTCATCAGAAGCAGGGATAGCGTTAGGCAGGGTCCATTAACCACCAAACCGCTTGTGCTGTAGCGATTTCCACTGCCCAACACCACCTTCGGTGTGCAGGGACAGTGGAAGCTACATTTTTTTTTTTTCCCCTCAGCGCTGTAGCTCATTGGGCTGCCCTAGAAGGCTCCCTGATAGCTGCATTGCTGTGTGTACGCCGCTGTGCAAACCAACTGCTTTTTTCAAAGCACAAATCCTCTTGTTCCTTCCTTTCTGCACAGCTATCTTTTTTGTTTGTCCACACTTTTTATTTAATTTGTGCATCAGTCCACTCCTTATTGCTGCCTGCCATACCTGGCTGAGATTACTGCAGGGAGATAGTAATTGTTGGACACTCCCTGTTTTTTTTTTTTTGTGGGAGATTAAGATTGACATTTCTGCTACAGTGCCATCCCTGTGTGTGCCATCTCTCACTCAGTGGGCCATAGAAAGCCTATTTATTTTTTTGCTTGATTTGGGTTATAAAATCTACCTGAAAAAATCACTACATCAATCAGTGGGAGAAAAATATTGGCCTCAGGGCTTGTGTGCCACTCCTGACTCCTGTGTGCATCATCACTCACTCAGTGGGCCATAGAAAGCCCATTTCTTATTTTTTTTGCTTTATTTGGGTTCTAAATTCAACCTGAAAAAATCAATAAATCAATCAGTGGGAGATTAATATTGGCCTTTGGGCTTGTGTGCCAGTCCTAAGCGTGCCATCTCTCTCTCTCAGATAGTGGGCCATAGAAAGCCTATTTATTATTTTTTTTATTGGGTTTATAAATTTTCCCTGGAACAAAAAAAAAAAAAGTGGGAGATTAATATTGGCCTCTGGGCTTGTGTGCCAGTCCTGAGCGTGCCATCTCTCTCACAAATAGTGGGCCATAGAAAGCCTATTTATTTATTTTTTTTTGGTTTTATAAATTCTCCCTGAAAAAAAAAAGGGAGATTAATATTGGCCTTTGGGCTTGTGTGCCAGTCCTAAGCGTGCCATCTCTCTCTCTCAGATAGTGGGCCATAGAAAGCCTATTTATTTATTTTTTTATTGGGTTTATAAATTTTCCCTGGAACAAAAAAAAAAAAGTGGGAGATTAATATTGGCCTCTGGGCTTGTGTGCCAGTCCTGAGCGTGCCATCTCTCTCACAAATAGTGGGCCATAGAAAGCCTATTTATTTTTTATTTTTTGGTTTTATAAATTCTCCCTGAAAAAAAAAAAGGGAGATTAATATTGGCCTTTGGGCTTGTGTGCCAGTCCTAAGCGTGCCATCTCTCTCTCTCAGATAGTGGGCCATAGAAAGCCTATTTTTTTTTTTTATTGGGTTTATAAATTTTCCATGAAAAAAATAAAAAGTGGGAGATTAATATTGGCGTCTGGGCTTGTGTGCCAGTCCTGAGCGTGCCATCTCTCTCACAAATAGTGGGCCATAGAAAGCCTATTTATGTTTTTGGTTGATTTGGGTTCTAAATTCTACCTGAAAAAATCAATAAATCAATCAGTGGGAGATAAATATTGGCCTCTGGGCTTGTGTGCCACTCCTGACTCCTGTGTGCGTCATCTCTCACTCAGTGGGCCATAGAAAGCCTTTTTTTGTTTTATTTGTTTTCTAAATTCTCCCTGAAAAAATCATTTTATTTTATTTGTTTTCTAAATTCTTCCTGAAAAAATCATTTTATTCTATTATTTTTTTTTCCTAAAGTCTCCCTGAAAAAAAAACAAAAAACAAATCAGTGGGAGATTAATATTGCCCTTTCTGCTTCAGTGACAGTCCTGCGTGTGTGGCATCTCTCTCATTTGTTGCCACCAACAACAGAGTGTGTAACATTGTGCCTGATTTTCGTTGTGGTCTCACTCACCTGTAAAGGGGTAGCTAAATCATACTGAATTTATAGCTCACCGTGTAAGTTGTGTGACAGCAACAAATAGCGTTAGTTTGGTTACGTTTTTAAAACAATGAGGAAGTCTGGTGGAAGAGGTCGTGGCCGGGGGCGTTCATTGTCAGCTGGTAATGAGGGTAGTGGTAGTGGTGGAGCATCAGCTGGTCGTGGGAAAAAAATATTGCACCTAAGTCTGGAGCTGTTGAGCCAGGTTCGTCGTCTGGCTACACAAGGCCTCGAACGCTCCCTTTTCTGGGAGTAGGAAAACCGCTTTTAAAGCCGGAGCAGCAAGAGCAAGTTTTGGCTTATCTTGCTGACTCAGCCTCTAGCTCTTTTGCCTTCTCTCGTGAAACTGGTAAATGTCAAAGCAGCGCGTCGTTAGTGGATGTTCACGGTCAGGGACAAGTCGCTTCCTTGTCCTCTTCAGCAAAAACAACAACAGAGAAGAATGCAGCAGGCGACACAACGGGTTACTCCATGGAGCTCTTTACACATACCGTCCCTGGCTTAGAAAGTGAAGCAGTTAACAGTCCATGCCCATTACAAGTTGAATCTGACATGGAGTGCACTGATGCACAGCCACAGCCAGACTACTATGCTGGTCCTTTGACTCAGACCACAACATTGCCCTCGCAGGGTAATGATCAAGAATCAGACCCAGATGAGACTATGTTGCCCCATCACGAACGCTATACCACCGACCGACACGGTGACACAGACGAAGTTGCACACGAGCTACAAGAAGAGGTAATAGATGACCCAGTTCTTGACCCCGATTGGCAGCCATTGGGGGAACAGGGTGCAGGCGGCAGCAGTTCTGAAGCGGAGGAGGAGGGGCCGCAGCAGGCATCAACATCGCAACAGGTTCCATCTGCTGGGCCCGTATCTTGCCCAAAACGCGTGGCAAAGCCAAAACCTGTTGGAGGACAGCGTGGCCATCCGGTTAAAGCTCAGTCTGCAATGCCTGAAAAGGTATCCGATGCTAGAAAGAGTGCAGTCTGGCATTTTTTTAAACAACATCCAATTGATCAGCGCAAAGTCATCTGTCAAAAATGTTCAACTACCTTAAGCAGAGGACAGAATCTGAAAAGTCTCAATACAAGTTGCATGCATAGACATTTAACCACCATGCATTTGCAAGCCTGGACTAACTACCAAACGTCCCTTAAGGTTGTAGCACCCTCGGCCAATGAAGCTAGTCAGCAACGCAACATCCCTTCCGGCAGTGTAGGGCCACCATTTTCCGCACCACCTGCAGTGTCTGTGCAGGTTTCTTTGCCAGGCCAAAGCAGTCAGGGTCAGGGAATCACCAGTTTCGTAGTAGGAAACACTGCATCTAGGGCACCGGCGGCAACAATACCATCTCCCACCGTCTCTCAGTCTGCCATGTCCACCGGCACCCCCGCTAGTTCCACGATCTCCAGCTCTCCAGTCCAGCTCACCCTACATGAGACTATGGTTAGAAAAAGGAAGTACTTAGCCTCGCATCCGTGTACACAGGGTTTGAACGCCCACATAGCTAGACTAATCTCGTTAGAGATGATGCCCTACCGGTTAGTTGAAAGCGAAGCTTTCAAAGCCCTGATGGACTACGCTGTACCACGCTACGAGCTACCCAGTCGACACTTTTTTTCCAGAAAAGCCATCCCAGCCCTCCACCAGCATGTTAAAGAGCGCATCGTCCATGCACTCAGGCAATCTGTGAGCACAAAGGTGCACCTGACAACAGATGCATGGACCAGTAGGCATGGCCAGGGACATTACGTGTCCATCACGGCACACTGGGTGAATGTTGTGGATGCAGGGTCCACAGGGGACAGCAAGTTTAGGACAGTTCTGCATAGCCCACGGTCTAGGAAACAGTTGGCTGTAGCCGTTCGCACCCCCTCCTCCTCCTCTTCGTCCTCCTGCAGAAGCGAGAGCTCGTCCACAGACCGCAGTCGCACAACCACTCCATCCGCAGCTGCCACTGTTGCACACCAGGTCTCCCATTATGGGGCAGCTACTGGCAAACGTCAGCAGGCTGTATTGGCTATGAAGTGTTTGGGCGACAACAGACACACCGCGGAAGTTCTGTCCGAGTTCTTGCAGAAAGAAATGCAGTCGTGGCTGGGCACTGTAGATCTTGAGGCAGACAAGGTAGTGAGTGATAACGGAAGGAATTTCATGGCTGCCATCTCCCTTTCCCAACTGAAACACATTCCTTGCCTGGCTCACACCTTAAACCTGGTGGTGCAGTGCTTCCTGAAAAGTTATCCGGGGTTATCCGACCTGCTCCTCAAAGTGCATGGACTTTGCTCACATATCCGCCGTTCGCCCGTACACTCCAGCCGTATGCAGACCTATCAGCGTTCTTTGAACCTTCCCCAGCATCGCCTAATCATAGGCGTTGCAACAAGGTGGAACTCAACACTGCACATGCTTCAGAGACTGTGCGAACAGAGGCGGGCTGTTATGTTTTTGTGGGAGGATACACATACACGGGCAGGCAGTAGGATGGCAGACATGGAGTTGTCAGGTGTGCAGTGGTCGAAGATTCAAGACATGTGTCAAGTCCTTCAGTGTTTTGAGGAATGCACACGGCTGGTTAGTGCAGACAACGCCATAATAAGCATGAGCATCCCCCTAATGCGTCTGCTGATGCAAAGTTTGACGCACATAAAGGATCAGGCGTCTGCAGCTGAGGAAGAGGAAAGCCTTGATGACAGTCAGCCATTGTCTGGCCAGGGCAGTGTACATGACGAGTTAGCGGGCGAAGAGGAGGAGGAGGTCGAGGAGGATGATGGGGATGATTATATTTTTAATGAGGAAGCTTTTCCGGGGCCACTGGAAATTGGTGGCGCGGCAAGGCCGGGTTCTGGTTTTTGGAGGGACACAAGTGACGTGGATTTGCCTGAAACTGCCCCTCAACCAAGCACAACCGCAGATTTGAGAACTGGAACTTTGGCCCACATGGCGGATTATGCCTTACGTATCCTCAAAAGGGACACACGCATAACTAAAATGATGAATGATGACGATTACTGGTTGGCCTGCCTCCTTGATCCTCGCTATAAAGGCAAATTGCAAAATATAATGCCACATGAGAACTTGGAACTAATATTAGCAACCAAACAATCAACTCTTGTTAACCGTTTGCTTCTGGCATTCCCTGCACACAGCGCCCGTGATCGTTCTCACACGAGCTGCAGGGGCCAGCAGACCAGAGGAGTTAGAGGGGCAGAAATCAGAAGTGGCGTTGGCCAGAGGGGTTTTCTGACCAGGTTGTGGAGTGATTTTGCTATGACCGCAGACAGGACAGGTACTGCAGCATCAATTCAAAGTGACAGGAGACAACATTTGTCCAGTATGGTTACAAACTATTTTTCATCCCTTATCGATGTTCTCCCTCAACCGTCATTCCCATTTGATTACTGGGCATCAAAATTAGACACCTGGCCAGAATTGGCAGAATATGCATTGCAGGAGCTTGCTTGCCCGGCAGCTAGTGTCCTATCAGAAAGAGTATTCAGTGCTGCAGGTTCAATACTAACAGAAAAAAGGACTCGTCTGGCTACCCAAAATGTAGATGATCTAACCTTCATTAAAATGAACCACAACTGGATTTCGAAATCTTTTGCCCCACCTTGCCCGGCTGACACCTAGCTTTCCTATGAAAAGGTCTTGCCTGTGGACTATTCTGAATGCCTTTTCCAATCTCGTAATTTTCTGCACCTGATTGTCCAGCATACGACATGTTTACACCTCACTAAATGGCCAAACTCCCCACACGGGGCCGTGGTATCGACACCTGGCGACAGCACCCGTGAGAGTGCTGTTTGTCTGAAGAGGTGGGTGTGCCCGCTTTTGGTCGACGGCACTGCCACTGGGTCCCTCCTAGTACAATAAAGTGTCTCTGGCAGTGGTGGTGCGCACCCAACGTCAGACACACCGTTGTAATATGAGGGGCCCTGGGCCTGTACCGCCGGCCACAAGACAGTTCCCCCCCCCCCCCCAGCTCAAACAGTGCTCTACCACTTGCAAAATTATCTCACAGCTCCACCAAAGTTTAGTCTATGCGCTGACATCCTTGAATGACTGCCACTGACAATACCATTGTATTGTCATTTTTGTTATGTTAGGCCTTCGAAGCCTGTCTGCGGTCACTCCTTCCACTAGGCCTCCACTGACCACACCACTGCTTCCCGTGTACCCCTGGAACCAATTTAAAATTGCCTACAGCCATGTGTTATTATTTTAGGCCTTCGATGCCTGTCTGCGGTCACTCCTTCCACTAGGCCTCCACTGACCACACCACTGCTGCCCGTGTACCCCTGGAACCAATTTAAAATTGCCTACAGGGAGCCCAATTTTTTTATTTTAGGCCTTCGATGCCTGTCTGCGGTCACTCCTTCCACTAGGCCTCCACTGACCACACCACTGCTTCCCGTGTACCCCTGGAACCAATTTAAAATTGCCTACAGCCATGTGTTATTATTTTAGGCCTTCGAAGCCTGTCTGCGGTCACTCCTTCCACTAGGCCTCCACTGACCACACCACTGCTTCCCGTGTACCCCTGGAACCAATTTAAAATTGCCTACAGCCATCTGTTATTATTTTAGGCCTTCGATGCCTGTCTGCGGTCACTCCTTCCACTAGGCCTCCACTGACCACACCACTGCTGCCCGTGTACCCCTGGAACCAATTTAAAATTGCCTACAGCCAGCCCAATTTTTTTATTTTAGGCCTTCGATGCCTGTCTGCGGTCACTCCTTCCACTAGGCCTCCACTGACCACACCACTGCTTCCCGTGTACCCCTGGAACCAATTTAAAATTGCCTACAGCCATGTGTTATTATTTTAGGCCTTCGAAGCCTGTCTGCGGTCACTCCTTCCACTAGGCCTCCACTGACCACACCACTGCTTCCCGTGTACCCCTGGAACCAATTTAAAATTGCCTACAGCCATGTGTTATTATTTTAGGCCTTCGATACCTGTCTGCGGTCACTCCTTCCACTAGGCCTCCACTGACCACACCACTGCTGCCCGTGTACCCCTGGAACCAATTTAAAATTGCCTACAGCCAGCCCAATTTTTTTATTTTAGGCCTTCGATGCCTGTCTGCGGTCACTCCTTCCACTAGGCCTCCACTGACCACACCACTGCTTCCCGTGTACCCCTGGAACCAATTTAAAATTGCCTACAGCCATGTGTTATTATTTTAGGACTTCGAAGCCTGTCTGCGGTCACTCCTTCCACTAGGCCTCCACTGACCACACCACTGCTTCCCGTGTACCCCTGGAACCAATTTAAAATTGCCTACAGCCATGTGTTATTATTTTAGGCCTTCGATGCCTGTCTGCGGTCACTCCATCCACTAGGCCTCCACTGACCACACCACTGCTGCCCGTGTTCACCTGGAACCAATTTAAAATTGCCAACAGCAATGTGTTATTATGTTAGGGCTTCGATGCCTGTTTGCGGTCACTCCTTCCAATAGTTCTCCACTGACCAGAACAATGCTGGCCGTGTACCCCTGGAACCCAGCTGAAAGTGCATGTAGCCTCCTTTTTTTCTTTGTTTTATATTTAGAAAGCCCAGATGAACTACGCTGTGCAACGGTTCAAGCTACCCAGTCGACATTTCTTTTGCGAGAAAAGCCATCCCAGCCCTCCACCGGCATGAAAAAGTCTGCATTGTCATAGCACTCAGGCAATCAAACAGTAGAAAGGTGCACCTGACAAGAGACGCATGGACCAGTAGGCATGTCCACAAAAAGTTACGTGTCCATTACGGCGCACTGGGTTAATGTGTAGGATGCATGGTCCACAGGGGACAGCCTACAAAGTCTGTCTGCAGTCCCTAATTCCAATTTTCCTCCGCTGACCACACCACTGCTGCCCGTGTACCCCTGGAACCAATTTTACAGTGTCTACAGCCTAACTTTTGTTATGTTAGGCCTACTACGCCTGTCTGCGGTCACTCCTTCCAATACTCGTCCACTGACCACACCACTGCTGCCCGTGGACCCCTGGAACCTATTTTTAATTGCATAGAGCATCCTTTTTTTAATAGTAGGCGTACAAAGTCTGTCTGCGGTCCACTATTGAAATTGTCCTCCACTGCCCAGAGCACTGCTGCTTGTGTACCCCTGTAACTTTTTTAAGCTGCAGTGAGCCACATTTTTGGGTTAAGTCCTACTACCTGTGTCTGTCTGCGCCACTCAATTCAGCTGTGTTCCTTTGAAAAAAGCTGAGCGTCAATAGTCTTGTTTTCAGCCTCTAGGAATTTTAAAACTGCATTGGAGGTACAACTTTGGTAGGGCCTACTAACGGTGTCTGCCTCCCCAAGGTGTGCCCCCGGTTTCCTCGCCATTGCTTCGATCTTAATGCTCTCGTTTAGTAGTTGTTGGAAACTACACTGCATTAGGCCTACAAATTGGGTATGGGGTGTAGAGAGATGGTGTGTTCCACTCCAAGGTGTTCTCCAGGTTGCCTTTCCTGAGCTTCGATCTTCCGGCTCTCGTTTAGTAGTTGTTGGAAACTACACTGCATTAGGCCTACAAATTGGGTATGGGGTGTAGAGAGATGGTGTG